>NC_142717.1:0-600000 GCF_055471065.1 Atractosteus spatula | reverse complement strand
CATTTAACGGGCTTTTTAAAGCCTTATTTCTTATTATTCACCTGCAAGCAATTTCCTTTGCTTTTTCTAAAAGTTATTTTCAAAGGCAGAATCAAATTATTTCAAGTGAAAAAAATGGGAAAGTATCTTGTGAAAGGAAGCCCATTTTCCAGTTAGATGAACCTGGTAAACATGACACATCATACTGAAGTTCACTGAGCAGGGAAAGACAGGAGACACACTAAATGAGCTTGTATTTTTACAACAAAAAATGTACTTAATCAGATCAGAAGGATGATAGTCCTGAACATTTTTATCAGTGCGCTTCCATACATACGTATTAGGAATATCAAAGTGGTATTGGTCTTGTCGAACAAAAATGGTACTAATAGATACCTCTATTTCCATACGTGTTCCTGTGAATGGTCTCACCTTTCTTAGTCTTGAAGAGTTACTTTGAGCTCTAATTGCTGCCAAAAGTGCAGCCCGTTCATTTTCTGCCTCAACAAAGGAAGGCTTCTTCTGAGTGGTTTCCCCTGTTCTAGCCGTTATCTGGGACAAAAAGGAATTAGAAAGCTATTACTAGTGAGCCACCTCTTTCACCTCATAACACACAAGAGAATTCATCGGGATCCATTAATGGGGAGTGCAGCAGAATTATTTAAAATTGAGAAAAGGTTGGGGACTTCTCCAGGCTGCAGACTATGATGGCAGCCTACAACATACAGTAGTGCCTGGTCCAAAATGCAAGTAGCAGATCTCACTTTCGCTATCAGATCACACAGAAGTAACAACAGAGACAAACTAAAATGTATGAAAATACAGGAGTGGGCATAATGACAGCGGGATGTGCTGACATTGGTGGCAACTAGGTGTCATACATGTTATTGAAGGTATAAAAATGACTGAACCTATTTCAACAATACTAGAATAGAAGGAGCATCTGGCCTACATAAGGCCACCTTTGGAAATGGTCAACTGCCTTCATTAAATGCAAAACAGACTGAAGTACATTAAATGGGGGTTTTGTCATCTTCTCCATTAAACCACTTTACAGGTCATAGGTAGGAAATAACCACATGTTAGGTCTCATATATGAAAATACTCATGTCCTGGGAAAATAATATTCAGTTTCAGCTGAGTAAAGCATCCAAGAAGTTAGAATAATCCACATGCAAATTAATTATACTGCATAACGTAGAGATGCTCAATGGAATTTTAATTCTTGATTCTTGTTGTAAAATATAACAGCCCTTTCATTAAATTTTAAAGTTAAGCTTAGTCATGAGAGTAGTCACTGAAAAGAGTTATTAACATAGATTCTTCTTTCATGTAGACATCTGATTAATTCTGTGCTGTTCAGGGATTGCTCCTGCAGTTTATTAAGCACTTTGGAAGCCATTGTGGAGACAGACATTTCCAATTAAATAGGCCGGGGTAGATACCATAACTTTTAAATGCACACTTTATAACAAATTAAATGTGGACACAATCTTCTAAGTCCATTAACAGCAGCTCTATGCATATTAAAATGTCTTGTGATATGTAAAAATGGGGAATTCTTACTGCAGCTAGTCTAATCTTTGATTGCACCTCTTTTTTTCCAATAACTATTATATACCAGTGTTGTAACTAACTGTGTTTAAGCAAAGAACGAAAGTTAACTTCAAAGTTATTAAGCAACCTCAACTAACTGAACAATACATAAATGTGTGCACTGCAATTAAAGCTCAACAGAGTGATTATGTGATCTCTGGAAGTGCTCTATCCCAGTTATGTGCATGTTGCTTTGACTGTTATCAGCAAATGATGTGTTTCAACAATATTGAATGAAGAACATGTATAAGCACTCTCACCTGTACGGTTTCTTATGCTGGAAACCATATGTGATATTGCAGACATTTACTGTTAATTCAATCATATTATGTTGATTAACAAAACATGGAGCATTAGCAGACAATAACACTGACAATATGAAACAAGTTATAAAATCTATTACAGCTTTAAAGAGAGTAGAAACAGACTACAAGCCCTTTACTATGTTATCACATAAAAATAAAACAGTCACCTGACACTAAAATTGATAATTGAGTTTGCTCAATTATTATGATGTTATGAAGATTTACCTTTCTGAGTCTTTCCTTTCCATCACCAGACTGGATAGCCTCCATTAGCGTGCTGTGAAATGAGGTTTCAATCTGTATTGACTTCAAGGTAACAGGCTTGAACTTTCTGACTGGCCCAAATATATTGACATTAGTTAGATTATTGAATTCTGCTGGTGGAGGCTGTGAATCTGCTTCTGTTAGTTCTGAAACATCTTCCTTAACAGTTTGCTTGATTAAGGGGTTGTGAATGGGCCTAATAAAAGATGATTCTAATCTTGAAGCATCGTTTTGTAACTGCAGAGTTCTACATGATTTTTGAAGAACACAGGAATTGCATGCCTGAGACTCTGTGAGCCTGGTTTTTGCAATTTCCTCATCTGAGACAGCGCTTTTTTCATTATAAAGATTACTGTTCCCACTAGCATTGTTTTTCTCCTCCACAGAAACACTTTGTTCAAAAGCAGTCTTATTCAATTGGTACTGTGATACCTTATGATTTGAAAAACTCTGTGATTGTATTGGAGTTGCAGCCAGTATGTCTGACTTAGTCTCTTTAGTTTTAGATATCTCTGCAGAAACATGAGTGTGCTTAGTGTAGTTTGTTTCAGGGTAAGCGTATGCGTTTTCATTTGGAAAAACGAGTTTGACTGGAGATGATGATTTACAGGCTTTAGACTCTGGAATAGTGCTGCGGCCTTGTGTGAGTTCAAGTTCATCGTTACAAGAGCCGCCTTTGGCTGTAGGCATCCTAACGGCGGATTTCACAATTGCGGAAGCTACATACTGACTGGATGTCCTCCTGGAAGGCTTCAGAAAAGAGAGGTCATTCTTAACCTCCGTCTTCAACATTGGTTTCAAGGACTGTTGCATAAGCTCTGGAGTCAGAAGCTCATTTTTGCCTCCTGGTTTACTGTGAGGAATACTGGTTGAAACTTCCTCTTTTACTGCATTTATTTTTACTGATTTTGCTTCTGCGGCAAGTTTTTGTCTTTGGACAGGCTCTGTGAGGGGAGAGTCGTAGTCACCCAGGTCTCTGGTTTTTGCGAGAGCTCGTCTGCTTGTGTTGTCCGAGTCATGCTGCTCTGCTGAGCTCCAGAAGGCCTTGGCTCTCCGAAGAAGAGATTCTTCTGAGTCACTGCTAGAACACAATGAACCATTATTCCTGTTTTCAGAATCATCTGGCTTGACAAGATTACCCTGAGCATCGATCTTTATGGCTCCGATGACTAATGATCCACCTGGCTTCTGGTTCTGACTCAGGGCAGGTTTCAGTGGAACAACAGTGAAAGTTTTCATGCCAACCCGTGAAGCACAGCTCTGTGATATTTTACTCTGGGTTATCTGCCGCCTAGTGGATGCAAGAAAGTCACTGTTTCCATGGGATTCCCTTGGTTCATACTGGTTTACAGATTGGAGTTTGGGAGTCTCTTCCTTATCAGTTTTAATTTTCTGTATTTGGGAATTAATCCGATCTGTAGGAGAGTCATTATCTCTCTGTGTGCCAAACTGGATTTCTGTCACTGGAACAGTACAGCACTTTTCTTCTGTATAATAACTAGAACTGGACTGTTTAATTGACTTTAAATTATCATGATCTCTAGGAGACTGAACTGCAGCTGTGACAGCATTGTTGTTTTTGTTTTCTAGATCACTGCTTATTTTAAAACTACTGGCATATTTTCCATTGATTGTTTCTTCTGTCTGTGATGAGACTATCTCATAATTTGTTACACTGCATCTGTAATCCTCATAGACTTCATCTATTGTTGTTACTGGCACTGCCATGTCTACATCAGAAACAGGTATTTCACCAGGGTAGGTGAATCCCACTTTGTCCATGGAATATGTTGATGATTTGGAGGTTGGATCTGTATGTTCAACATCTGTTTTTAATTTTGAAAAAAGCAAAGAGAAAATAAACATGCAATTAGAGATTCTGCAAATTGACGTTTCTCTGTTTTAAATATGGTGCTTTATGTTTTCACTTGTATCTTTTAAAAGCCACACATTTATATTATATTTAATACAGTCAAAGTCCTGTAACATATGATTTTACAAATACACTGTAAAAGTATTACTGCTTTAGCAGGATACCTGTGCCCTCATTATAAAGCTTCATATTATGAAAGGGCTCCTAAAATGAAAACATGCAACAATCTGTGTTTAATATTATTTACCAGACACAAAGTGGCATGAACAGACATGTGTCAGCAGGTGATGCACACTTACGACACAATTAGAAAAAAGATATACTGTATATGAATAAATAGCTCATTGACTCTGATAACTACTAAGTGCTTTATATAGACAAAAAAATACAATTCTACCTGCTAAATCAGCATCCAGGTCTGCTAGGGTCTGATGTAACTGAGCTGTGAGGTCCAGGTCTTCATCATACTGATCACACTTTATGCCTGCTGTGGTCTGATTGGGGTCGAAATCACTGCTGTGTCTGTGAGTTGGGAAAATGAAAACATATAACCATTGCATCCCCCATGTCTGTGAAGCAACATCTGTGACTTGAGCTTTTCATTGTTGCACTGTGGGGTCTGTGGACACAGTGACTCACTTTTTGCCATGTATCAAAACTATGAAGGCCTTTTAAACAGATTTAAAAATTATGAATAGACTGTGCTTGATTAAAAAATAAAACAGACTACTTGCAAGGAAAATCTGGCTTTGCCAAATTCCAGAAATTGTATTCTGGACAAAGGCCCGGTATAGAGATTAGAGGCCAAGCTGGAAAAAGCCCCACAAATCAAACAGAAACAAAACAAATCACAGCATTAAATAAAATGAAGGATGCTAGTAGTTTCATTTTAAATTCAATAAGTATGGCAAACTTTTCAGTTTTGTTTATACATTCCTACAAATTTGCTTCACCATAGCATGTGAGCATAGCATAGACTACTTTCCTGTTAAAACTAGCTGCAATTTCCCAAAACCTGTTAGCAAATTCTCAATCATGGAGTCTTCTATGGATACTGGGTAAAGTCTTGGGGCAGCTGTAAACACAGACATTTAAAGTGTAGCTTTTAACCCTTGCAGGACTTCAGCACACACTACCGCTTACTGTACAAACTTCAGTTAATTTCCAGTTCTTGTAATAAATTCAAGCCTGCAGTGTATAAGAAAATAACAGAGTGTTACAATAAAAATGGGTTCATGCACACACTCAGTCTGTAACACAGACGTTCTGAAGTTTGCAAACAGTGTGCATACACTCAGCTGACAAGGCCACCCAGATTCTTTATCTCATACTGATGGTTAGGACTTTTGGTTATTATCCAGCAAAAACACAGCTTGTCAAATTTGCAAGCAAGTCAAATATCATCCTGTATGTTCCCAGGTTCAACGTTTTAGGCAACATAAATCAGTTTAATCATAATAAAACACATGACATTTTTGTGACCTCTGAAAGGACTACAAAAGCTTTGTTTGTATGTACGCCCACGCACACAGAGTAGGTCTGATTGAATGATTGAGGTAATTTATAATCAGCACAAGGGAATAAACCTGTTTTCCTTACTAAATAAATATAACTCCACATTCAGACCTATAGTATAGACCGCAATAATTGGACTGGAGTACCACTCTCCCTTATGACCTTTATTTTGATTAATTGGAATTCAAAGTACTTATTGGATTAGACTTCCTTTTGACTTATAAAGAGCTCAGAATGCAATATAAGTTTAAGAGTCCATTTTAGACAACAGGTTTGAATGATAAAATGCATAACACTACAGCATTTAAACAAAAGAAATATAAGAATAACAACATACAAACTATGACCATTCCAGAAATTCTAATGATATAACTGGGCAGCAACAATATGTCCAAAAGGCATCTTTATGTACACCCAACTTTTTAAAAAAATAAGAGGCTGAGAAACTATGGTTCTCATGGTTGTAATTTAGACATTTTAGTCCTGGCTATTTAGTTTCTTAACTGAAAGATTTTTTTGATCAGTTTTGCACCAGTCTTTCTCTAGATGGGAAGAGCAGCATTACACGAAGATATAAACATGGATAGAAATTTGGTAGCAATTGGTTTATACACAGACAAGAACAATTTATCACGTTATTGCATTCTTGATTTGGTCTTAATTTCATGATTGTGTATACAACATTGTATACAGTATATTGTAATCTATTGTATATACTTATACAAGCCATTATGTAGATTTCCTTCCCCACAAGAATGCAGAATATAACAATTCATTTTGCAGTAGGATTGTTTTGTTTTTGGTTCAACTTAATTTCTTAACAGCTACATCATTTCACTTGTCTGTGGAATAACAGGCCATATAGGAAGTGCTTGATACTAAACAGACATGGCATATCAGTATGTTACAGATCATGAAAATTATATTGGTGTAAGTCATCATTCATAATTCATAAGATAACAGGACAGGGATTTGAAAAGTTTTCAGAGTAAAAGAAAATGCACATATGCATAAAAGCTGTTGTGTTGGCAGTCCTATGAAACCTAAGTTGCCAAACGAGAGTGCATACTTCTGCATTATGAGATACAGTATCTGATATGTACTGTATTATGAGTGGCTAAATGCCAGATGCCAATGAGTCAGATTGCACATTAAAATGTGCCTTGCTACAACATGTATTTAAACACTTGTGAGTTCATTCAGAAGGACGTCAAGCTTGGGATTCTGGGGGGAAGCGGGACTTTCAGTACCTGCTGTGAGATCTCCACGCAGGGACGCCTTCTTCACTGTCGCTGGCAGAGTACTCAGGAGCGGCGCAGCAGGAGGCCTCAGTGCTGCCGGAGCACTGGTCCTGGGACAGCTGCCGCCCCATTCTCAGGCTGCCATCGGGCGAGGCGAGGTGCACGATATCGGACGGCGAGCTGACTATACCCGAGTCCTCTGCGGTGCCTTCTGAAGCGGTGCAGGCATTATCAGGGAAGCTGCTGCTGCTGCCCATGGAGACAGTCTCTTCCTCTAGCCCAGCCAGGCCCTGTGGCTGTGTCCCCATCTTCTGGAGCAAACAGCTCTCCTGCATAGACCTCAGCCAGGCTGCACAGGGAGAGGAGGAAAGCCCCCTTAAAATCCACCCCACTTCACTCCACTATGAACAATAGTGCCGGATGGAAAATGCTTTTTTTGCTTTGCATTTTAAAATGATTCTCAGATCTACAGACCAAAACCAACTTCACCCACATCAGACAGAAATAAATCAGGCTGAAATGTGAGGCACGTTGTTGCAAATGCACACCTTTTATGTTTTGTTTGTAAAATTACTAAGATAAAACGATGAACTTAGAAGATAAATGTGGGAGAACAGTTTTTTTAAAGACTGGAAATCTGTTATAACTTTAACTAGGTCAAGAAGAGCTTCAAAACAATTTACGTGAAAAAAAGTGTTCAATATAGTCTACGTTTACAGTTAAAGTTTATTACTTTAGGATTCAGGCTGTGATGCCAGTATCATTCTTAAGTGTAAAGTGTATGCTTGCTATGTAAAGGCCAATTAATCAGATTATACCTGATTGTGAATCTTAAGCCTGGATCAAATCACCAAACACACATTACAATCCCAATGCTAGATGGCACTTTTCCTTTGGGTAGACGAAAAAAGTATCTTGCAAAACAAAAAGCCACCTCCAAGTACTGGGTTTACTGTTTGTGACTGGTGGATCACAGTTTTGATTTGGTCCAGGCCCTAGTTTACATTACACTGGATTTAGTGCATTTTCCAGCACAGCTGAAAGCTTTTAATGGAACATTATGAAGACAGTAAACATAAAGAAGTCAAGATGAAAACAGTATGGAAAGATTGTGAAACCAGGAAAAGATAGGAATGGGTGAAACATGCACAATTATGCTATGGATATTTTAATATCTGTGCTTCTTATGCAGACATTATATTATGTAATACCTTATCCCCTAGTAAATTAAAACTATGAAACATTGTCAACTAAACTGAAGCATATAGTTAAGTGGCCTATGTTAACTGCTAGGATCTTAAAGGAGAGTGTTCAAAGACTAGAACAGACTCCTCATACATCAGAAATAATGGACCACATCATTGAGCAACCACCAACTAAAATGTTCCAGGACCATAAAGAAGATACATTATCTTTTGTTTATTTATAAGTCTAAAGATGTACTACTAATGACTATAGTCCACTGGCTAAATGCCTGCTGGACACTGATCTGTTTAGTTGTCATTTAATGAAATATTATATATTTTTATTAATAAAACATAAATCAGCTTATGAGTTGTTGTCATTGTAAGAACTTTGTTGCTACAAATTAATTTTACTCTTGGTTTAATCAAACAGAAGACAACCTAATCCCTTCAGTTGTGGTCACAAGGAATTGCCCTTTTAAAGCCAGTGTTACTCAAAGTTACCCATATATGTTATGTACGTAATGTACTGTACTGTAATGTTACAGGAGTACACAATTAAGCCCAGTGTCTCCTATTAAGCTGTAATATTTTTAAGCCAATTGAAAGATGCTTGTATCACCTGAAGACCTCAACGTTGTTCACTTAAAAAAATAGCAATACACTGTTAGTAAGACATCATTTGGATTGCAAATTTCACGTTTTCCATTATGTGGGGGGAATACAAATTAGCCTCCTCCTAAAATGTGTATTCTTCCCATAGTGCAATGCAGTTTGAACTTTGTAAATTTCTACAGTAGACAGTTATGGTCAAGCTGGCATGATTAAAATAATTAACTTAATATTATTTTTTACTTAAAATTATTAACTTAAGTTTATGAATAGGAATGGCAACCCCACCCTTTTTCAACCCAATTTCTACAGATGTGACGCACATCTTCAGTTTTCAAATGAGTTTCTTGCAGGAATGCTACTTGTGTTTGTAACCTCTTCAAACTATTCATACTATTAAACTATTTTTTATCAATATATATAAAAAAAACCAATGTAGGTATTTCAGACTTAACAGGGGGTCATATCAATAGATCCACCAAGAAGACAGGTTGTAACAAAGTCAAAAAGATGGACAGCAGATCATAAATACTGTTCAAAGCAGCAGAAAACTGACTAAAGCACAAGGCCTAGTCACTGAATCAAGAGTCAACGTGTGGTGGAATACACTCTACATTATGGTACAAACTGTAATACAGCAACAGAGCTGATGTGTTCAAGAAAATAATGAATAATGGTTTTGAGTTATCTTTTAAAAGCAAAAGAAAGGCTACAAATGAGAAGAGGTCATTGGGCCCATCTGGCCTGTTTGGCTGTTAGCATCTAATTCATCCAAGGATCTCATCCAGCTCGTCCTCGAAAGAAGCCAGAGTATCACCTGCAACAGCTAGAATGTTCCGTATTCTCACAATCATTTTGGAAAGGGACACATTTCAGATACAAGTTAGCTGAGGACCTTCCAATGCAATTCAGTTTAGAAACAGATACTGACAACATTTTTTTAAATATACGGTTCGATCAATGAATAGCTGTACAATGTCCTTTTCAAAAGCAAAGCAGGGATGCTTTTTAACTTTTTTATTTGGAATGACCAGTTATTTTTCATTTTATACCTCCTGGACTTGGAATCACAATGCTAACCAGCTTCATTCACCCTCATGAGCCCCGCAAGACAGGACCTTCGGGACAGATATCTGCTCGGAAACGCACTCTGCCAGAGTCACCCGCTTCCTCCCCACAGCTGGCACGAGCTGGAGGAGTCAGTCTCAGGCACAGCACGGCAGACTTGCAGGCGCCCAGCTGGCTGGGCAGCTGACTGCTACACAGGAAGCTGCTCAGAGTATCCAGGCTGACCAGCTGTGGGGGCGCCGTTCGCACTCAGACCTGTTATGTCTTCAACACTGAGCCCCTGCCACTGCATTTTTACTGGATATTTCCGCTACTTTCACCTGATACATGGATTATAAAACAAACATTTCTGGAGAGTCTAAATTAATATTTTGTATTGAAAGCAAAAGTAAGTCTTTATGCACCATGTGGGCTGATTTTGTGAAACCAGTTTTTGGTTTTCTGAATCCCGTGCTGCCATCACAAAGAGCAGACATATCTACCATTTGTAAGAGCAAACATAGTGAAGCTTTCACCTGTGGATGTCTTTCCTTCAAATAAATAAGGGAAAAAACTGGAACTGTATGCACTTCACACTGGAACTGTGTAGGATTTTATTAAATCAACCTCACTACTGCATAAAAGTCAACACTGACAGAGCTTATTTCATTCATTATGTCCTTTTATATTTTATAAGTTTAGGAGATGTGGTACAGAATTTATAGATATCAGCATGAGGGTATATTTTAGTTAATTTTGTGTAGTGAAGCATTTAAATGATAAATATGGAAAAGTCAACATTAAAGGGTTTTCAGCTACAGTGCTAAAGGGATTGCTTGTCCCCATCTGTAAATAAAGACCTCTGGCAAATCTTTTCTCTTAAAGCAAATAAATGAATGTGTTATATAAATATAAATTATTTTCTGATAGCTGTTCTGTCCCTATTCCCAGCATCACCTTCACCTCTCTTAAAAAGGAGTGAATTCACACTAGAGTCCATCAATGCAGAAGTTTGACCGACAGGATTACATACTGTAGAATGGAGATGGTCACATTACTTTGAAAAAATGCAACAAGTGTTTTTGTTTATGCCTTGGTGTGGAGCTTACAGTAAATGCAATAATTCATACAGTGTTTTCCAGAAACTTGTGATGAGCTAAATATAACCACTAATGCTAACTGCTGATGCCCCCACAGTTGCAGAAGTATTGCCATGAAATGTCTTCAGAAAAATGCTGATTGCTTTTATATTACAAATACACTAAATGTATGTTTGTATGTGTATATAGTCATTAAGTGTTTTCATAATTTTAATTAACACAAAAGCGTTCAATAGAAGTTATCCTTTTATTATTCATGTGAGTTTAGTTAACAATAAACCGATTTTGTTTGATATAAATGTATTTTTATCCACTTTGGATAAGTACACCATCCACTTTGACAACTTGTGCCAATTTGCCTTTGTGGGCTCTGAACTGTTGACAGCAGCAGGTCTTCACATCCCATTATGGGTATTTTACTTTTCAGATGTGCAGTTAGCCAGTGGTTTCTGTGCACGTTTGGTAGACTTTTGACTTTCAGGTAATTTCTGAACGCCTTAAAGACTCAGATCTGGAGAATACAGATCTATCCATGACCAAAGAGTCCAATGTAGTCATTTGAAAATACCGGATCCTCAAAGGTTGGGCAAAGAGCAAAAAAAACTTTTAGTATTTATGTTTGCAGTGGTGTCAATCAACACCAGGTGCAGCTCTGTAAGTGTGAAAAATCAAGCGAAACGATTTTTCCTTTTTTGAAATCCCTCTACGTTTTGTTCAAAATCGTTAGTAGATTCTTGCTGGTTCCTATTAATCATCAACCTTTTCTCTTTTCTTGGGTTGAAGGCCTTTGAAATACAATCTACATTAACTTTATATTTACACTGATTTCCAATAAATTAAAATTAGTTTTTTTAAAAGCTGTCAAAACAATATGTGTTTTGATAAAGAGTATTCATAAAAGGACAGATTTTAATCACCATCATCTCATTAAATGAGCCAGTATTTCTTTAATTTCAGACTAATTTAATGAGAGTAAGAAAGCAGGCGACATTTTCTAAATACTTATTCATGTCTACATGGTTCTTTCTAAATTGAAAAATGTCATCACTGCCTGGGTAGCAGCAGCCAAGAAAAATGCTGCCTGTGCTTTTGTAAGATTTACTGGATTCTGAGCTTTTTAAGACATACTGTATTGTTTAATCCCCCCTCCAAACTGGCTTCATTTAGTTAATGGTAAAAAAAGTAAAGTAAAAACAAATAATGGGCCCTCAGAGGATTATCTACAATCTTTTCAAAGACATTCAATTAGTGAAACATGCCAAACGTTAACGTTCACGGCAAGGATCCATTTGAGCTACGCTCCTGAATAAAATATTGTGCTGTTTAAGCGTTGGGCTATAAATTCAGTGTCTTACTGTTTTGTTGTACCAGAGCAACATTTGGAGGGATCAGTGAAGCCGGTGTTTATGTATGGAGCACTTAGAGCTTTCAAACTGAACCCAGGGCGCAGAGGTCCCTGCAGAGGGTCCATGGACTGGGCCGACAGGGAGCTGGTGTAGAACGGGGTAGGTGTCATTAGTGTGGTATGACTGGGCAGAGTGAACAGCGGCACTGGGAGTTCTGGGCCATGGCTGACTGTCGCAGAGAGCACTGCTGGGACACCTGCCTCTAGAGAGGGACAAACAGCTGCTAGTGGCGGTGATCTGGAAGAAACATCTCTTGGTTTAACCCCACAGAATTTGTCCCGGAGTAGGAATTACAATATACAGTTCTGTTTTTGTCGATTCAAACATCATTCAGGTACAACAGTAAAAAATTCTTC
This sequence comes from Atractosteus spatula, assembly GCF_055471065.1. Taxonomy (NCBI): domain Eukaryota; kingdom Metazoa; phylum Chordata; class Actinopteri; order Semionotiformes; family Lepisosteidae; genus Atractosteus; species Atractosteus spatula. Next base: position 587,522 of record NC_142717.1, on the reverse strand, counting down.
TACAGGGATAAGACATGGAATTTGTTCACCCAAGAAACAAATGTTTCATTTCATCATCTGCCAAAAAAATACATTATACAATACAATGCAACCCATCTACAATACGTAGCCAGTATAGAGTAACCCATGACAAATGTATGAACATTAACATTAGAATTGCAACAGTTGTGATTTTGTATCCTTCATTATTTCAGAGGTTATCCCTATTTTCTATATTAAGGACACAATATCAGGGGTTTTATTGTAAACTACTCCTGTCAGTATCAGAAATGTTTTGAAATGGTCATAACATTTCTTTCTTTTGCCCTGAAAGATCCAGTTAGAATCATTTTTGTGCACAATATGTACTGTACTTTACTGTATACTCAAATGTTAAAATAAGCAAAGAAGAGACCTTGGGTTCTTAATTCAAAAATGAAGGCGCTTGTGGCAAAAACTAATATGGCTACATATAAACAATAATCACAAGTAGTTATTAGAAAATACAAATACTATGTAGAGTACTTGCTTTATATCCAAATTTGTGAACAAAGATAACAAGGAAAAATCCTAACAGCAGAAACTAATGTATACAAATTAATATTAGAAGCTCTTAATCGTACAATAGAATTATTATCAATATCTGCAGGCTTTTGGACACTATTATTAAGTCAACAAACTTTTGTTTAATGTGGTATTGTACTACAAAAGAAAATATATAGAATGCAATGATTTGTGAACAATCCAGCATGCAACACTTAAAGGCACAAGTTACGCCTTTAATTCAACCAACAACCCATTTAATTAAACCTTTTCATTTTTTTAACTATAAAACCATCAGATATTTACTGACTATATTTAAACACTTTCAGAAAACTTGCAGTTTTCCACTGCTTAAAAAATGAAAGCAATTCAAAAAGTCGAATGAAGTATAGCTCACTTTAGTAACTGAGAGCTCAGCTGGAATAAAGACCAGAAGACTCAGTGATTCTGGTGGCTGAGTCCATGAAACACTAACAAATGGAAAGATCATAGCATCTGATCCGACTATCATTCATCATTCGGGTCCAGAGAACAATAACATCACTATCTTGATGGTTTCTCAGCATTTTTATCAATTACACTGCATTGAATACCTCCACAATGCTAAAACATCCACATGACAGACATCCAACTTCAGTCTCTTATCACAACGTCCAAATTCCACCAACACTTACTGTACTTTTCATCATAATGCCAAACTTTGCCAAAAAGACAAGCATTGAAATGGCTTCATGGGTGCCAGAAATAGAAAAAAAATCGTATTTACAAAACAAATGAAAAATACATCTAAAAAGCTAAAAGTAGCATACATTCCTTGACAAACACATTCAAAGTTGTGGCTGAGGGAAAAATCCATTCTGATAAATGAATCTGAAGAAGAGAAAAGTCTGGATTTCAGGAGGAAAGCAAAGGTCCATCAAAAGGAGGGGCACAGAGGAGGTAGAAGAGGAGGAGTTGATAGGAGATAGCGAGAGGGTTGCAGGTCAAGGTGAAGGTGAGGTCTTTCAGAGACGACTGACACGCAGGGAAACTGGGGCACAACAGTAAACTGTTGGAAAGAAGTAAAGAGGAGAAGAACTTTTACCGAAGGACCAAGCAAGGAAAGGAGTATCTGATTGACATCTCAGGCAGGTTTTTGAGGCACATTACAAGTCAATATTGTGGATTTCAAGACTTGTCCTGAGAAACAACAACAAAGCTTTCTTTTTAATCATGCAATTACTGTAAAGGATGCAGACACTGATGACTAACTGCACAAAATCTTCTTTCAAAACATTTAACAAGACGAAATAATCAAACCAAAGTGGGTAACTGGCACAGCACTCATTTTTCTGCAGAAACCCCAAGTACATGGAAAGCATCTGTTATCACTTAGTATACTGTATGTACTGTACATAACATCTTTGTAAGTGAAAACCTTAATCTCTTAAGCACATCCATTGCTAATAATGGAAATGTGTACTTAACAACACGTAATGCTTTATAGGAAAATGAAAATTGTGAAATAAAATATTTTACTCATAACATGCACAAACTCTGTAATGCTGTCATATAATGAGCACAGTTACCTACACATAATAAAATATAGAGGATCTGATCAAATAATGGCAAGCTTCTATGCGCTGTCTTTTCAAAGAGTATTTGTCATCCAAATATTCCTGCAAACAGATGTCAAAGAATGAAATTCAAGAGAATTAATTCATGATGTAGCTGTGTGAAATACCACGACAATTTTTTACCCATTACCACCACTGTTTTAAAGAACACAGTTGAAAAGAAAGGAAGGAGCAAAAAAATGATAAGCTGCAATGTTGCAACCTCACGATCATGCTTCATTAGCTCCAAGGCAAACTGAAGTGGAAAAATGGCTCTCACCCTATGAGGAGACACAAAGTAAAAATACAGCAGTAACCCATATTGCAGAACACCTTGAAAGGCCTTTAGTCAAAACAGAGAGGAACACAGACAGACAAAACTGAAAGAAGAAAAAGTTGAAAAAGATGAATGGGAAAGGCGGTCAGTGTACAGAACAGGCCAGAGCAGGAAGGGCAGAGCAGATGAGTTCGAGCTTGACCAGGACCTACATTCAGGTGCCAGTTCCATGCAGTGTTCCAGTGCGACGTCAGAGGGCTGTGGAGTGTCTGAGTCCGCACAGCCCTTGGCTAGACAAGGAGGAGGGTATGGTGGGGGAGGGGGAATCTCTAACTGAGGTGGGTCACGCACGTTGCCTCTCCGAGGCTTAAGAGGAACCTGCCGTCGAGCACCTAAACAGAGGACGAATGGGCTTGTAATTAGTTCAGGGAAAAGAAACGTAGTTGTGAGACCTCACGTTGCGATATAGAGTACAATGATACTTAAGAAATAGATATATTCAGGAATATATTTTTTGCACAGCTACATCTTAAGTGCAATGCATAGGATTGAACTGAACAGCTGCTTCCTTTTGTATGCAAAGCCTGAAACAATTTCTAGACATTATATCTAGAAACATGTCGTCTTTTGGACATGTGACACATGGGTATCTAGCATATAGTTCAAGTAGGGAGCTGCGTCAGCACATCTAGGCAAAGGAGCAAGTAAAGGTTTATTATAAGAAAACAAAAAAACTTTCTTCTCTTTTCAGCATTTTATAAACTTCACTTGTTCCTATGATATATATATATACAGTATAAACACAATATATATCAAATTTCTTGGAATGGCTGTCCAGGAAAATAAAATGGACACATCTGCGCAAAAAAATGCTAAAAATACAATGTAGTATTTTAGGATAAAAAAAACATTTCTCTGGAACACCTGTAATTTGAGATGGAATTATGCCAACCAACATACTAATCAGACTGATAAAGAAAAGCAAATGGCATTTCCATCCATTTGCTCTGGTTGATCTTACAATCTGTTTTGGAGCAACAGGCAGAAAGTTGTCAGAGCCTAAAGAAAAGCCATTATCCTAGAAGAAACAGCTCCTCACAGCTACAAGAGTGAGTGATGCTATCAAACCTCATTTCATGCAAGACAAAGGTTGACTATAAGGGTTTCATAAAAACTGAGGGATGCGTGACCAGATTTGTATCAACTATGTGGTAATAGAGATGTCATCTTGATTCCAGTGAATGTACACAAGGAAAACACAGGAAAAACAAAAGCCTATTGTATCTTTTTTTTCATAGTTTCTCTCATTGCATACAGTACATGCAGTGGAGCTAATATGGCATTTTTTTAGAAGGGAGTGAAATAAATCTCTAAAAGGAATGATTATAACCTAAAATGCATGACTCTTTTGCATTGAGCAGTGTGACCATCCTGTAGCCTCATCTTGTCAAATCTCAATGGCTCAGCAATACCGTACTTGGTCTGCTCTGTGGTGGAGACCCCTGAGGTGACCAGATTGCATATGGGAACAGTGCTAGTGGACCTTTAGGTAACTCTCTTCTCTCTGTACTAGAATTCCCAAATCAGTACCCCACTATAGTAACTGGGGATATTGTGTTATAGGAACTGCCAATGTTTCAGGATGAGATGAGGGATGAGATATGAACTGAGGTCCTGACTGCCTGGTCATTATAGATGCCATGGTACTGTTTAGAGGAATGGGGGTATTAACCCTGGTGTCCTGGCTACATTCACTTTGGGCTTGCACTATCTGGCCTTTGTAAAGTTCAATGGGAAACCAGTTTCTCCGCTCCCCACCTGGCCTACTGTGCAGACAGCAGCTGGAGCTCAACTTCTCCTTTGTGTCACTGAGGTCACACTGAGAAGTGTGAACCCTCCTACCAGTAAGGAACCTTGGAATCCTTTGTAAAGAAATAGGCTCTATAAATGCTAGTAATTAAGATTCTGATTTGTTTCTGCTGCTTAATCATAAAGGTTTTGGTCAAGTTTTAAAAAACAAAAATATGTATACAGTATATTTTAAGCCATCCATGAATGAGCTGCCTGAACCAGAGTTTCTAGGTTTGCAGTATTTCCCAACTGTATTTTCATAATGTTAGTAAATACAAGGTACTTAAGGCAGCCTAGGAGTCCAGATGACTAGACTGCAGGAGCACAGGTCCAATGGAGCCAGAGAGGATTACTGTTGTGATATCAGTGTAAAAAGAAGTCTATAGTCAAGTCATTAACTGCAAAATACACAGCAATAGACTGCGCAGAAGAACAAATCCTCAGTTTTAAGTAGTGGGAAACGCACTTCGATGGGGAAAGTATCCACACTCCTGGACACAAGCACCGCTGTTCTTGAAAACGTTTACTCAAGGTAATAATTCAGAAACATAAGTAGGTGGTCAGGATGCATCTTTTTTAGTGCATCTGTTACGGTTATTAAGAATGCTGAATTGGTCACTTACTTTTCTGCAGTTTTTATTTATCAATCAAAATCAAAATATATTCATTATTATATAATGGCATGGGACAAGGCTTATGACACATTGCACTATTTTAAGCTTCTTCCAAAAATATAAACTAGTTTTCTGTCGAAAAAAATTGATTTACTTGGATGGGGTTAAGATCAGACTGCCATGCCTTCAGCAAGCTGAAGAGCAGTAAAAGGAACATCAAGACTATCCTGTTTTTATGAGCACCAGCAGATGTCTGATCAGATATAAAAAGCAGATCAAGCTTGTTCTGCTGCTACTCAAAATATCAAGTTGAAAAGTAAACTTGTAAATTCCAAGTCATTTATAAACAGGTAAGATGTAGTTATACTGATAAGCTGATGGTTGAGTAGGGCATGTAGGAACACATACTCAAGTCTGAAAGGTAAGTGTCAGACTGAAATATATTTATAACATAATACAAATCTTATATACATAATTTGTAACCTGGAGAGTAATTTGTAAAAATTTTCAGCTCAGAAATATTAATTGTGAATACTATAGTTAAATGTAATTAACATTCCTACCATTAGAACTGAAAATCTAATAAGAAATAATAATCTTTGCTACATCCTTTGCATTCACCCTATGGCATAAAACTATTTTTACTGTTATTTAACATTGTGCTTTTCTGTTATGTCACAGTAAAATTGCATTTTCTGTCAAAAATAAAACAGAAAAAAACAGATTTTTGATTTTGTTTGCTATTTGAAAAATAATCCTTTGCCCCCATTAAGCCACAAAGTAAAGTAATCATGGAGAGGTCTGAAGTTATTATTTAAAAGGTATTAATACTATGCTGTACAGGTATATACATAATGTTTATCCTTAAGAAAACATTTCTAAGATTTTAAAAGTCTAAAAGATTTTTTTAAAATGTTTTTTTCAGTACTTTTGATAATTACGTAGCACATCACAAAGACCTGAGATTTATGTGGAATATATACAGTAATTACCAAATAATCACATAGTAAAAGTCTTCATGTGAATCAGATTGTGAACCTTTAGATTTGAGCAACCATGATATCTGCTAGACTTCTCCTGCAGTACTTAATCACTCTTGCATCAGCTTTTCAGACTTTCAGCCCATTTGCCCTTACAGAACTGCTTTAATAGGCGATATCTGAGGGTTTCCTGAGATCAACAGCCCACTTCAGGTACTGCCATGACATTCCAACAGGGTTTAGGTCTGGACACTGACGTGTCCACAAAACGAGAAATGTCTTCTTCTTCAGTCATTCTGTTGTAGATCTGCTTGTATGTTTAGGATCACTGTCCTAAACATTTTGGCTTAGCTTCAGCTCAAAAAGGCTGGTCTGATATTTTTCTCCTGAATCTGCTGATACATTGCTGATATATTTGCTATTTTATTGAAATATTTACCAGAAATCCTTTTTTGAGTTCATGACCTTTTAAACATATTATTGAAGAGAAAAATCAACAGCCTGATTCCTAAAATAAAAAATTAAGTTATTATTTCTTTAAAATTCTGTATCACATGCAGTAGCATAGTGCATCAGATCAAAATAAGATTTTTAGGGCTAATGGTTCATCTTCCAATAAGAAATCATGTCATATGTCAGGTATGTGATATCTGGAAAGTGTGAGCTGAAAAGGCTTTTTTGTGCATAGCATTTGTTCCTTGCATTATTTGTAAAGGAAAATGTTTAATAATTTTAACATTAGTTTAATAATATAGCTTAATATTAGAATTTAATATAATTAATAATTAGTTTAGTAATATAGTTTAATATTTTTATAAGCATAAGCATTTTTTAATCTTAGTGTTGGCAGTTCCTTGTCATGCATGTATTACAGAAAAGAGAAATGTTGATCAAAGCATTCAAACAGAATACCAGGTATTCAAATTTGCAGCTGAGGCAAACCTGTGGTCTCTGTTTTTTTTATTTAAAAAATATGAGTAAGTCAGCTTAAGTCGAGTAATCATATCTACACCTCCAGCATTTTTCTTTTTTTTCTCTTCACAAATGCCTTTTTATTTTGCATGAAAAAATGTGCTGCAGCAGCTGAGTTTGACAGGCAATCAATTCAAACTTTGAGGCAATGAGAAGTTTCACAATGCATATTCTTTATAAAAGGTCTGTTTAAATAGCAATGCATACTTTTATGACATGTTCAATCTGCTTGGAAAGGGGTTTGCTATTTCACCTGGTTTTCAGGGGACTGACTGTTCAAAATGTAAGGCGTAATGTAAACTAAAGCACGCAATTGGACCTGAGCTACAGTACCACTCACATGTGGTTATCACAGACAGTGCAGAATGGGAAGAATTTGTGTTTTTTATGTTTATACTACACTCAAATTAAATGCTTCAGACCACCTGTAAAAAATGGTACTTGTCTATAAGGGACCTACCCAAGTGGAATTCTAAATAACTGTATGGCTACTCATTAGAATAGCTACACTTATCGCTGTGTTGATCATACATGACAATCCCTCCAGGCCTGAAGGAAAACTTGATCAGCCTCCTTATTTCATCCTCTTGCACTTTCACTGCAATAACTTCATGCCTTAGCCTGACTCTAGAGCAAGTGTAATTTCAGAAATCAGCTGTTTATTATTTCACATCGATGTTCTCTGTGTAACAAATATAATATATATACACTGTACAGCATATAACGCATTATAAATTTTCAAAACTTTATCACAAGAACAATGCATGTCAAAGAATCTTTCAGAAAAAAAGTTCAACTGTCCCAATGAGCCCTGAACATGTCACAAAAGCAACATTCAGAAGAAGAGAACTTTCAAAAGCATATGGTCATAAACCACATATACAGTCCATGCAAGGCCCAGTGTGTCTAACGACGCTGTTACATTCTAATTCCACGTGACAGAATATGACTTTCATACAAATTTATTCGTTGGAGAATACAACAAAAAGTTATTTGTCGCATTGTAAAACACCATCTTTTGAAAGAAGTGAACCTGATAGATCTCCAATACCTACCCATGGTGCTTTGTCTGTTGTCGTCCACCTCTTCTGCCTTATGGTTCGGAACAGATGCCGGCTCCTCTGCTGTGCTGTTCTCCACTGGCTGCGGCTCATCGGTCCTGCTGCAGTTGGCAGGGTCCGCACCCTCTGGCTCCTCTCTGCTGCTGCTGACCACAGAGGCCGATACCTCGGTCTTGGTGCTTAGCTCCGGAGTTGCTGGTGGGGCTGGAGCTTTTCTTTTCTTCTGCTGGTTAGAGCTCGGTGAGCCGGGTGCCACCTCAATGGGAAACGAGCAAAGAAAAAACGATTGACGGCCTCAGACCGCTTCGTGTGGTGTTTTACAGTACGTGGCATTTTTAATTGCAGTTAAAATAACACAGACATATCATGCAGATAAAGACTCTTTTAAAGGTAAATTATTATAAATAATATAAATAATTATAATGAATTATTATTGGTTCTTAGAAGGGGTGGTTTCAATGACAGTATAATAAATATAACAGGTGTTAGGTTGTGTACGCCGTGCTTAAGCTCTGAACAGGAAACTTTGTGGTTTCATGAAAGCAGTACTTGTGGGCATTATTCCAAGAACATGACCAGGTTCCCAGAAGCCTCAGTTTTAATGCTGTCATGAACCTTCTCTCATAAACCTTTAGTGCTTCTTCCTCATAAGAAAGGAAAATGCATCTCTAATGTAGTGTGTAACTATGTGAACTTTACATAGCACTTACTGTATGTACAGTATACCTGAAAGAAACAGCACAAAAACATCTATTAAGATCATTTAATATTTTATTGAGTATCCAATAATAAGGTTGATTAAAAAAAAGTGTAAACACTGGCAAGCTAACTACAATACAGATATGGCTGGTGCTCCATTATGTTCTATTACCTGAGAGTGATATTACACTTTTTATACTTGCAAAACACAGCATCTCCAGGATGTCATTATAAAAAAAAGCATGTGGAATCCAGCTCACTTACATATAGCTATTGAAAAGCTATCGGATCTGTATAGTACGGTAATACAGACATAAAGAAATCGATACATAAAAAGATTAATTGGTGTCTTGAAATTGCCCATGTGTGTGTCAGTGTGTGTGTGTGTGAGATTAAGGGTTTTCTCCTGCTTTGTGGTCTGTGCTTCCTGGATAGATGGATATTTGGACAAAGGTTGGATGAGTAAATAAATATAGAACAAAGCTGTGAGGGAGCCTGTGAAGAACCGCTTGCCGGTTTCCTGCTGAGACGTGGTCAAGATGCTGCTGCAGTGCAATCGTCTTTGAGAATATCAAGTGGGAAAAAGGACTCAGATGTAAGAGAAGTGAAGGAAATTACAGTGACAGTGGAATAATAACAATGGAGCTCAAGACAGTGGCCACGACAAAGGCTTCACTGTTAGTGACTAAAACACATAAAAACTCTTTGATTTAGACCTTCGTTTTTCACATGTGCAAGAACAATTTCATTTATTTTTTCCTCAAACTTTTTTAACATTAAAACATGAAAACTGAACATGTATCAAACTGCAAAAAAATGGTGCTGACTACTATGGCCATAGAATTTTTTCAACTGATGCAAGAAAATCACTCACAATTTATCCTGGGAGCATAATATGGGCTTTGGAAATCCAAATGTGAATGTCTGTCCCTGGAAGCAATAAGCAAAACAGCCCAGATGACAACTAAGGAGCTTCACGTGTTGGGTTTTGTTGCATTACTCATAGCACATTTTTAAAACTAGCAGCATTCTGCATGGATTTCCAATAACCACAAAGTTAGAAGTTAATGGATTCACAGATTACAAAGGAAAACCAGGTTCTCTAAAACACATTTTTCCTGTTTTCTGGTAACGTGCAGGCACTATCACATTTTACAGCTTATTACTGTCTTTCCTTTTCCAGTTTTTAAAACTATGTCTGTAGACCTACCTTTATCAGTTTGATAATCATCTAATTCTATGTCTGAAATCATCTGAAAAGAAACTAAAATTACGATGATCTTTTATTCATGTTGAAAAATGCCTTAAGCACTTCAAACTGACAAGACTTTTATAAAAAATGTAAAAAAAGATCTAACTTTTGACAAAAAAGTAAAACTTCACTGACAACTACCATAAAATCACCAGCAAATTAATCAAAAAAGAGCAACAGGAAGCCTAGGCAACAGATCCTGTATGTAACACTACATTATGTACGTAAAGACTTCAGCGTATTTTTAATGATCATATTGAACCTTTTAAAAGACACATATAGACAACTAGATGTCTACATTCCTCCAGAACCAGGCTGAAATTATAGCATGTCTGTATTTTTAACCAAACACTATAGAATTGCTTTCTATAAAAATAATATACTTTCATTAATTCAATTTCTAACAGATCTGAAATTTCAGTTTAGGCTACCTGTGCAGGTTTTAGGTTATGTAGGTTTTAGAAAACCTATATTTTTAAGTATTAGTTAACTAACAACTAGTAATGTTTGCATAAACATGAAAATGTACATATACTTAATACCATTATATTTATTATTCTGAATAACATATTTCATCCTTCCTTTTGGCCATATATAAACAGGAAATGTATAATTGAATACTTCAGATTCTCTAAAACACATCAAATATCTGCTCTACTGTTCAAGAAACATTTTAAGAATAAATATGGAAATTAATTAACTAGATTATAAGAAAAAAGAAAAGCCTCATATTCTTTAAAAATTTAGTTTGGGTTAATAACCTCCTGCTGAGTTTGGAGTGTTAATGATGCCTAGCTCATACATATTTCATTTTATCAAGTAGTCGACACAATCTTTTGATTAAAACCCTTGAAAATCAAATGAAGACAATAACAATTGTACGAAAGTGAACCTAATGTGTATTTATAAAAGACACCTTTTCATTTTAAGCGAAAAAGAAATATAATAAAATTCAAGACCTGCTTATGCCACTCACAGATGTAAGTGGCAGCTGAATTTTCTTACAAGCTGCTAATGAACAAGTAGAGGTTGGTTCCACACAGAAAAGAAAGAAGGAAAACTAATGTTTCAGCTCTGGATCCTTGGATTATAACCTTGTAACCTTAGACTGATACAGAAGGGATACCATGTGCCCAGGGGGCTTCTGGCATGATTGAAATCATTTTAGTTTAAAATGCTTCTAGGTATCACCTCCTTACTCTCTAAATGTAAGAAGGCTATCACTGTTCAAAGGGCTCTTACCTCTCTAAACGTTAGAAGGCTATCAGTGTTCAAAGGGAAAAAAAACACTTTTAAGCCAGTCAGTAATTATCTACCACGTTAGCCTTCTTGTCTCTTGCATAACTGCAAGAATATACTTGTCTGAGTATGTTCAGAAATTTTGACAGGTACCCACAGAACATACTGTACAATACCAGTGTTTGGTGCACACGTAGGCAAATATTCTTAAGAGGAAGAGCTATAAATTGAAAAAAAAAACATGTACAGAAGCTACAAATGAAAGGACAGTGTATAAACAGTGTGAATCCACCTTGATGTTAAATTTTTATTCTAATACAGTATATAATATATAATATATCTGAAACCCCTGAACTGCAGCTCTATGTCTTTCCTTCTCTTGGCTAACTTCTGTGAAATTGTTGTGACAAAATTAAATATTTCAGCATAGGCAGCAACCATTTTTTACTGTCTGCCTGAAGTCACTTTTGACATAAATTATCCATATTGCACCTTCATAAGCATTAATTACTCTGTTGCTCAGTGTTCACTTTTGCAGTATGTTCGCTGGACCAGAGACAGACATGGGGTTTAGCACCATTTCTCAGTCATCAAAGAAAATGACTGACATGGAGTTTAATGATTTATATGGAAATAAATGATTACATTGTTGTAAATTTGAATGCCGAGATGATGGCTGAGCTTGTGCTACTAATGCACTAAGATCTTAGCTGATGGAACTACATGACTAACAATCCGGACCCAGAAAATTATGTTATGTATCCTAATTCTGATGACGGGAGGGCTGCTTATATACTATATTGCACCACTCAGTAACTGTGTCCAAAAACCAACTCAGATCAAAAGTTCTAGGAAAACCTGTTCTGTTGGGTAAACTATCTAAATCGGGTAAAAGTGCAACTAGAAGCAGTCAACATTTAATGCTTCTTGTAACCCTAACCTTACTGTGGCCAAAAATGCATATTCATTTAAATACCATATTAAGAACGTTGTTCACCTGATTGAAACTCTGCATAAAGAAGATAGTTTAGTGAACAAGATACATTTCCAATATTTTAGCAATGGTTTTGATTGCTTTAGACTCATACTTTTTTTTTAGAGAAAATATGTTTGAGAAATTCTAATGACTAGAGGGCTTCAGCTGAAACCTGAATTGAAACCCCAGCTAGGGTTGGGGTTAGCATTCCCACACTACATAGACATTTCTTACGCTCAGTGCTGGATTTTGGGGCCCAAGTGAACTTTAGGACGAGTTATAAATTAATCTTATCTTCAATTTAGGTTTTCAGATTGTTTTGTCTTTATCTATTGTATATTGCACCGTTAAGCAATTGTATCCCTATACCGACAGATCAAAAGTTGTAAGAAAACCTATTTTGTTGGGTGAACTCTCTTAATTTTGTAATTTAAAGTGCAACTAGAAGTATAACTGCAGTCAACATTTAATGGTTCTTGTAACCCTAAGCCTTTTCTGGCCTAAAATGCATGCTTGTTTAAATACCATTTTAACATTGATATTCAGCCGATTGAAAATGTGCCTAAAGAGGATAGATATGGAAGAACATACATATCTAAGAGATTTTATCAATGGTATTGGTTGCTTTAGACTCATATTTTTTGGTTTAAGGAACATTTCAATCCTGATGACTGGAGGGCTTCAGACACAGATTGAGGAACTGCTCAATTGAAACCCCAGCTAGGGTTAGGGTTAGCATTCCCACACTACTTTTTTTACACTCAGTGCTGTTTTTAGGAGACCAAGTGAACTTCAGGACGAGTGATAGTTTGCTCCTACAGCACTTTTGTTAGCCTTAACAAGATCTTAAGGCTTAGTAAAGTTTTCCAAAAAAAAGAAAATTATTGTGCAAGAAACCTCCATGAGCTCACAGCCTCTGTACATTAAAAAAAAACTTTCATGTAACTATGCTGCCTGATTGTCCCATTTTTAAAAGTGTGCTGTACAGTACATTTCATTTTAATCTTTAATCTGGTAAGTACCTTATTTAATTCTATGTCATAATACTAGCACAGTGCAGTGATCAAAGACTGACTTTTCTGTTTATGCTACAAATAATCCTTTACAATAAGTACCATTCCTTGCAGGCATAATTGTTGTATTTCCTTTGAGGCATTAACCCTAAGAGCAATGATTACCTCAAGGAATGGACTGATTTTTCAGGAATTATTTCTGAAGTTATGGATAACACAGTGTAGTTTTAAAGAGCGGTTTCTCTAAGTAAATGTTCTCTTGCATTATTTGAATAAATCCCAGAGCATACCACACACTTAACCCCATGACCCATAATCCAAAGGAAAGTATTTCATTCACTTGGCATGTTAAAACTATAATACACTTGAACAGATCAACGTAATTATCATCAAAGTAGCCAAGGCTAGATTATCATGTGTTACAGCACTGCATTATATTAAAGTCCAGCATTGCAAGAAATCCATTTATATACAGTATTTTCACTTGTTCTGATGACTCTTTCACCTTTTCACTGAATTGATCATTTCTTTGCAATCACATTGAAAATCCGATATGCAGTTGGACCTTGCATAACTTATTATAGCTTTTTTACTTCATAGAGTCTCTTGAGTTATATGAGTCTGGCACAAGCAGCCCAGCTAAACAGGTGAAACAAATAATCTGTCTTTTTTGAAGAAATGACTGAATGATTTCCTTAAATCAATTAATTGCTAGACCCCCTCTCATTTGTAACCTTTTCTTCTAAAAATACAATTATACACAGATCTTATACTACACTTTTTGTATCCCACAGTATATATCAAATTTCACAATTTTATAAAAGAACCATGGGGCTCAAGGAAATGTACAGTACAGCAATAAACAACAAAGGGATGAAGGAGTATAAAGATGTTATCCAGCCTTACTGTTGTAGCTGATATCATAGAAGTTATTCAACAAGGCTGAAAATTGCTAGGGAAAAATACAATGGCTGCTGTGTCAGGCTATCATAAAATCACTGGTTTGATATTATCGATATTGATATTTGTTCTTTGGCCCAATAGGATCTGTTGGTAAAAGACTCAAAAGATCTAGAATAGTACAGTGGAACAGCTAAGGTCAATCACCAAACTAGTGAGGGAAGGTTTGAGACACTGGGGTTGGTCCATTTCTCAGATGATTAACTACTGTACCTCTCTATATATTTGAGAAAATATGGTTATGTGTACATAGTTTGACAAGGCACCTTGTTCATTCTGCCAAGACGCACAAACTTGGAATGGAAACCCCAGTATGACAATAGTCCAAAGCACACATCCAAAATGACAACGTAATGTCTAACTGCACACAGATGTTCTTGACTTGCCATCTTAATCTGTACGCTTCAATCCAACTGAATACGTAATTCCAACTCTAGACAACTGTTCACCAAAAAAAGCCAAAAGATCTAAATGACCTTGACATGAAAAAATGTTAAACAATTTCCCCTTTGAAGTGCAGGAACCTCATAGCACATTACTCTATGCAGGAGGTGTCTAATCAGTGTAATCCCTGCTAGAGGAGAATTTACAAAATACGAACGACCTGGGTATAAATAAACATCTTTTTTTAATTAATTATGAGAAATAATCATTGATCTATGCAGTACTATTAAGACTGCTGTACAACATTTTTAGCATTTTTAAAAAGGAAACATAATCCACAATTCTTTCTGTTATTTGATGTATTTTGTCAGGCGTATGAGTATGAATCTGTTCAAAAGGGAACTGTTTCTCTGTTTTCCCACCAAATGAAAATGTTGAGTTATTGTAAAACCCTTAGCTCCCAGGACAGGAATACAGCTGTTTCCCATTCTGGTCTTTGCCAGCCAGTCTTGCCGAACTCCAGCAAAAACCTGCACTGTCCTGTAGCACCACCTTCACCCTGATCGGGAGGAGAACGTCTGAGCTTGGTTTCCAGGGAGCCAAAGCTCAGGCAACAAGACTGTGTTTTCTATGAAACTATTCTGTATTTCCATAGAGTTGGGGAGGGTATGCAGGTTTACAGATAAATTGATTTGAGCTCTTTTTTCATAAATACTGGCACTTGTTTGCCATTTGAAGGTTACTATTTTTTTAAAAGAACACTGAGACACTGTGGGATAACAGAGGGTAAGAGGAGGGCTGTTCATTTCAATATGGCAGGTGTGTGAGTGTGTCATTAGACAGCAGAAGGTTTTTGTTATGCATCCTGATTATGCATAATTATGCAATTACGATGGTCCTGTAAATAAATACTTTAACAGAATTAGGTTCCCATTTGTAACTAGACCTACCTTAACAACTGACGATGCATGAATGGTAAGTATTATTATTTAGAGGGGGAAAAATCCAAGTGGTAGTGACACCTGACACTGTACGTCCTCGCTGCTTGCAGATCTGCAGTCAGTAATCACATTTTGTGACTCTATGCAACTATTTGCTTTTAATTCAATTATTTTCAAAGGATATGCATTTGATCAGTTTGATAAATGAAATAACTGATTTAGGCATTTTCAACAACACTATATCAAGTCCAATTTTCCTAATTTAAATTTATTTTTATATAAGGTGATATCAAACCAAGTCTGCACAAATCTCAGAACTGCTCAATATATAAAAGTTCCATAAAGTTTCTGAACTTCTAGTCCGATGAAATTGAGTTTTGGACTGTACATAGCCTGAAAAGTTTTAGAAAAGTTTTTAGAAGCCTAAACGTTTTTAGAAATCGTTTTCAAAATGTGTTTAAGGTGTCCTCTTTTGTCAGAATAGGATTCATTTAAGATATTTGTACTCTTTTCTAGGTGACATTAAATAATGGATATACATGTACAGTACTTGAGGTCCAATGCAAATCTGAACTCATCATTCTGTTTCATGGATTTTAACATGACTTTATAAAGATGTTAAAAAAGGCCAGCAAATGCTGTGCACAAAGGGCTTTGTGCTTCTCTTCCAACTTTTATGTACCAAAACAATAGTATTTGAAAACTATTTGTTCTGGCTTGTTACTTCTTTTCTTGAGAACTCAAGCCTTAACAATATTTTCTGAAGTGATTTTCCACAGTCTTTGCCCAAACTGTAACTCCTGTTGAGTTGGTTTACATTATGTACTGTTAGTCAACATTTTTTTCTCTGAACTTTCTCTTGTGTAAGTCCTTGGTAAAATTAGAAGGTGTGTTTCCAGCACTGCTATCATTAATTAAGGCTTTTTTTAATCTTGCAGGAATCCTGGCTTTCAAATGGATTTTAATCAGCCTCCAAACAAGGTCCAAGCTATTTAATTACTAAATGCTGCACCCTGACCCAGATCTGGCAAGTTCTATTTGCTAGCTGTTTATGGTTGGACCACACACAACACAAAATTTTCAATGCAAAATTACTCAAGTGGTTGTGGCATAAGTCCACTTCAAATAAAAGAACTCAAAAGCAGTATAGCCCTTTATTGTCAGTGATAAAAACCCTATGAATAATTTGTACTTAGCCTGTGTGAAAATGCCCACAACGTTGCCTTTAAATACGGAAAAAGTACATTTTAATTCTAATCCTTCACTACAATCTCATTAAAGTAAAATTAATCCTTAGCAAAGTGCTCAAAAAAGAACATTTTGACAATTTATGTATTTCTAGTTTTATTGTGAACATAACAAATAGTGACCAAAACAATACTTTAAAAGTGCAAACAGATTTTAGGCCAAAAGCAGTGAAAGGAATCTTTGTGTCACACTTTGCTCTCATTTCTTGCATTGCAAAACACTGGAACTTTTAATCAAAATTATATTTGTGTGTACAGGTTTCTGATACAATTTGTGCTATTATTCCCTTCAAATTCAGAAATCTACACTGGAGCAATTAAAACTTACAGATAACTCACTGGATGTTTACATTTTCTATATGGAAGTTTACCAAAAGCTAGACACTCTATTATAAATCTATTACAGTTATTGTGCTGGTGTGTGATTTTAAATGTTACTACAGTATATACAGGACGCAACGCACGGGTTTGGCTGTAAGAGGGCTTGGATGAAATTAGAATAATAAATTATATTCCTAAACTTGTAAGAATTTCATCTTGAGTATTGAAATCTGTGCAGTTTCCAGTATTTTGAAGTTAATTATAACATCTATTCTTGTACTTTAGTAGCTTTAAAGTGAATGGAAAAAGTGTTGAGATGTGTCCAAGAGCACAGACTCCCACATGTATTACTGAAACACTGAATTCTCAGGCTACATCTGTATCACAAACTCATACACACACACCCAGCACGAACTGTACCAAGCAGCCGAGTGTAACTGCAGTGCAGCACGATCCTTGGTTCGAGGGCTAGAACTAGCTAGCACTGCCAGAGGGGACCCATGTATCTCATGCAGAGGCAATAGGTACTGTACTTCAACATTTTTCACATTTGAGGGTTAAGCCCCATCACTCATTTTCCCAGCTGTGTCCTTTGGGGAGCCAACAAGTACCTCTTGCTGGGGAGGAACATGTAGATTTTTTTAGGAAATATGAAACTTAAACCGGTTAGGAGGGACACAGAACTGCTCAGTTCTGAAAATTAAAAAAAAAAACTTTTAAGATAATACAGAAGGTAAGAAAGATTAAAACCTGAGTTTTAATGTCCCCAAACTGAACAACTGTTGGGATGATGTGTAGACATCACATGCAGAACTACAGTACAATGAGGCTAAAGCACATTTTTCTTTGTCTTTTTTGTCGTCAAAGCAAAATAAGGATCATCCTTGATGAATTTTCCAGTTTTCTACACGAACTCAGATTCTCAGCTGAATTTTAGCATGGCAAGGAAAGTTCACCACAAAAAAAAAATGATGCTGAGACACCGAAATAGCTGAGATTTCCTTTTATTCCAAACTCTCATTAGAATCCTTCCTTTGCGTTTTTCACCTTGGGAAGCTGGTCACTAACATTTAATATTTTTAAAAGTTAGACTACACAGGTCCGCAGGATGTTGGTTTTGGCAAGAATCTCAACTTCCTTTGTTCCAAAGAACACAATGTATTCGTCTTCACAACAGTCTACATCACAAAGTTAAATATTCTCCCAAGTAAACACACTTTTTGCTTAGCTGAGCATATGACTTGTATTACCTGTTTCTTACTGTTTTTGTTTAAGTTCTTATTTTTTCCTAAGTTTTAAACTGCTGGTTAATAAGCATTTTTCAAATATCTAGTCAGAGAAAAGCAGGATGTTTCTTTTTGTATAAGAAATAATCATGAAAACAAGTCATATAAAATGTTGCTAAAAACACAATGACAAAAACAACTAGATAACTAATAGAAATATATTGGATATTAAACTAATACTGTACATTTTAAAATGTGTTCAAATAGAAAATATGGAAGGAATAGTATTACATTCATAACTACATTTCTGTTTTTAAAATGTCAATTCCATTTAAAACATTTTTGTGAAATTATCTTCTGATAGTAAAGTAATTAGTTGATTGTCAAATATTTTCGAGATTACTCTATTTATGATTTGTAATGAGGAATTCAGCTGGGGTTATTTAGCAAAACAGGTATAATCATCAAACTGTGTTTTTGATTTTACATACAGGATTCCTCAGGCTCTTTACTAAGATGAATCTGGTGATCATTAACATCATAGTTAAGACACATAATAAATAACAAAAAACCACCATGCTACAACTATTCAGCAGTGACTCCAAGGCAAAACTATAAAATAACTATGCAACTCCTGAACTAGTGCAAAAGAAAAAAGGCAGAGATAACAGACTCAGAGCTCAATTTAAATATTCCCAAATGTGAATACAAAGGATTAAAAAAACAGGCTATAAGAATGACTCCAAAGACAAAGACGTTTTGGAAACTTTGTCAAATGAAACATAAGAATCAGAGTTTTGCTCGGCAGTGTATTATAGAGTTTGTTCAGGTGTTGCTAGTTCAATCAATAAAACAGAGTCAGGTGATTCTCTTTAAGGTGATTCTGACAGATGGTTTGCAGGGCTGTAATTCCCGAGGCAGGCAGGAGTACAGAATGTTTAGACTGGCAGGCTCTCTGAATGTACAGCCAAGAATCAATATATCACAATATAAATGTTTACAAAGTCAAGGACATTTCATTAATACCGCAGATTTCACACAACATTTCTGCAGCATCCATAAAAGATTATTATTGAATTCTTGTGGAATGCCTCTCTTTATTAATAAAGAGCACTATAAATTCTTTTGAAAATAAGCAGCTAGGAAGGTTGACTTTCTAACGAAATTGGAAAAAGACTGTGATAGGTTACATCTTTTTAGAAATTGTGAATCGCCCATTATTTATGTTTCAACCACCTGATTTTGGAACAGGCAAAGCTATGTTTTTTATGTCTCAGCTGGCAGTTGTGTACTGCAGGGGGACTGAGGAAGGGCAGGCAGACTTTAAACCACTTGTCTTTCCCACATCACAGAGAGCACAGTCCCACACCAGGGGTCGAGGTCTGGCTGGAGGAGAGACCTGTCCCTTGCGGACAATATGCCGGCCTGCTGTTTATAGAGCCTGGAAGGCCCCAGGGCCACAGTGGCACCGAGAGCCTAGAGATCTCTGGCTGACTGCCCTTGGTGACCCTGAAACGATGGTGCGCCCAGCCCAGGCGGTCAGCCAGTGACTCGAACCCAGAGCCACAGAGCTCCGCCCGTGCTTGGTGAGTCTCATGTCCCGTAACGGCTGGGCCACTCAGAGAGCCCCGCATTGTAGCTCAGTGGTCCAGCACCACAGCAGCGCGTTTAGAACAGAATTCATTATATGTCATGATAAAAGAAAAAAAACTCTCTGATTCATTAACAGATTTTCGATTTTCTTGACATTAATACCTCGAGACACAAAAATCCAACTCCTTCCATCTGTATCTAATTTCTTTGGTAAAACTAGATCTGATTGCTACTGTTAATTGTTAATAATAATAATAATTTCTTACACTTACAGTATACAGTATAGCAGTTTTCTGGACACTCCACTCCAAGTGCTTTACAGGTAATGGGGATCCCCTTCACCACCACCAATGTGCAGCATCTAAATGGATTTATTTACGTCTTCTAGTTCTTAGTCTTGTTCAGGGAAGCTGTACAAGTTGTACTATAATACATGTCATGTGGATTCATAAAATCATCGTCCCTTATCCCAAGCTCTACGGCGCTCAAACAGACTTCGAGAGTCCCAGAAGCAGATCACAAGTTATTTCAATTTACAGATCTTAATGTCTTAGAACTTATGTGCATGCTTTAAAATATCTAGAATTTTACTGGATGTTTGTAACTGGTTGATGCTTAATATTGCACTGTAAACCCACTCAATGAAAACTACAGCAATAAAAAAACATTTTATCAGGGTATCTGAATCAAAAATTACAATCATGTGTTAGTATAAAAGCACCTTAGAGCAAAAGTGTTTTTACACAAACATTTAAATATATAGTATTTCTTTCAATGTTGACTACTCAACACAAACTAACAATGATATGAATTGCACCATATACAGATACCATTATTTACTTTAATGCATAGTTGCATATAATGCCTCTTCAGTGACAGATGTAATGCAGGAAGGTGTTTTGTGCCTTGGAGCAGTGTCCATTCTAAGGTGAATTTACTGAGAATCTAAAACATAAGATAACATATAATAAGTAAACCATTTGTAACTGTGTAAACTGTAGAAATCTATTTTTTTAACTTATGTTTTTAATTATGATGTTTCATAATTTAGTCCATTCTTTGACACAGAGGCCCAGAAAGCTGAAGAACACCAGCTGCAGATCATTTTGAGGGAGACAGAAAGGTGGCAGACTAGAAACATGCAAGATGCTCTGGCGCTGCCATTAATTGATCGCAGTCGCTTGCTGGTTCAGAGCATATCACTCCCTGGACAGTGGCAAACTTCACTACACCAAAGGCCTGGGTCTTCTGCCACTGGACTATTCTGCTCTGTCATCTATTGATGTATTTTTCCTGTAACATGTTCAGTACAACTAAGCCTGGTTCCATGTGCCTCATGTTAAGTAACTAAAACATAGTGAAAAGTGGTGTACTGTAAATTACAATCAGAAAGTGATGATATTATTCTGCCTGTATAATGAACTTTATAAAAAATCAAAAACATCAAAGGCCCCGTGTGTGCACACCTGTCTCGTACAGTACATTACATGGAAAGTACTGGAAGTACTAACAAGGGGCAGTTTCTGATGGACTCTTCTAATCCCAAGGTTAGAAGTTTTATTACAAGACATAATTCTCAAAAATTCTAATACACATCTACTAAAATATAAGCCTATGTCTTGCAGATGTCTGTAGCTATGTGTAATGTCTGTAAAAGACTACTTACAGAGTGCAAAAGGTAGCACAACATCAAGCAAGAGAGAGACTGAGGAAGTGGAATGGAACATTTGTAACTACAGCTTTACAGCCACATCAACAACCTTGCATCAAGTGATCTGTCTGTATTGCGACTGAACATATCCGTACTTTCCTAGCATAACCCCTGTTTGAATGAATCAAATACTTTTCAATCTTATCACTAGGAAAGCCAACAGTGTTTATTTTACACATATTAGAATAGGAATTTCAGTACAAGATGTCAAAGTAAACAAAATACATCTAAATAAAGCAAAATATTTCTGTTTAGTCCAGCTATAAATTATTAAGTATCAGAATTGATACGTAAGATTTTCTTGTTGCTATACAACTCTAAAATCTTCTATGTCACCAGGCATATCCTATAATATTTATATACCTATGAAAACAAAAATATTATTATTATATTATTATAATATAAGGAAAGTAATAAAAGATTTTTGACTGGATCCACAATTTTCAAAACTATTTCAACAGAAGAATCTAGTGCTGCATTTGTGTTTTTAGACCAGGTAGAAAAAACTGGGTTTATACCCCAACCTAATGAAGGAAATGTTTAGTACAGCTATTGCCTTTATTGTAGAATTGATTATTTATAACTGGAGATGCTGAAACAGATGAGAGGTACCACAAATTACAAAGTTTACTTACTTTAAGTACAGTAGTACTTAGTCTTTTGGAAAAACAGATGCAAAGACGTGTACTCATGTCTCAAACCATTCACCTGTGTTTTGGATGAATTTATGTAAATCCAATGATTTAATGATGAACACTGTAAATCATGCAGGACTGTTGTGTTATTTCACTTTGCATACAGATGAAACAAACACTCAAGCAGCCACTGTAAAAAATCTCAAGTTTGCCAGAAGACAAATGTGCTGATTTAACAGGATTTTCCTGTTAGTAACAGTCGCTCATAAATACAGAACTCTAAACAAACATGTTATCTTTCAGCGGAAGGAAGTTCCTTATTGTTGTTCTGACGTTCTTCCATGAGAAAAAAAACCATACAGGACAATTTCCCATAAGTAATAAAAACTAAAACAATAAACTGACATTTCATTCCTTGTCTTTGTGAACTACATTTTGAAAGCTTGCATGCTTGTGTTCTCTGTGGCTGATCACATATAGCTGCTGTCACCTTTTCTACTGCCAAATGTTCTATTTGAAATAAAACAACCGGCCATTGTTTTACTCTGGTTTCCTCTGCCCTCTTTTAAACATTTACTCAACTGTTTTGCTTCATTGGCTTTGGAAAGCAATGATTAATTCTGCAACCTAATATTAAAAATATAGAGGGGATATTATTTCCATTGCCTAATTAATATATCAAAGTTCATATAAGAAAGTATCTAGACACTAATTACATGAAGTCTTTGGTTTTAAGCAGTGCTTCCAATATGGAAAGAAACTGCCAGAAATATAGAGTATATCAACATACTAAAGTACTGTACTGTACAGTATGTACTGTAAATACATATACATACTGTACTGCATATACAAAGATAGTAATGTTTGAAGGTGAAGCACGTCAAGCCAGGGAAAGAAACAACAGGTGTACATTTCAGAGGCACACAGTAACGGTGTTGGAAAAAAAAGTTTGTGGACCCCTATAACATAATTATAGGAATGACTATTTGATAACCTTGTTTAAACTAAACTGGTCTTTTCTTAAATAACCAAAGCTGTATTGCAGACTAGCATTATCCACTCAGAAAATCTTGATTGATTGTGTGGATATGAGATGTTTGATCAGCTAACAGATCTAACATCAGATTTTTGCACTTTAGCAACTGTTGCATCAAGCTTGGTACTGGTTTAAAATGGAAAGTGGTTATATTTATGTCTTGGATGAGGCAAAACAATGTTTAACAATTCTCCATTCCATGGTTTTATGTATTTTTATTTTTTATGGTAATTTCATGTTCTAAATATAAAAATAGTCCCTGATACTGATACTGACTTCCCTTGTCTGTATGAGTTAGATTTAAAACTGAAGGTTTTCTACTAGCATTCCAGTCACAAAAGATGTGAGAAAAAGTAGCAAATAAGTGAACATTGAATTTAAATACTGCACTACTAATTTAATCTCATTCTGTAATAACTGTCAATTATTCTCTATGTCTTAGATAAAGACTCGGTTATCTAGGGAAATCTACAATATGTCCAAGGTTTTTAAATGGAAAGAAACAGCAGATATCATAACAAGTAACAACGTACCAGCAAGCCAAGCGTTACAATACCAAGCTAATACATGTGATTTGGATACAAAGCAGTTTAATGCAAAGCCCCTGTAGTTCAGTAAATAAATACAACAAATAAGCACAAATGTTTCAAGGGACATAAGGTGCTCCAGGGGGTTAAATCACTAAGAAATCACTAAGTCTGATGTTCCTAAAACCACTCAAAACAGTTAATTGTTTTTCATGGATTAATCACTTCTTGATGGTTACCCAGTACATACAGTATATATCGCATGTTCCAGTTGATAGAAATTAATATTTTCAATAATAATAATAATGTAAAAATCACAGGCAGGTTACTTGTAAAGACTGCTAACTTCAAAACGTATCCCAGATTAGGGATTTCTTTTCTTCCTCTACACTTAAGCTGCAGTATGAGTAACATGTGAGTAACAATGAACTTAAGCTATGAGTAACAATGAATAATTTATGATATTCTGTCACGGCAAAAATGGAAAATTACTCCTTCCCATCACAACAATTTTTTTCATCTTTGATTCTTAGCATTATCAATGTAGTATTGTGCAAAGCCAGTCATGGTGGAGTGTTTGTTTTAAGTACATAGAAGCCACATGGCACCAGAATTAACTCCCCTTCTTTTATGTAGGGCTCGTATCTTCCAGTATTGAAACATGTTGCACAATGCTGCCCTTCAGTTTAAAAATAATCTGTAATTAAAAGAAATCACTTTCAGGGGTAATTTGTGGTTGTACTATTTTCACAAATGTCTGCACTGCAATCTCCTCATCACCTACAAACACCAACATAAAAAAAGGAAAAGAAAAACTTAGAAAAGAGCAAATCAGAATTGAAATACTGGTTTCCTGGCTATGAATAAACCCATGGCTATATGCTCTGGCAGCAAATTTATGTCTGCAGCCCTCAAGTCTTGGCACCTCAAGATTAATATAACTAATAACAAGATTTGATTAGATTTGAGCTCACCAATAGACAGAGGTCAACCTTTTTAATTTACTGTTGAAAACATAAATATTTTGCCCTCAACTATAATTAAATGCATTTTGTCATTAAAATGGTAGTCCATGTGTTATGATAAGGGTAGTCATAAGAAAAAATACATACTATATTTTATAGCTGTTAAAGAAGTGGATATTCATTTTCATTTTAAAGTCAATAAAGAATGTGACCTAGTTTTACATTATTTTATCTGGGGACAGAAAAGGTACAGAAAGATTGTAATACCTTGTGCTGTGTTTAATTGTTTCAACTACATGATATCATACAGTGTTCCTAATGAGGCTGAGCAGTAATAGATCAAATGAGAAACTAGTTTATTATTACAGAAAGGACACCATAGTCAAATATATTAGAATTCACTACAGTGATATTTTAAGAAAATGGAGTTCTTTTAATCAAAAGATATGGAAAATGGCATATCCAAAAACAAGGAAAGTCATTGTGGGTCATTTTCAAAAGAAGACAGCCAATGATTCTAAGGATCTTCCTAATTAATCACAGATTACAAAGTAAACCGTTTTCTAAAACTCAATTACATTTTTTTCAGATTTTCTCATGAGTTACGGATTCCTTCCAATCTTCACCGTTCTGGAGAACCATTCTGCATTTGAACAGTTTCTTTTTCAATTGGACTCCGTGCTGCAGCCTCCATTCACAGGCACTCTGTGAATAATGGGTGTTGTCAAGACATCCATGCAGTCAGACAAAAAGGTAAAAACTTTCCTGTCATACGAAAGAAGAAAGAAGGTTCCAATAAGGTTTACCGCTCGCTGAATGCCTCCTGGTTTAACCCAGGAAACACTTTTCCACTTGTGTGCCAAGCTCTCAGAGACCTTGGCCACCACTAGCCAGCCGCCAGTGTGAATGGTCAATCTCTACCACATCACAATCAATCGCACTGCCCATTGTGTACATGAGTATAGTGATATCTCATCAATTTGTGGAAAGGAATGATCATGAACTTGGGTTTTGATGAGTGACTGAATTATCTACTTGAACAACTAAATATATACAAATATATACATAAATATATGTATAAAAATAGTTTTTAGGAAAGAACTGAGAATATCATGGAATTGCACACTATGCACAGCATGGAACTGTGTTTTATTTATATATACTGTACAAACTGCATTTGTTGGTAATATTTAACCTTATATGTCTTTTCAATATTTTTAAACCACAGTATTTACAAAATTTGTACAAGTATTATTTTTTAACATTGGCTTCAATGTTAACTACTATAGTCTTTTTAAGTGTCTGTCCATGACAGCAGTACAGTACAGTAGGAGAATTCATGGACCAAAACAAACATTAATTCAACTGTGATAAGTAGCTTTTCGAAAGTTCAGGGACAACATAATGTTTAACCTTCTGTTGGAAATTACATAGTGCAGCACTAAATATGTCATTTGGCACGGGTCTTTTTCACCTGTTGTGTAAACAACAAGGCAGATTTTTAGTGGACAGAATTTACTGGATGTAAACTTTGGCTCCCAGGTTTTCTTGTTCAAGAGCACTCATTAAGCCATGGGTCAAGGGCTGTTTGTGTGTCCTTCTCAACCAATACCACTCGAGGTTTCGCTGGCAGACTCTAATCAATAGCCTCGTCTCAAAAACTTCATTAAGCCCACTGAAGAAGATGAGAGTGTAAAAGGTGGGACTGGTTTGATATGCTTCCTTCGTGTCTTAATGATCCAAGGTTTAAGGATGTCAGCAGAAAGTGCTATAAATGTGTAGTGGTCACACAGAATAAACAAGAACACGTTAGGTCTGGCTCTGACTCTGAGGTACTGACTAGCTCAATTAGCTAACCTTGTTTGCCTTTTCAAACTTTTAAACTTGTTGCAAAATTGTTGTTCTTTCCATATAATCATGGTATAACAATCCTTCCCTTGTATAATAAATCAATATAAATATACCCAAAAAGTGCATAAAAAGGTGAATATATTTAGAATTCTGTTGCTTTTTGTTTTCTTGAAGCCAAAAAGCAAATGCAAAAATCCAGCAGCTCTGGTACCATGATGTAAGATTATGGATCACCTCACTAATTACTAAAGAAAGCGAAACAAGTCATCTACCCTGTGAGCAACAAGACAAGACAACAGGATGTCACAGATTAAAACAAAATGAGAAACACCAACGTTAGGAAATACAACCTTTGCAAACAGACTCTTTGAAAGAAAATCAGCTCTGTTAGCAAACATATTAGTCTGAACTGTCATTCTGTAATAAAACAAAATACTTATCTTTAAGGAATATTGGAAGATAACACTATTTTTTTCCCTGCAAGGGAATACACAATGTAAAAAACCTACTTTGGTATTATAGGAAAATGCAGACACTCATCTAAATAGTCTTTAGTGACTTCTTCTTCAGTCTTCAGAGTGCTGAGAATTCTGGTATTTGGAAGCCACTCACCTTAGATGAATCGCGATCTTTATATTATCCAAACAGGCTACACTGTCTGCACATACAGTATGTCAAGAATCCTCCCTCTGGCACTCACCTGCTCGGCTTCCTGCGGGCCCGGCCCAGCCTGCGGCAGCGCAGAGCCCTCCTGGGGAGGCCGCGGCGCCCGGCGCTTTTTCAGCTCCGGTCGGGGAGACATCCTGGAGATGTTGCTCACAGACTGGGACTGGCCCAATCTGCTAGGCCGTACATTCACAGAGGGGGTGTTTGGAGCCGTTGAACTAACCTGGAAGCAAACAGAAAAGGAAAAGAAAAAGGTGATCTTCGAGCGTCTTGCAGTTACAAACAGAAAAGGCAGGGCTTCATGTCATGCCAAAAGGAATCTCACAGATCGAAAGAGGGTTTTCATAAAGGTCTGCACGACTTGAATATGCACCTGCAGTTAAACCCTCAAGAATGCCTTTTTCACGGTTACAAACTTACAGTTTAGATTAGCTATATACGGACGTGATTCCTTTATGTTTTGGATTTTTGATCTCAGGACAAAGAAAGGTGAGGGTTACAGAGAGCACTGGTGAGTTAAGATCAACCACATGCAGTACAACACACCAGGTATAGGTACATCCTAGTGGTTATTTGTGTTCTTTTGGCCAGGTCTCCACACAAGGTGGTATTTAAAGGTCAGCGATTAAATGTCTGCTTCTGGTCTCCAAGAATGTCTTGGCTTCCTGTTCATTCTCCTTAGTGGTCAATAAAACTTTTGAAATGTCAAGCTCTTTTCTTGTGGAATAGTGTAGTTGTGTCCTTCTTCCGCAGATCTGCTGCCAAAACCCACAGACTGAACTACCACGTTGAGCAATTTCCTTTTCAGTAGTTTTAATCAACGCAACTTTATTGGGTTGTTTTGTTAGTAACAGATGAGATTTGTAAATAGCAATATGAACATATATGAAACAAAACAGCCAGATATGAAACCTGCAGATAAATATAACCTGTATTTTTATTTTGCTGTTACATGGTGTATGTTGACAACACAGCAGATAACTCTGATTTTGAGAGTTTATGCAGAAAAAAATCCAAATATAAATGTATGTTACAGTGAAGGAACAGCTTAATCCATTAGGATGTTACTGGTGTTTGTTTTTTTTATTAAATTATCATCTATCTTAACTGGCAGAAAATGACGCATGGAAATGCTCTATCAAGCTGGTTGTTAACAAATGTAAAGCTAGTCAGTTTTATAACATACTGAAAAGTCCATCGAACAACAGTAGCCGTGTTTACATAGCGGCTAAATTCCAGATTTTCCTTCACAGTTGTAAGAAGGCAAAATATGCCTCTGACATAATTCAGTTACTATAAAGAAGTGTGTGGTAAGAAATGGATCTTCTAAAAAGAGGTGGGCAAATTATTTTCTTGCTAGAAAAGGGTTTGTGCACTTAAGATCTAGTTGTACTTCTATCATTTTTACTTGCCATTCCATCATTGAGAACACTCACTTACTCAACAGCAATGAGCCATTAAAAATGCGGGATCGTATCTATTTACACCCTTATAGCTATACACTGAACATTGGATCTTATTTGCACATAATTCAAGTGCAATTATTAAAAACAAAAATTAGAATAAAAACATAAACGTGTGTTTCAGTAAAATACGGTGGCTACCTGATACTGAGAATCACATGCAAAAGTGACTGAATAACGTAAACACAAATATGAGTACAAATAAAAAGAGTTTTAGATTTGTATGGACACTCCTCACTTCTTCAT
This sequence comes from Atractosteus spatula, assembly GCF_055471065.1. Classification (NCBI taxonomy): domain Eukaryota; kingdom Metazoa; phylum Chordata; class Actinopteri; order Semionotiformes; family Lepisosteidae; genus Atractosteus; species Atractosteus spatula. The sequence goes on along the minus strand of NC_142717.1, from coordinate 558,699 downwards.
TATATTTCTCCACCTTCAGCTTTAAAACCCTACCCAGACCTAGCATTATGTTATAATACTTTCCCCTAAAGCCAAAGCTGAAGCAGAGAATCACTCTAAAAGATGGAATATTAGGAAAATGAAGATGAAATGTTTATTCCTTAACATCAGGTGAAGCCTGAAAGGCCTCTTTAAGGAAAGGCCATTTGTTCCAGCCCATGTATATAAAAATACTCAAAATACATATAGCTTTTATGCTTGCATTAACATCCCTCCTTTTGATTTTAAAGTATTATCATTGCTTTAATGTATTTATCCTAGATTCGTGTTTGAAGATAAGCTTTCATTGTAAATAAATGATTTGCAAGTTGCAAAATTAATAATTCAATAGACTTTTCAATAAAAAAACCTTTTATAACTGCATTACATCCATGCACAACTGATTCCACCAGCTGTGAGAAAAGTTTGGTCCTTTAAGACAACATACAGTAGGAATTTTGAAAGGGTGAAGGATGATGAAAATGAAATGCTTAGTCATCTTCAAGGGAAGATTGTTTTAAGCTAAGGGATCATGTATAATCAGTGCATTATAACCTCATTTTGGATGCTAATCCACTTTAACAAAGAAAACATGTTTTGAAAGGTATTTAGTTTTTATCATCAATGGATTCAACTATTGCATTTTTTACAAAACTGAAAATAGAAAGTCAAAGCTAAATGTGCCATTAAAAAATAGTAAATGCTTGTTTCTAAAGTATGAAACAATACAAATTATTTTTTATCTTCTTCACATGAAACAATTTTCTATCCTGTTTTCAATTACAAAGTTTAATTTCCTTTGTGTATGCTGTGCTAAAGTGGTAAGTTTCTATTTCACAAAGAAGAAAACAAGTAAACAATAATGGAAAAATAATACTGTAGTTTCTCAGGAATCACCTAAAGGAACTTAAAAGCATCTATTCTACAGTATATCTTGTATTTCCAAATTGAAGAGAAGGGGGTGACTTAAGAGAAAAATTAATTGGTTATGAATTAATGTCGTAAAAACATGATTAATGCTCTCCATCGTCTAGAAATGTTAGTGCCTGTTTCTGTTGTAAAGAAAGTGATTGGATACATACATTACATTACTCAGATATAGCCTGTTATTGGACAAGATGGAAGCAAACCCAGTTTGTGAAAAGAATGTAAGTATATATTAGGAAAAACTCACTCATTCAAAAGAAAACGGATGATTTTTTAAAACATTTAGCTATTTTTCAAAATGACTAACATATGGCCTTTATAAAACAAATCTGTGCCTTCTGGCAATTAAGCTTCTCTCAGTCTTGTTTGTGGTATTCCAGAAATGTTATACATTTATACATTCCCACACTGTTTTGCATGACGTTTTATTATTTGCTTAACATTTATAAGGTTCATCAAACTAGTTATATAATCCTTCAGAGAAAACTCTTTAGGCACAACACTTTTCAGTCTGCCATCCTGTAAGTTAGCTGTAGCAAACACACTGTGCCTCTAGCCAAGCATAATCTGATTCTATTTAAACAGAAAATTTATTCTATACAATTATTTATACAAAAATATATATTTAAGATATTGTATTATTTCCAATCCTGTTTTTTAGTCTTCAGTGATCTACAGTGCACACTGTGTCCTCAGACCTCTGACCTACCAACGGCCTAGTATTTTTATTCCAGATGACTTTCCAGGAAAGTAAGGGACTCTGATTTCTTCTTGTGTCATTCACATACCATATATTTCATTTGAGAGGTAGCTGTCAGCATGTTAAAATATTATGCTGTATAACACATTATATAAAGTTTTCTTCAGTTAACCTAATGCATAGTGTAATCTATTACACTAAAGATTCAGAGACAGTTTCTTCCCACAAGCTGTCAGATTAATGAACTCTACCCCTACCACTGGCTCACACTGATGTGTTTTGTATGTTATTAAGTTAACAACTTGTAGTTGTTGCAGCTGCTGTTCTGTGTTTATGTTTTTGGTTTTTCCTTAATGTCTTGTATTGGAGCACACATGCAAATAAGAATTTCATTGCATTTATGCATAGGACAATAAAGTGAATTGAACTGAATCTCTCCGCTTCGTAAGTGACACCGCAGTGCTAATGCTTTCACACTAACGCTCACAAGCCCCTCCTGGGAGCCTGAGGGGTTCAACCACTCTCTTGGAGAGAGCGCCATGCTCAAAGCTACATGCTCCAATGGCAGCCTAAGCCTGGTCCTTGCCATTAGTCGATTAACACAGCGACGACACGACGAGAGGCAGGATAACACCAGCTGAGCCTTGTTGTGATTTGGTTGCCAACTAATAGAGCCTAAATGTAATCACCCTTTTTTGTACAGAAAAGTTTATTTTTATTAAAGAAAATGTACTGTACATTTAACCTTTATTTTAAAAGAAAATATTTTATTTTATAAATGATTGAAATGTGCTTTTTTACATGGTAAAACACTGGTAGGTGTTTATTCAGCATCATAAATCCTTTTTCTATATGGTCTAATTATTCTTCAGTTTGCCACAGGAGTCTCCTTCTCCCTTACGCAACAGATACATTCCTTTGGCAACAACGTTCAGCCGAGATGGCGCCTTGGTTGGATCCTCCCATTTGCACAACTTCTAAATCTCATCAGACGCTGCTCTGATCACATTAAAATATGCTTGGTTATCTTTCATGTGTTTACAAAACTGGACTCTACTCTAATTTCTCTTCTAAATCTACCAGAAATTCACTTTAGCATTTTCTGCTGCCAGATCCAGCTCAGCTTTGTCTGTGAATTGACATTTGTATCCCCCATGTCGACGCACAGGAGGGGTGGAAGCCCATGATAATTGAACTTAACTAAGAGTTGTGCTTCTATTCTAATTCGTCTAATATTTCACATGACTATATTGTGTCAAATTAAAAATATTCCTTGTAAAAGACAGACCAAGTCTAAACAGAAATGGATGAATGTAAAAACAAACAGAAAGAGGAGGCAAAAATACAGAGGTATAATTAAATGGATATACAGTATAGATGCAGAGATAGATACAGTATAGAACTAAGTTTCTGTGGAGGTGTCCCTTTTCAGACAAAAAAATGCTGCCAAAGTTCGAGGCATAAGCATACTGTATGGTGTCTTATAAAAAATCAAATTGAATAATCATTATTCTGTTGAGTTTAGCTTGAGTATGAAATTCTACAGTATATACTGTACAGGTATACACATAAGATATATATAATATTAATGTGTTTAAATTTGTATGAAATTTAATACATCAATGTGTTTAAATGTGTCCTTACTAGTGAAGTGCAACTCACATAAACACAGATGTACATGAAGACACCTTCCAGCACTGTGTCTTACAGTACATGACTGTCTTCACATGGCTCACACTCCCTGCACTATGAAAGAACGTGAAGGTATTCACGCACCTCATATTGTAAATACACTATCACTACGTCACAGTTACATATCTCCTCACAGCACACAACTGGCATGCATTCTTCTCTTATGACCTTTAGGATTTTCCAGTATTTTCTGCAAGGTGTTTTATGCTCTGTTCAGCTTCACTGGCAAAGCGCTACTCCTTTACTAAGCCCCAGTGCTCTGGTATTTAAGACATTGCTGGAGCACCAGAATGGAGGTCAAGCTGACCTGGAGAAGCACCTAAAGACTTCTGCAGTCTTCAAACAACGCAGACTGTTTCCTGTCTTTACACACGCAGCGGTGTTACAAAAAAACTACATGCATATGATGTTCTGTAATTTTCTTAATTGGTATATACAGTACATTTCTGGGCAGCTACTCAGCTAGCCTGACAGTAAACAGTGCCAGAAGAATAGCTACATTATAGAAAAGTCAAGAAGTGTATATCTTTCACAATTTTCATTTGACATGAATTAATAGTTATTTCTCTTCCATCATAGTATACCTACTGTATGTGCATTCATTGTTAATTCCTCATTGCAAATGAAAAAATGGATTTCAAAAGCAAAAATGAATATGTGAAGCACAAGTATTTCTTAATGAATTACTCAATTAGTAGAAGTACAGTATATACAGTAAAACCAGGAAGATTCTAAATTAACTATTAGAAATGAGGGTATTGAATATTTATTGCATAAATTACACTAGATGCGATACACTATGTAACTTTAGTTATGTACATATAACAAAATGCTTAAATGTGTATTTTGGAATTTCGGTTTTATACAATCACTTTGGAAAATACTGTGTAATTTAAAATCAATCTTCTAATTTATGTCAATACTATTATAAGATTAAAAAAAACTTTTCTGTTTGTTATGTATATTTTTGGAAGTCCTAAAAGAGTGACCTTGCATGTCATGCACTTATCCCACACACTAAAAATAACACTGCAAACACAACCTACAGTCATTTCAGAGATCAGGTGACCTTTTATTTCCAAAGCCAAGTTAAAGTCCCAAGTTGTTGTGTCAAATTGAACCCTGACCATTTACAGTCTCTCTGCAATTCTCCTTTCCTCACTTGGCAGAAGCTCCATTAGACAAGGACTAGTGGTGCCTTGTTGATCACAGTAGACTCTTCAGCTCACATGAGATCTCATTCTAGTAACACGTACTGTACAGAGGTATACATTGATCTTTGGTATCAAATGCACGTACACTCAAGCCTTTAAAAGGCCTGCATAAAAAGTATGTTGCTTTTATTAATTGCAGTAGGTGACCTTAGACCGTTGGTCAATTGGAAATATTACATAATACACAGTGTTAACACCAGTGAGGTTAACAGCACTTAACTTCTGAGGAACCCCGAGCTACAGACAGAACAAAACAAACATTGGTCATTGTAAACAGACAGGACCATGGGCTGCTTGGTGGTGTCTTGGTGTGAAGTAAAACAGCAAATGGACTCCATGTAACTGGCCTGTTAGTTAACTATGTTCTAGTACAGTTTAAAGACTGTTCTTGGTCATAATTTCCACATTCCATAAAACATCATATAGCACGAGAACTGGTCCTCTGGCAACATCTCTCTCTGAACTCTTAGGTGTTTGTCTTCACAGCAGGGACCGTAGGGGGATTTCTTGTATAACACACCAGCAACATCTCCTCTTTCACCTGGTAATCTTCAGAGTTCAACAATATGTATACTAACCAAGCCCAGCTCTGCAGTTCACTCGCTAAAGTACCATAACAGATGACAGCTATTTTTTAAAAGGTTTTCCATGTTCTGGAAATCAAATTAACTTTTTTTATTCCGTCTTGTGAAAGACTGCTTTCAAGTTAAAAAATGTCTTTGAGCGAGTAGAAACAAGAAAGAGAACAGAGCAGTCCTGGGCCTGGAGGACCACTACAGATGACATCACATGTCTTAAAGGAAACAAAAAGACACCTGTCTCAGGAAAATAAGTTATCTTGTGCACAAAAGAAACTAGATCCATTAGCAATTTGATATGGGATTGAGGGTAAAAAATGATTAAACATTAAAAGGGTGTCTTAGTTCTTGGGAAGAACTGAAAAAAAACTGTTCAATCAAAATAATTTGAGAAAGAAAAGATTCCCATACTATATAACACCTTTTTCACTTACATTTTATATGTATTCCTAGAAGAATCCACAAATGGTTCATATTACACATCCTATTACATATGCCAATTGCTGTTCCAATTCCTTTTCATACCATTTCGTAACTTCTATCTGCTATAGCAATAGAGCTGTTGAAGCTCAGCTGATTGGATTTTTCTCTTTTCTGTTACCACATGACTTGGAAGCTTGCATGGCATTTATACCAAACTGACTCTTAAATCTGAGAATTATGAAAAGCTTTACTTTGCTGTTAATGTTTGGTTTTGAGATTAAGTTGTTTTAATCAAGGTTGGTATTTGCAGTGCATAAGAGATGAAAGAATAAATAACACACCGAGGGAACCACTTTTCATATGGAATTTGAATTCTCGAATACATTCTCTTTCACACTACAACATCATAATTCTGTGCCTGCAAACATCCTTTTTAATATTTAATTGTATTTTCTGCATGCAGTAAATACACTCTTGATCAAAAAGCCAGAGCCTGCAAAACAATGCTGCCATCTAGAGTTAAAAACCTGTTAAACTGACGAAGCATTAACTTAAAAGGCACAGGAAACTTAATACAGTACCATATGCTATATCTCAAGGGAGAAATAATGGTTGAACGGTAACGGGAACAAATAAAAAGCAGAAATTCTCACCAAAATAAGTGTTTTTGATGCATACATGAAATTATACTATCTATACAATTTTGGAAACATTTAAATTGTAACATCACAATGGAAACCTAAAACGAACCTTGGTTGAAAATATAGCAACAATATGTATTACAGAATTACTGAAAGATGCTTGTACTGTACATAGATTTTCTTTTCCTTCCTTCTTCGCCTGAGCCTCATCACAGCTAAGTGAATACTACGGTCAGCACTGCAGCAGTGCTGCAGCAGATGGGACAGACCCAAATCCACACGATTCCTTATCGAAATCACGTTCAACATTTCAGCATGTGTACAGGAGGTGACAGAAAAATGAACAAAATGACAGAAAACCAACTCAAACATGCACTGTAAACTCCACCTAGGACAATGGATCTTCACTACATAAAAAAGGCTAAATTTTTATGCAGAGCTCACACAGGAAACACGTCAGCATTGCTCAAAGCTCTGAAGCCCATCTGTGCAGAAACAGATTCCCGGAAACTGTTTTTTTGTGCTGAAATTCTCTTAGAATTAATGACAGCTTTAAGTAAAAATAATGGCAAACACATAGTCGAACAAAAATATGGTTAAAACAAAACATGGGTCATAAACTAGTTATTCTTTATGAATCTGTAATGTATTTTCACTGGAGATTACTACTGTATATTATTAAAGAGACACCAATTGTTTTTATTTAACTGGTTTACTCATCCAGGAGATCCTAGAGGAAAATTTTCAATATTAAGATCTCCTATTTAAAAACGAAAGCTTAACATTCATTTGTTCTGAGCTAGTACTTACACCATGGTCGATTTCACAATTTTGAATATTTTTATCATCAGTTGAATCCAAGTCCGCCGATCTTTGATCCTCAGTCTGAAATGGGAATATATGACTCACATGCAAGGCAAGGCAAAGCGAAAGCATTAGTGATAACACAAGCAAAGGGCTTCTGTACAGAATATGAAATGACAAAATGCTCCATCACTGTAACTCAAACCTCCCTGAACAAGGAGTTTTCTTCTGTTAGTAAGTTATTAGCTGTCAACTGAGAAGCACAGCTGCTGTGGAAACAGTACAACTGTACAGTATATACAGTCATGTCTGCTGAAATAAACCACATCAAACTTAGCTTGAAGATTTGTACCAACACACTGAAAACACAGTTCGAATACAAAATACCACTTTAGGGACTGTTCTGGTGAGGATGAAATCCACTTTCCTTATAGGTTTTTATACACATTAGTCATCCTGAATAAGGAGTAGGAATGCAACTCTAGGAAATGGTTACAATTTGCTCGGCTCAGACTCACAATCAAATGGTTTAAATAGTATAGACCCCATATATATATATAAATCTGAAACAAATGTGTAGATATTACATGAGCAAAACTTTGTTTACAGTATTGTTTTGGCATTGGTTAATTTCTGCATATTATAAAAATAAATACACAGAAGAGAATCCCTCTTTATCACAAAATGCTGTCATCTTACTTCCACAAGACCTACAGTATGCTAAAGTTAATACGACACAGATACATTTAAGTACTTTCTCATTTATTGTAATCAGAATGAATGAAAATGGATTTAAGAGAAAAATGCAGCAAGTTCTACATACATATGCACATAAAAATGAAAAATGGTGGAGGCACTATTAGTTACTCAACCTTATTTCTACAAGTCTTTAGATCAGACACTGTGAAAGGGCCTACCTTGGTTTTCCTCCTGTTGAATTTGATGAATCCCAGGAGGCTTTTCCTTTCAGAGGCACTGTTGGTTAAAGAGGAAGAACGAGTGGGCTCTGCAAAAAGACCAATCACCAGTGTTCACTCTCGTACATAATCTGAATATTAAAATGTTCCTTCAACTACATTCTTAAATTCAAGCTGAGATGTTAGTATTCAGTAGTTTCATTGAAAGCCATGCACATGAAAAAAGTGCACCTAGCCAGCGAGCTTACTATGATACGGACGCTAAAAGAAGCAGGCGAGTGATAAAAACTCATACAAAATCTGTATTTGTTTAATATATTCAATGTAAAATTAAAGAGCAATTTTCTCAACATGGTCTAAACATTGTGTTACTTAAAGACAGAAATAGACATGAAGACTTTTTAATGCAATGATGTTCATCGTGGCAGTCACAAATGGTAAACTAACTACGTATGTGCATCAGATATCACTGTACAAAGGGACAAAGCTTCACATTCTATTTCATTCACATAAGAATGACCAGAGACTACTGTACACATATCAATCAAAGTAAACTGTGGAACTGAATTAAGCTGGTTAAACTGGCATTAGGATTAATAATCAGCACTATCTGTGAACTGTGGCAAAACACAGCAGATGAGATGTTAGGTGAAAAATACTGTAGCTCCAGTTTGTTTTGTATTTAGCAGATTCTCAGTGTTACTACCTGGGAAACAGCCAAAGGCAAGTTTAAATGCAAGCCTCATGGCAAAAAAAAAACATTGGAAATGAGGAATATTAAGCAGTGCTGTGAAGAAATGACTAATAATCAGCCAGCAAGCTACAGTAAAGGTGACATGTAGTACAGGTCTTGTATTTGATCATAAAATAGAAAATCTTTCTATTATTCGATTATTTTTTTAACACATGGAGCCTCGGGTTACAACTAAAAGGCTAATCTGGGAATATTATGCATTTCAACAATTTAGAAAAAGATCAAATAATGGCTAAACATCGGGCTATTTTTATAAAAGAGAAAAAAATATTTAAACATTGAATCATACATTTGGCTATGATCGGTGTCAAATCTGAATTCCAGAGAATAAAAGGTAGAATCATTACATGATACAAGCCAAAGACTAAGAGCTGAGTTAAGGAAGTGAGGTTTAACAGCACAGCATGGAGTATTGTATACATTCAAAGCTTCAGTGCAACTACAGTGCCAAAACAGACTTCATGTGAAACAGTACCTGCATAGTTAAGAACTGGAGCAGAGTGCATTTTAGAGTGTAGAACTGGAAACAAACAATGAAGATAAGGACTGAGAGCTCGTCACAATATCAAATGTACAAAAGTACAAAACGATAAATCCTGATGATCAGGAACGCTAAATTAAAGATGAAAAAAAGATGAAGATGAAGACTTTCTTTTTGCTATGTTGAAGCAATAATACACATACTGTATATGACCTTTCAGGAGTGATTGGATAGTTGCTTCTGTACATCCGGAACTTGCACTTAGCTTCAGATCAATACAAAATAATTATAAAGTATATACTGTAGGTGTCTCTCAAATGACCCATTTTAATGCATCTATATTGTCAATTTCTGTTTTTCTCTGTTGTACTCCTTACTCTACACTAAGAGCATTGCTAACAGCACTTCCACCCAAGCACTGTGAGTGACCACATCCTCAGCAGGTTGTGGGGAGCCCAACCCAGCCCGCACAATGCTGGTGAGACCACAGCTGAAGGAGACGCCCTTCGATGGCAGAGTACACACGCACACATGCATCTGAGCGACGATTCAGAGATGCTAATCAAGCTGGACAGGATGTCTCTGGGTAGCGGGTGGAAACCAGAGCACCTGGAGAAGACCACTGTGAACAGCGGGAGCAGCTGCAAGCTCCGCACTGAGAGAGATGTGAACCTACAGCCTCTCCAAGCCGCCTCTAACACTAAAGACAGGCAATGCATGAAGGTGTGAGGATCAGCCCTCCAGGGAATTTTCACCCCAGGCTGTCCTCATGCAAGCTCCTCCTGCAAAAGCTGATCATGCCGTGTGTTTGCTGGGTATGAATGTCGTCAGCAGAGACATGAATCAACCGACGTCCAATTCCACACGTCAAGCCAGATCGAAGAAATCAGCTACAAACCGCAAAACCAGTAATGAGCACCAATAAAAGTCCTGTGCAATGAAGCAGAGCAGCTTTAGCAGGGAGAGTGAGGGGGCTCTTTAATTTTGAGTTTGACATACAGTATACATACATGATATATTTATCATGTGTTGCAGTTATAATCATGCAAAGATCTCCTTTAATAATTAAGAATATACTGCATGTTTATTAATGACCACTGATGTATCAATTATGCTTTATGTAACAGTCATTTTCACTGCATTAACTTTAACTTTGGAAAGTGAAATTTTATGAAGTAGTTTAACTTACCACGGCTTTGGTCCAACACATAGAGCTCGCGAATTCCTAAGTCACTTATTGATTGGGAAAGATCCAGTTCTTTGTTGCTAGTATTGTCCTTCAGTAAAATGACATGCCTGGGATCAAATTCACATTTCTCACATATGACTGAAATTAAAGTCTCCAGTGGCACAAGAGGATTTACTCTCACCACAGCCTTCTGTGTCCTGTGGTAATTGACAACAAGCCTCACAGTTTTCTGTGGGATAAAAAAAAGGAAAGAAACATGCAAGTCTTTAATACACTCTCATCAACTAATTTTACAGTAATTCAAAGTACAACACACACAGGAATAATAAGGAATAGTGATTACAAATGTTTAGTCAATGCCTGTCATGTAAAAAATCTCCTTTGATTGTGGTATCCTGGATTATGTACAGTACATCAGTGTGACTTATCCTTGCTGAAGCTGACTGTAAGAACAAAATCTGAACTAGAATTGTAGGTGATAGGTTATAGGTCAAAGGTTGACATCCTGGGCACTAATTGCTTTGGAATATTTACTCAGATTAACATAATGTCTGAAATATGGTCACTTAGGTATACTCTACCAGTTACACTTGCCCTGGGTGGTATTATAAAGCTACTAGCTACTAACACTATTCAATGCTCCTTAGTTTTTGATTCATGTTGAGAGAAACAAAATCAGTTTTTGTGCTACTTCACAATATACTGAAAAAGCCCAATGGCCTAAGAGTTATAGTCTATCAGTATAGCAAACTTGCAAATGAAAAAAATACTCCTCACAATGTAAGCAAACTCTCAGAAGTGTCTTATTTTATTTATTAAAAGACAGATGGCAAAGTAAAAATCAACATTCCACAGCTCAAAAACAAGTTTGGTTTTGCACTTATACTGTATAATAAGGAAAGAGATAAACAAGGCCTTCCCAAACTTTTTAACCGGACATTTAGATGGCAGTGGTTTCAGTTAAATACACACTGCAGTACAGCGATTTGTACCAGGAAAGGTTTTCGGACAAACCCAACCTGCCACTAGAGGCCATCACCGACACAGATTTCCAGATGTTCATAAAACAGTCCTGTCCTCCTTTCTGTGTAAGCAGTGCACCCACTTTCACTAAAGAAAGGTGTTTAATTGGCAGGTCTACTGTTGTATATAAGGGTGACTCTTGATGGTTAGCAAAGAGCCGTGCTCAAGGCAATTGAAATTTGAAGTTTAGTTTTCAGTAACAGTATTAGCTTTTGAGGAGTAGTAGCAATAGGGCAGTAGGCATTATACTTTTTAATAATTAATATTGTTTCTAATAAACCTTTTATTTTATAAGGTTGTGCTAAAAAAACCTTAAACATCTTTAAACATATTTTCCTCAACATTAAAAACAGCCACACAGGGTGTTTTCGTGCCCTGAGCCAGGCTATCAATCTTGGAAATCTTTCTCAACAGTAAAAAGAAAACGAGGAGACAACTGTATTGATAATGAACATAGCCTAGCTGAAATAATCAGATCATGGAGAAAACCATGTTTTGAAAAGTGGGACATAAATTGCATCTCAACACGTAATCTACAGGTGAACAGTGCCTTGGCAAATGAATTACTCCATTCAAAATCTGCACATTGTGTCGTTGTCTGAGCATGCAATAATTAAAACTTTCATATGACTTTATATGAACCGACAATCTACTCTAAACTGTCATATCTAAAAATATCTGCTAGTGAGCAAATTAGATGTTTTTTAAAAAGTAAAAGCTTCTTAATTGCATGCCTCCAGAATTAATGGACCAGTCACTTCCCTCAGATACAGCAGATACTGGATTACAAGCAACCATCTACCCAGTTACTCTATATAAGAAATCGACCATGAGGTTCGAGGATGTTTTGAAACAAATCAGGGAGAGTGACACAGAGACACAAGTCAGGAGAAGGTTACTTTCCCAGTGAGTATAATGCAGTCCATCATTAAGAATTATAACATGTATCGTACCACCCAGACACTGTCTAGATCCAGCCTCCTACCAAATCGAACGTCTGAGAAAGCAGGGAACTGGTTATGGATGCCCCTGTGAAGCTAACAGTGACTTTGATGATGTGCAAAGGTCTTTGTTTGATGAGAGTCACTGTGGACACAATATCCTGGTCCCTGCACAAAGCTGGCCTGAATGATCGAGTAACAGGACAGAAGTCTCTACTGATGAAGACGTCTTAAACCCAGCTGAGACATTCTGTAGACGTGTGGCATAAGGTGTTATGGTCAGATGAGTCAAAGATTGATTTTTACATTTAGGTCTACCTACAAGGTGTTATGTTTGGCGTAATCCCAACACAGGTGTGAAGATGGCAGCATCATGTTATTCAAAGACGTGAAGCACAAGGCTGATATCATTGTGAATATCCTTGAGTGGCGCAGTCAAAGTCCTGTCTTTAACCCAACAGAAAGTTTATGGCATAGCATGGTGATTGCTATCCATCCACTACCTACAAAAAACTGCCAGGAAGAGTGAACTAAATTACACTATCCCACTGTGCAAGGCTGGTAGACATCCATCTAAAAATACTGACAGCAGTAACTACTGCAAATGGTAATTTCAACAAGTTCCAACAAACTTATACAGTCCTGAATAGAAAAAAATCATTATAAAAAATGAACATTATTTGTATTTAATAGAAAAAATATAATATAAACAGGGGTAACTACTTTTGCTAGTCACTGTACATAATCCTGGTTTATAAGCTTGTACTTTATTCACGCTGCTTTTCAAACTTGACTTAGATTAGTAACTTTTATGAAATCCAAAATGAATTTACATCTGACAATAGAAATGTTATCACATGCTGTGTGATAGTCTTTCTTAAAGCATACAGAAAACCTCAGATGGGACTATTCCATGGTAATGACCCAAGGTCATGGCTTTTTAATGTCTCTTATCGCCACATCAGACACAAATGGGCCAAGAATTGTGGTTCATTTTTGTCTCAGCAAAGTGGCTACATTTTTCAATAACATGTAAGATTGATGTACTGCATCTCTGAGATATTGAAAGTTAATAAGAGACTGTGCTATCTCTAGCTGTACATTTTCTATGTGCAATTTCAGATTGCATCGTTCTATCTTGTTTTTGTTACTGGCTTTAGGCTCAATTTCTAAGATATCTAAAAGATATCATGAGCAAAATACAGAAGATACATAAGATCTCTTATTCCACTTCTGTCAAGAAGGTATTGAAATGTATTGGAAGGTTATTTTTTTTACATGAAGAACTGAAGCCTCAGAAGCATCAGGCACTCTGATGTGACTTATTTTAAAGTAGCAAGGAAAAGCACCCTAAGAAAATAAGGATTTTTCATTTCTAATCACATTTATTTCAACTATTTCTTAATAAATCTTTCTAAACTCTTTATTGTCCAATTCTAGAATAGAAATAGCAACAACACACAAATGAATAAAAACCAGACACACATTTCAATAAAAGTATCCAATAAGGTTTTGTGAAGAGGACTCTATAGTAGCAAACTGTTGTGCTAAAAGACCCCTCTTCTAGACTCATGAATCACTTTTATCTGACATTGTGCAAACTGTGACTTCACAGCCCAGTTTCAAAGCCAACACCACTGAAATCTTGAAAAGGGAGATTTAAAACAAACCAGAAATAAGGCTGGGAGCAGCAAGAGTGACAGAAATAATGCATGGTAACTAAAGGTAAGGAATCCATTAAATATTTACACACTAGTAACAATCAGGAGACACATGAGAAAAGTCACTCACACCGTAGTAACAAGGGATGAATAAGCCCTAGTGTTTGGAAATATAAGCCTACCTTTGCATGTGCTCTTTTGTGTATTTGTGGCGTTTCCTGAAATTATTCATAGATTAAGTAGTTAAAAAGGTATATTATTAAAACAATGAAAAGAGCAACAAGAATTAAAGCACTCCATACTCTACAGGTACATATCAAAATTACATATTTTTGTTCATGAAATAAAACCCCCAAATTACATGAACATTTTAACTGTACAGAAGAACTTTTGTGCAATTGACATTTCTAGCTGTTAGCAGTTATGTATTGCAGAAACAAGTATAAATCAAAGAAAAAGATAACAGTTCGCTATAATCTAGGGGAATCATCTCTGGATGTGCAAATTCTTCTCAAATATATTTTGCTACTTATTTGAGTAAATGTAACTGAATAGCCTAAAAACCAATGGCAAAAAAGCATGACTTCTTTCCAGCCACTGACAGTCCAAGAGCTTGGGCGTACGATGAAATCTAACTAACACAACAGTGATGAACACCCATATGAAAATAACAAAAAATAAATAACAATGGTTATTTATAATAATTTATAAAAATAAACCATTTTATAATAATGTGCCGTTTATATGAACATATAAAACAATGTGCTTACATTAACATACAGAGATCCCTTGCTTTTACTTTGAAAACAAAAATGACTAATGGAAAACACTCCATATATTAAAACAAGCCACAGACCATGACCAGGATGTGATACAGATCCATTGGGAATACAGAGGAAGAATTAACTGATGAAACAAACCTTAATATACTTCTAGGACTTAGACAAAATGTCAAGTAATATTTTTCAGATGGTGAAGTCATGCACTGATAGAGGAAGAGACGGGAAATGCCAGGAAACAGCAGACTGTTGTCACTCACCTCTGGAACTTTTGGTGGGGGTCTTCTGACTTTCTCCTCTATTACCTTTTCCTTGATCAATACTTTGTCCACATCCAATGTTCCCAGCAGAGTGTTTGGCTTGAAGGGCACTGGTTGAGCATCAGAGGACAGCAGCTCCAGGGTGTGATACACTGGGTTTAAATGGTACTGGCTGCACAGGTCCACGAGCAGATCCATGAGTGCCTTGCTGGAGAGGCCAGTAAACACCGTCATTAACAATGGATAGTTAAGGATTCAATTTCTTCTTTAGCTCCATCAGGAGAGCCTTTAGTTACACCGAGTATTTTAATGGAACAAAGAAGGAGATTTAATTTTGCAAAATTACTCATGTATTAATATTTTTGGGGTGAAAAGGTACATAAAGAAGGGAGACTTCTGAAATTCCGAGGATGTTTTCTGTATAAAGGATAGTCATCTATGGGTTTTATGTTTTTGTCTATATTAAAGGGAACCTTCTTATACTGCATGAACTAATGAACTGCAGTTGCAAGTACAGCCTGTGAGGGAAACATAAGAACACTTTCATTTCCTTGGGCTGAGAAGACATCTCACATTGCAAAAAAGATACTGGTCTTTTTAGGTTTCCAAACACATATACAACTAACACACCATGTGCGATTGAAATAAATGCTTACACACTCACATGGGATTAGTAAAAACAAAAAAAAAAAGATCAAACAATAACTGGTGTATTTAAAAATAGCATGAAAAACATTTCTATTAATAGTTGGTTTTAATAATGTCCAGAATTCCCATTGTGTTAGTAAATGCCATGGTATTTGAAATGTTGTGTTAAATTAAAGAAATAAGTTAACTCCTCAAGTAATTTGGTTAGGTCATCACTTTTGACCAACAAAAAGGTATTGAGCAACATTTAGTGTTTTAGAATAATTAGTTTAAGCTTCGAGACAGTTAAACCTTTCAAGGTTTTTGGTAAACACCATCACCATTAAAGTGACACACACTGCTTAAAAAATGTACATTTTTAATATAGTGTATAAACAGCATAGCCAAATAAAAAAACATTCTATAAAACTGTTAGGAAAATAACTACACTATATAACAAACATTAGAATGAAAAGTCTGCAAAATAACAAGTTTAACCAAGTTTGAAGTGAAGTTTATTTAAAGGATTCCTTTTGATTCCTGAAGTGTTTTACACTCACTTCTCAATGCTCTGTGTTATTAGGACATTTCTAGACGCCAGCAAGCTCTGGAGAGCTGAACAGTCTGTCTTTGCTCTAGATTGTTTTCATGTCATAGTCAAATGCAATGACTAGGCATTATCTGAGCTGTGGTGTACAATTCAAAGCAACCCTTCAAAATTGTGGTTGCTAGGTCTGTCACAGACATTTCCGCTTTCCTAAGTAAAACAGCATTTGCTTTTTAATATGGTCAGTCCCCTCCCTGCAGTAGGCAGGAGACACAAACTACCACGTCTGAGCTTCAGCAGTAAAACAGACAACCACACATCGAAGCACCAAGAGTCTTTCCATCATTCGCAGCTCCCCAGCAACATGTGGTCTCTGAGCTGCTGCCTCTACTCAGCCTAGTATCCAGTAAAAACAGTAATAACAAGGGGCAGCCAGCAGATAAAAACCTGAATAAAAGACAAACTGCAGACACAAAAATGTAATGGAATCCAATTTTATGTGAAGCAGAATGAAAGATATTTTTTTACAGTTTGATCTGAGAAGAACTGTCCTCATCCTCTCTCATTCTAAGCTTGTCTTAAACTGGTTTTGAACGTAATATCAGTACCATAGGTTATCCATGGCTGTCTTTGAAATATACTTTAAAACTATACAGGTTTAGCCCAGATCAGAAGTTTACAATCTCAGGAAAGCAGACACTGAAGGAATTAGAGAGTTGAAGAAGTAAAATGGAAAATAGAATAGATATACAATCATTGGAGAACCGGTGGCAAGAGTTAAAACAGATTCAACTTGAAACACAAGAGTGATTTACAGGCATGACAAACGGTTGTACGGTTATGGTGACAGAATCTATGAAGGTACCTCTGCTCCCTGACTGCCAGTTCTGATAATTAAATTTAAAATAGTTCCAAGTGTTGTACCAATCTGAACTGTATTTTGGACTGACGACTGATTTGCTCTCAGAGATGCAGGCCATTTAGAGAATCATGATTTGGACGCCTGTGTTATATTGATATTTAAATACAGTTTAAAATAGAGAGGACTAAGGGTTTAATCAGGATGAGCGACACTGATTGGAAATGAGTAACACACTTGCTCATGCGTGAACAAAGACTCATTAAAGTTGCGAATACTCTTGCACCGCTCCTACACTTCAAACATTCTGCTACAGTGAAGTTTAATAAATTATGGAAAATGAAAAAAAACAGATATTGCAGCTGTACGTTTTTGTATTTACTTGCAACAATTGTACTGTATTTCATGTCCTTAAAATGTCCGATCATCCTACAACTCACAAAAAGAGTAGGGGTGTTACCCCAGTGTCACGGCCAAATTTCACATTGTCCTTTAACAATCATGGCTTACTAATAACCCCCATCTATGAATAGACTTCATCACTCTGTTCTCCTGCCCACTAATAGCTGGTGCACTCTGGCTGCCATCACATCATCCAAGTGGGGCTGCACACTGGTGGTGGTGGAGGAATACTTGTAAAGCACTTTGAGTGGACTGTCCAGAAAAGTGCTATATAAGTGTAAGGAATAATAATAATATTTATTATTATTACAGTACGTGTTGGTTGTGCTGTGTGAATCTGTAGATTTCTGCCCACCTTCCGCTCACTGTAGTCCTGGTCTGGAAGCCCTGTGGCAGGGTGACCAGGAGGTCCACCGCGTAGTGCAGCACGTTCTCCTTGGCCTCTCCAGCAGGGGGCCCTGTGATCTCTAGGCTTGTGGGTTTGGCTGTGTTGAAGATCCTGCGTGGGGCCGGCTGAGGAGCTTGAGGGGGAGGTGGGGCTCGAGCCTTCATTTTCCTGCTCAAATTAGAAAATTATGAATCAGTCAAAGAGGTACTGTATATTTATATTAATTAAGAGGCTGTGTGTATGGCTGTTTTCAGGAGCGGAGGCAGGAGGGCTATTTTCTGTCTTAGAATGAATGTCAAAGAACATCTACTGAGGACTTCTTGCAACAAATCTGAACAAAATATCCCAAACAATGAAAAGAAGATAAAGAGCAATAAAGTGTGTAGATAAACACACAAGAAAAGTTAAATCGTATAGCACTCTGAACAGATTAAGATAAGAAGCATAAAATTGTACAGTCCATCAGTCATCTATCAGCATTTGTGGAAGAATAAAAAAAAACACATGAGATAAAAATTCTACTAATAATATATATAAGGCTTAACATATACTGTAACATACACAGTCTCTTGCCTTGAAAGAGACACTTCATTTATTAAATCCAAATAGCCTTTTAAACCAAAAAAATCCAACAAAATCTGCTTCAGTCTACTAAAGACCCAAAACCGGGTTAAAAAGTCAGCAGGAGAATCACCCAAGGCACAAGGCCAGATCTACCCTGGAGTGGCTTAAGAATAAGACAGTGAATGCCCTTGAGTAGCCCAGTCAAGGTTCTGACTTGAATTCTGTTAAGCATCTATGGAAAGAACTGAAAACTCTTGTCCAAAGGTCAAGAGACCTTGAGCCTATAGGAATGGGTAAAAATTGCACCACCATAGTATGCAAAGATGGTAGAAACATTCCCAATAAAAGTGCCCCAAAAATTATAGGTGTAATTCGTGCAAAAGGTGCTTCCACCAAATATTTTCGTGGTTCACAGATTTAAATACTTATGCAATCAACATTTTTTTCATTTCAGTTTTTGCTGACATGTACTGTGACTCATCTTAGCTTTTGAATTCTTCAGTTTGAGCATTCACATTTTGAATAAAATATTAAGTTTAAACAAGGTATCGTTTTGCAATTTCAAAAAATGGGACCATAGGAGTAGCCTTAGTTTTGCAGGTTGAGTTCCAAGTCACTATTTACAGTTCCAAATGCTGGTGTAATATGAGCTAAAGAGCCCTATTTTACCTGAGAGTATGATTCCAGTGTACAAGCAAGAAGACAGTATAATTTTAGTTTTCCAGCATTTTAAAATACAATAAAAATTCTTGAACAGGAACAGTTAATGAAGCATGTATGGATGATTCAACATTTATCCAATTTCTTGCCCATCAAGTTAGAATGAGTGGAAATGCATTGCAAAAGTAATCTAAATACATTTGTAACATTTAGTTGTATATAAAAAATAGGAATGTATCATTTTGACAGTACAGTATTTTTCTAGTTTTTTTTTCAATTCACATAATCAGATTCATATAAAAACTAGAAAAGTACTATATAATTCTTACATAAACATTTGGTGAGCTACTTGTATCAACAAGACATTGGACTAAGGTGATCATGTTAGCTTTGTTTAGAAACTTTCACAAAAGGCTTTTTTATCACATCTAGTAAAACCTGAAAGTCAATAACAAAGATGATAACATTGCTCCCTTAAAGAATACTGAATATTATGGTGTTAACCGTGTTTTTATGACCTTTTTGACAAAGGACTTTGTGAAAAGTGCTAAAACTCTGCTGAATGTAATCCTGTATCCTGGAACTTCAATGTACAAGATCGCAAGAACATAGTGGAGTCCAGCAAAGAGCTCTAGGAGCACAGAGCTGCTCTGCTCTGATACAGAGGAGTTTGTCTACTGGCGACGACACATGGACTTTACGCTGTGGAAGTGCCCTGAATTGTTATGCTCGCACTACAGGTACGTCCCTAGCAAGCAAAATTTGGAAAGCATCTTCTGGGACTCAACCTTGTTCTACTGACCCTTTACTCACAAGATTACAGCTACTGGAAATATTACCCTGACTTGCTCACTCTTGTCTAAAGCCATCTAGGAAAGCTGGCATAGAATATTAGCATGTGGTGTCCCCCTCCTGGATACCAATACACCAGCTCATAAGACCAGGGATGTGCAGGACACTATCTCCAAATACAGTGTAAGTGGAACAGCAGCTCTGCAGTTCAGACTGTTGAGCACTACACACTTTCAGGAAGATGACTCCTTGAAACCATTGATAAGCAGTTAGGGGGTGTTCAGAAGTACTGTATCATGAGGTCATTCCTTGTCTTAAGGACAAATGAGTTGCAAAATGTCTTGAATTCCCCTTGAAAACACATCGCTAATCCTTACCAATCTTGTAAGTACCATTTTATTTTTATCACATCATGATACTCATTTCTGTTACAGCAGTATACTTGGAAAGATTTTAAATCTATCCAAGCAGTCCCTAAGCAAGAATATTTAATCTCAAAAGAACAATGCCTGCTTTATTTCAGACTTCTGTTACTGATATGAATTAAAGCAATTTATAAATGTTTAGGTGAGATTGTACAATACCCTCAGTAAACATTTCACAAAGATTGGTTTTACAGAAACACACCAAATGATTATAACATAACTTCTACTGGTAATGAGAAGGTTTTAAACACACCTTTTCTCTATATTTAATTTCCAAAGTATTTTGGAAAAATATGTATTGGCAATTGCAGCACATCAAACTGTAACACACAGTGACAGTAAATACAAAGGAAAGAAAAGAAACGGTATTTAAAATTATTTTCATTCAGATAAACTATATCTAAAACTATTATACGGACAGGATATAAAGAGCAAAGACATTCCAAAACACTTAAATTTAGAATAGTGAAAAGTCTAAACAGAACATAATGCAAATAAAACAATGAGGTTATTTAAAATAATGACTATGTTATTAAAAGGAATGATTATCGTCTTCCACTGTAATTAAATTTATTTTGGTAAACAATGGAGAAAAAGCTTGGGAATACTGCCTTTTCCTCAGAGATATCTTCAAAACAACAACAACCATAAAGAACTAATCCAGCAGCCCTCCTGAATTCCAGTTTGTCCTTCAGAGGTCCAATCTTCCATCACTGTGCCTGGGTATATCTGAGAAAGCTGGTCCAAAACACATCTGAATATTTTTGGGAACATTTGAAATTAAATAACTTTGTCTTTCTTGTCTCTCCTTGACTCCAAACCTATTGCTGATTACATTTGTTCCCATTTTTGTTTTTAATGGCTGGGCCTTGAATGATGAGTAACAAGGAAACCAAAACTGCAGAATTTATTTCATTAATCAGTCTACTGCATTCACCTAGCATACTGTAGCTCTAGCATGTCTCAGAAACTACATTGAGAATTAATAACTTACCCTACAAGGTAATAGAGAACTAAACCAAGCTTTACCCTGGTACTTATTTATACAAAATATTTATATAATATTTACTGAAACATTATTACATTTACAAGCAACAATCTTAAAATGTGCTACTACCTGATTAATGATGTGTATTTACAGATACCTGTAGGTATTGATAAACTCTTTTTTGAGTTCTTCTTAAGCCTTAAAATTTAATTTCTATGTGTTTTAGTATTATAGTGAAAGACAAAAACCAAGCATTAAAAAATCAAAGTAAAATGATTAAATGAAAAATAATTAAGACATGCTAACAATATACAATAGTCCAAGATTTTTTTTCTTATGTGCAGAGTTTAGGCTTTCAAAGCTTAAATTGAAAGGATTGCTATATCCTTTTTTCACCACAAAGTCAAATGTTTATTCAAAACGTGCATGTTTTTGGGATCTCAGCATTTTCAATAATCATAGTTTCACATAATGTACAGTGTTCACAGTGAAAATGTCCAGACTTGAAAAACAATCAGATGATCTGCCACTTCACAAAATAACAAAAATATATTTTATGAACTACATAAGACAAGGTGTTATATTGACCTGAAATCATCATTAATCCTCTCAGAGCTTTTTGACACCCATTTTTCTATCCATTAAGCATATTTTTGTAGAAATCCAATCAAGGTTAAAAACCTTTCCAATGCCCACCTACAGTACATCTACTGTATATCATATCTAAATCACAGTGTTATTAGAAACGTGACAGTATGGTCATTCTTCACCTACCTTGGAACACTTGCCTTCTGAGGATTCTTCTTAGGATTCTTAGGATTATTTGGCTATCACAGTTAAAAAGATGACATTTTAGTCTATATACCATATTACTTATATTTTGTCCATATTTGAATTATATACAGATTAATTTGTATGATATAAAGATTAAACACCTCCTGCTTGACAGAAGAAAATGTATTTTAGAATCTAGCACAAAAGCAATTCTCAGATAGTCATGGACGTCTGCTGTCTTTCTGTAAAACTTTCAAAGTGTCTAATAAACTAAGTAAGTCTAATGTGTAATGAAACGGGCCCTGCTGGAATGCAGTATGGAGTATAATGACATTCCAAAGGCCTTTGGACCTAAACTACTCTTGGTTACTTATTAATCACAAAAGGCCGATGCCCTAATCTTAGTACAGTATAAAAGGAAAAAGCTGCGATACATAATCATCTCTCATGAGTGTTGCTAGATAGATAGTAGAAACAAACTGTTAGCACAGCCACAGACTGCATTTCAACTTGATTTAATCATCAAAATAAAAGATCAGCTCTGGTCTTAGGAAACATTACATTCCTATATTTTCAATAATCAGTGAGATTTTGGACATCTACCATAAAGATTCGTTATTATTCTGAATAATATTTTAAATGATATAACATACAAACCTGACATTTTTTGGTAGTTTTGGGAATCTACAAAGTGTTTTTTTCAACTGGTAATGACTTTTATTTTCACAATTCTAAGCCCAGGAAAATTTATATAAATTAGCTTTTTTACTTTTTCAGTGAAGATTAAGTAACTTACAACTAAAAGAAAATATATATTTTTACAGAAAATGCCACAATTGATTTATTTTCCATTAGCTCTTTCTAGAATCTTTAATGTTAAGCAGATTTCCACTTGACACAATGTAGAATGTTCTGTGCAGATGAAAGTAATTATTTTACTACACCCATTCTGAATTGAAATATTTATTAGATTTCCAAGTTAAATTTAAAATCAATGCATAAAAGTAAAAAAAAATATACATTTTATCTCTTAAATAGGAAATGGTCCCTTCCTAACTACAGGAGAGTAAGAGAGCCTTATCACAAAGTTGTACATCAGCCACAGGCATATCTCAGTGTTGTATCACACTCATTCATTTACTATACAGGGAATAATGTCTAAGTATTGGTACTGTAAATTAACATTTTTTAAAAAAACTCCTGTACCTAGGAACTACACATTTTCTTACAATACAATAATTTCTTACAATAATTCGATAATAAATGCAACTTTAAAATTTGTACTTTTGTTACAGCAGACTATTAGATCGATGTGAAGCATTTAGTACATTCAGAAATCCAGGTTGTGGTTTAAACCTGTTGTTGTGTGAATGAGATTAAGAGATTAGACCTCATATGTGTTTGCCGTATTCTTTGACCTAAATACAGTACATCAATGCACCACAGCCATTCAGTTATAATTAATTAACACATGCACAGGACAATTCTCAGAGTTAGCACAAAAACTGCATTATTTGTTTTTATTCAGACAATGTTTCACACATATGTAATAATGAATACACACTATGATAACATTACATGGGGACTAGCACTGATACTGCAGGCTCAGAGCCCCCTGAAGGCTGTAATTGGGTTTATGTGTCTCTCACAATCTGACACCTGACAAAGAGGTGACAGCCAAAATGCAAGATAAGTGAAATTGTAAATAATTAATTGGAATAAAAGAGATAAAATTGATAAAATCCATCCATCCCTTATGAAAAAATGGTGTAAAATCATATAAAATTATAGACTGCCAAACTGACTTTCTCAAAACCGACACCTTAATTTTAAAGTACCTTAGGAGAAAATATTTCCAGAAGGTCCCAGTGAACAAGCATTGATACCTGTTAATTCAAGTGAAACAGGTGCACTAAAGGAGAAGCTTTTGTAACCGCAGAGGTGTGAATGAAAGGGCCAGAAGGAATTCCTGACAAACGGCTGAGACAAGCGTATTGTGGATCAGTTATCAGGAAACAAACTCGGGCCTTAAAATGCCCATTAGAGTTACAACTGTTTTAAGAATTTAGTATGTTATGGAAACAAGTAAAACATTCTACATTTACATTTTACAGTTTTGTGGATTCTAAAACTGATACAAAGGAAAAACAGTGTGAACCCATAAATGCACAGTACTAGCACAACCAAAATAATGCCTAATGGTAACTCATATTCTAAACAAATATGTTTAAATGTAGAAAATGTTTTCAAATTAAATAAAAAGCTGCATACATTTGACAAACTGATCTTACAACAGAGTATTTGTTCTAAATACAACCATGATAATACATTTTGCACCTGATTTGTGGTGTCTGATATGCCAGCATAAATTATCCAGCAGTCTTACAGAGTATGTGATTTGATAAGTCCACTCAAGTTCCTCCTTCAAGCAAACAAGGAGCCCTTTCTTTCATTTTAAAGTTCAGACTCAAGATCTGTTTTCAGCCTTTCTTTTCTTGTATTTAAAAACAACAGGATTAAAAATGTGATCAGGCTTGGGCAGTAAAAAAAAAAACATAATATTTTTTTTCATTTGAAATATTTCCCAAAGTTAGATTAAGAATTTAATTAAAAATAAACATACCATCTCTTGCTTAACACAATTCAAAGTGGGATTCAAATCTTATTTGATCAGATTAACTTTAATAAATGCTAACAAGGATGAAAAGCAGCATTTTTATTTTAATCATATAAAGCAGTAGTTTGCCAGACAGTGAGGAAATATTGAAAGGGCACAAAAGAAACAGTCTCCTTTAAAAATAAACATTTTCCTTCTCTTAAAATATCTGTGAAGATACTGTTCCCCCAGTATGAGATGTGTGCAAAAAACATTTGGCTGACATGAGCCTGGTGATTTACTTGCTGGGGGATCCTGGTAATTTCAGTAGATCCCAATACCTTTCCATTTGTTCTTTTAAACTAGGGAGGTAGAATTGTAGCATTTATCTTTTCTAAGTATATAATATAGTGACTATTTGGCTTTGCTCACATTTCTTTTCTGCTTAGCAACAGTATAAAAGGATAATTCAAGCATATTATTTGGCTTTTTGATATTAATGCTGCAATCACAGAATGTCTAGCTCATTTCACACCTTTTGTTTACATACTTCCTTTTGTCTATATACTGTACAAGGTAAAATTGCTTCTTAAGAATAAAGTGGTCAATCACAAAGAAGTGTTTGTAGAGAGAAAAACAACTCCTAATGTGAAAATTTAGAATGAGCTTTCCTGAGTGGGTTTGCTGTATAAACCCCATCACAGTTGCCATCTCAGGGAGAGGCTGCTCTCGGATCTGTATGATTGTATCCTCCCCATGCGCATGAATAAAGGACTCTGCTGAACCACACCTAACCTGAGTGTTTTCTTCGACACCAGAAAAAAGAACTAAAGTTACAATGAGAGATGGACATCGAGTTCAACTGGGTTAGTAGGTAATTGATCCACCACGTTTCTTATAAGAAGCCAAGAGGGCACTGGCTTCTAACCCTTCTCTAAAAAGCTTGCTCCAAACTCACTGAAGAGCTGGCTGTAACTACATTAATATGAAGTTCTTTGTGTGATCCAAAATTAAACAAAACACAATGAATGAAATATAGTATTAATTAATACTGTAAACAGCAAGTATATTTCTGAGGATGATATTACAATCAGATTTAAATAAAATTCAATAAAACAATCAGTAGGTAACTGATAAGCCAATTATTGATTATCAAAATAAATCAATAACGATCAATAACAAACATCAGCATGTGGAAACAGTGGAAATGCATCAAGTGACAGAAAATATCGGTGACAGAAAGCAAAGTAATCTTACACAGGAACGAATATACAGAAGTGAAACTAAGTTACCTATATTATTTGTAGAGGTATTATTTTATAGTTAACATTAGAAATGAGACAGGACATGCATTTTAAAGGTAATGTAATCTGACAAAGAATCCAGGGCACCGCAGAAATCTATCAAACTGCTTTACAGAAATAAATACAGGAGTCACACTGGATTATGTACCATGTTCTAATTCATTCTGATTCAAAATGGCTTAAAGATATTCAAACATACATTTATTTTTATTGACTTGTTTAAAATAAAAAGCAAACATAAAAAATATCTAAGAATATACTTCTTGAACTACATTAACTGAAGTGCTTTCAAAACATAAATGTGCACCAGCTCTGAGTCAGTCTCCTGTCTATATTTTCCACGCCTTTCAGTGAACGCTGTCCCATCACAACATCATTGTGTTGCTACAGACTGATCAGAGTGCAGGGCTGTGCGGCCAAGAACAAGCATGTCTTTATATAGCTGTTGTGAGAGGGTTTTCTTTATCAGTTAAACAGGGATCCACTGATTTAACTCTCTCATTTCAAAACTGCAGAGGGGCGTAGAATTTTAAACTAAAAATAAATAATTAGACTCAATTTAATTTAGCAGCAACCTGTCATAATTAAATAGAAACATATTCGTGAGGTACTGTATATACAGCATATATAGACCTATGCTCAACAAACAACATGGGTAGGAAAACCATGATAATGAAGTTTTTATAATTCTATGTAGATATAGTTGAATTTTAGAAGTACTTGTTTATATCATTTAAGCACTGTGCAAAGTTTATATTTCAGTACAGGTAGCTCTGTATCTATGTGCTTTTAATTTGCATGTTTTTGATTGACCACAGCTTAAGAATATACCATATACTATAGCTTATTTTAAAACCAATTCTCACTTTACCACACCTTGGTGCATCCTGCAACAAGCAGCTTGATGGATTGTTTAAGACAATATACTGTATGTTACACTTTGCACATACAAATAAATAAAATCACTTCAGTGACACACAGACAGCTGGGCAATCTTTTTCTCATCGTTCATCTGCCACAGTCTCACGCTCACTAAATGTCATTATTGTCTTAGTCTGTCCCTAAAGTTTACATGTCATGAAACCATAAAAGTAAGCTACCGTGTGAAAAAAATCAATGCAAAGAATTCGTAAACATTATAAAACTTATTTTAAAAAGAAAAACAACATCTTGATACATACACTCAATAACACAGGACATTCACAACAAATGTGGAGCGCTTTGACCAGACACTATAAATCTAGACAGTCATGGCTCTCTTGGGGAAATACAGGTTACACTTAATCTTTCACAGTAAGCAAAAAAAACTGTAAGATCCTCTTCAAATGTCATTGATTCCTGATAATGCAGCTGCCATTTCAGGTCAAACTATAAAAACAGTGCACACTGCAACCCTACAGGCATCTTCTTATTGGAAAATGGATACTCTAATGCCAGTTAAGGCATTCTTTCTGCTTATATGTTCAACAAGGAAAAAAGTTACTTAATACTTTGTTTTATGATGTAAGACACACCCAAATGCATTACACATTAAAAACATGTTGCTCTGTTCCAGAAGTACTGGTATTTAACACATACTGTACAGTACTGTCCAATGCTTGAAAACTGAGCCAGGCTGTTATTTTATACAACTCATTTTATGCTTACTTAATCCCAGCTGGAATGTTGTACTGTATGTTGGAAGATTTCAAACACAAAGCACTGTAGAAAACTAAACAATGCAAACAACTTTTTAGAGCAAGAGAAGTCTGAAATTGGATTTAAATTCTGCCCTCAAATACTGTATTTTAAGATGCCCAAAGTGCATCTGAAATGGACCTGATGCTGTGGGCTTCTCAATCCCAAAACTAATGGGTAAAACGTTTCCTTTAACAGTTTCTCTGCATGCTGCACAAGACAGCAAGTGAAACTCTTTATCCATAGTTGGCACAGATCCGTGAGGACAACTAATGTGTCAGAGCCACTGGGAGAGTTATGGTGTTCACATAGCAACCTATATTTACACTGAAGAGCTTTTTCTTTCTATTTTGAAACAGCTGCAAATTTATGATTGAAGTTGCTCACAAAACCTGAATGACCCAGACGTATCCAGGGTTATTTGACTCCATGCAGGCATTTGTTTGCAGTTACTAGGCATGCGGCTTCCTAATTCAGCATCTGCCTGTGCTCTCGGGTTTCAAACCACTTGAGTGGAGAGCCCCACCCTTTCAAATATCCGAGAACATAATCAAATACCTACACTCTAACACGGCAATGTTAGGCTGGCCTGTCACAGCCGAATGAAAACCAGGAGTTTAAAAAGTTAAGGCAGTAACCACCCAGGAGCACTACCATTCCGTCAGCCAGGGCAGAAGCTCAGAAGTGTGGGAGTGCAGTACCCCGTGGAGAGCTGGTCATGGGGGAGAGAGGTACTACAGCATCGCTGTTTATGGCTAAGTAATGAGGCAGAGAGCCCAGCTGTCTCCTTCATAGAGATAATCCCGGGTGGGAAATGTACCTTAGCCAATCAAACCTCACCTGGGTGTCTCTGGGAGGCAGGGGGAACTAAGGGTCCAGTGAAATATCTTCGTGCAAACGCAAGGACACCCTGCAAACTCCACATACACACTGCCGCTTTAACCCAGAATCAAACCATCAAACCCAGGAACCTGGACTGGGGACACGGCAGTGCTAGACGCCATGCCACGGCCCAGAAGTGTGGGTAAGGCAGTAAAAACAGATACTCTTATTTACAACTAGAGCAAAAAAAAATACAGTATATATGTGTCAAAACAAAATGTACTGGCATTAAACCTGTTTCACATATGAACTGATGCAAAGCTTAGCAAATCTAAGATCTTTGTAAGAAGAGACAGATGTTGATGGACTGCTCTTGTACTGTACATCTTAGAACCATTTTTAATCTAATTCAGGGTGTTGCCCTTCCTCCAGGGGTCCGAAAGGGGTTATATTTTTCCCCTTGTCCCCCTACCCTTCCCCCATGGTCTTCAGAGGGAATTGTGAACCACTATGCCCCCCTTTCTCTATTTTGGCCTTTAAAGAAGATGCGAGAGGAACTTCACATACTGTACAATTTAATTATTTAAGGTAACTTTTGTATTTGAAGTGATTTATCAGTGTGCACACTTTCCGCCCTGTCTCCGAAGAGGGTTTCTTCATCTCCAGCTATCTTGATGTAAAGAAAACCTTGTACTGTAGAAGACACTGTTGAAACTGCAAAGTCGCAGTGACTGTAATGACCACTCCCATGACACATCACGCCGTAATACACAGAGATCTGCTTATCTTATTATTTTATTGATCCAGTCCAAAGGTGAGCATCTCTCCTCTCCCTGCTAAAGCCACTGTGGAGTACTTAAGGTCTATGTCAGAGGCTTCTATATTGTATGTCAGAGGCTTACTCTCTACACATTTGTACAAAACCAAATATTTTATAATAAATGTGTTAGGTACCACAGCCAAGGAGATTTAAACTGTTTATGATTTCTGTTTACTATGTCATAAAAACAAAATAATAAACAAAAATGTATTATTTTTAATACATATCTGCACAAAAGGCCATCTATCATCTAATCTGAATATCAAACAAAGCTTATGACATAATGGTACAAACATTCTGGTATCAGAAGGCAGTCCAAAAGTAGGAAACAAAGAATACAAAGACTTCCCAAATAAGCTACATGGAAGTGTCCATTTTTAAACTATCTAAAACATACAGTATGTCTGGGAGACAAATTTCAAAGTTTCACAAGAAATAACATTTAGAAAAAATGCACAAATATAGTAAGTAAATAAAACTGCTGCACCAACATATACTTTTTTTAAAGTCTTACTTTAAAGTTTAAAGTCAATGCAGAAGCAAAATAACATATATGTGTCTCAGTCAAATATTAGAATTCTCTAGTACTGAAAAAGAGCAAAAGCTGCAGGAATTTTAAAGAAAATATAATTTTAATATATACTGTATAAGTGGGTGATTTACAAAACAACACTGAATCATGTAGAATAACCTGGCCCTGGGGTAATTTCTCTGGGGACTGATGAAATGGAAAACCAAGCAGAGTGAAATAACAATTAGCCTCTAGTGTAATCCCACAGTGAACACAGAAATTAAATACAGGTTCACAGGCAAAGAAAGCACATGGCTTTATTTGTTTCTGCAAGGGACACGATGCCTTATTTCCCAGGTGACCCGTTAAAATATTAAAACACATGACTCAAAAACATAGCGAACTGATGAAGTAAGAAGAAGTGAGCAAGTTTCACCCTCAATTGCAATTATACAAAGAATTCAAACTTTATAGACTCTGAAAAAAAGTTTAGTTTGTAACCTATATTAACACCCTTGTACAGGTCAGAACTTAACACTGAGATGAAAAATGAATAAACAAATGTACAAAGACTTCTTGGAAAGCTATTTTGCCTTATTTAAATTCT
Organism: Atractosteus spatula; assembly: GCF_055471065.1. Taxonomy (NCBI): domain Eukaryota; kingdom Metazoa; phylum Chordata; class Actinopteri; order Semionotiformes; family Lepisosteidae; genus Atractosteus; species Atractosteus spatula. The sequence continues at coordinate 528,334 of NC_142717.1, read as the reverse complement.
TTAAAAATATCTCATTTTATTTAATGACCTTTAAGAGGGATTCAAATGTTACTAATTTAACACATTTGCATATTTTCCCACACAGCTGTAAACCACATAAACAAACAGAAAATGCAATTTACAGTACAGAACAAATGACCTTCTGCAATCCTTATGAAAAGATGGTAAAACAAAGCAATAATGCAAACCTTTCTTTCCTTAAAGATCCACTACGCTGTAAAAAAAACAAACTACAATATGTGATTATACAGAAAGCATTTCATGCTATGGGTTTTTGTTTTGGTCTTGACTGAAGCAATAAAGATCAGAGCACATTTCTTCACGTAGGATTTGTTTCTTTACTTCAAGGTCCTGTTCAGTTATCTACAGGTAATACTGTAGAAACAAGCTTGAAATTACAAAGCCAAACCTAAAGTAAAACGATACTCACTTGGGCAAGAATAGTAATAATTTCTATGGTTTAATCACGCATCAACCCTACTATATACTTGATATCACATTGGCATCTCTACCGTTATCCTTCTCAAAATAAATCGAAAAAAGACCGGTGGTTTCAGGTAACAAATGCTTGCCAGTCTCAGCTTAAACTCTGTCCCTGAGGCTGTCTCTTTTCATCTACCCACTTCATACCGTAACAAGGCTCCAGTCAACATCACCTGACAGCTGCAATCCAGGCTGAATAATCATGCTCACCCATTTCCAGGCACAGAACTGGGAGATAAAGGACTGTGCTTTCAATCAGCTATGAGTAAGAACCTTGTTTTAAGTGGGACGGTCATTTGTTAAACACCAAAAACTGTTGTAATTACAAAATTATTAGTAAACTATTAGTTTTGTTTAAAAATTGAACCCATAACAAGGGTCCGTATATCTAACAGTAAAAGTACAGAACATGGTAAATTGACAATGATGGTTTTTAGATTCTTGCAAAACAATTAGTTATAAATCCTTGACAGACTCACTCCAGGTATAGAAGAGCAAAACCTACAAGAATGTCATAGCTAGTATCCTCAAATGTTAATCTAAGGGTTGGTATGAACAACATCTAAGGCATCTTTATGTTATACTTTACTGACCAAGTTTAGAATTTCTGACAAACGCTTTAACTCAGGCTTCATTTAAATAATAATTATTAGAGAATAATTCACCCCTTGTACAATTAGGTGATAGCTACATTCTATCCCAATAAGGCTATTTTATTGCTGTTAAGACCAAAGACTAACGAACATTTATAAATTCTGTTACTTGTAAACCACAAAGTACAAGCATGTGCTCTTTCAAAGTGCAGTACCATAGTATGACTTATACCTTGACTTTTCATTGTTATGACCAAGCATATTTGGTTCTCTTAAAATAACTTCCTTGAGAGGCATAAGCATAATTAATCACTAATTAGAAATTGAGTCAGTAGCAAAATCTGTGAAATTCATGTTGAATTACTGCTTATTTGATGGTACTGTACCAGTTCAGTTCTTTTAGATTGACAGTGTAGATCAGTCCTTCAAGCCCAGGAACTTGTACCTGGCTGCTCTTCTCTGGTACGATTCCAGAATGCAAATATGTTTTGGAAACCACGTGTTCGGTCTGGTTTTTTGTCTCCAGTACGCCCCCCCCTCCCCTAATAAAATAAATGTTTTTTACCCCGGAGGAGGAGGTAGCTCATAGCCGTGGACTCCCAGAGGTTTCCTTTCAGTTAAATGAGGTTTTTCCTCCCCCCAGTGCTATGCAGCTCTTTTTTGGGCGCCAGGAGCCACCCTTGAAGGGGGGTGGGGTACTGCCATACCCAGTACACCTAGGGGGTGCTCTACTTCTGTCCTATTCATAGTTCACTTTGATTATTCATGTCTTTCCAGTGTGTCTTGTTGTGTAGCCTATTTACTTCCTGTGTCTGCTCTGCTCCTGCCTCAGCATTGAGGGTATGGATGTCCCAAGACCTGCCTAGCACCAGGTTGCTCCTGTCCGCGGCCTGAGGGCTTAGGTTTCTTACCGACATCGTCTGACCCCCTGAGCCTCGGCTAACCTCCGTGTTGCCCCTTTTAACGCTACGCATAGGGTCTTTATTGCTCTCCTAGCCATTCCTCGGCTTGCCTTTCCGATATCCGTGACACTGCCTTGCATTCAATACTTCTAGGGTAGGTGAAAGATTGATGCAGCTGTTACTAAGAATAAGCAGTGGCCTGAAACTGGATAGATGGACAATTCAGTCACACTAACATTTTAAAAAATTGTGATATGGTATTAAGTTTTCTGAAACAAAAACACAGATATTTTTAATTCATCCATTGATATGATAGACTGACTGTCCAACATTGGAATCTGCAATACATACATACAATATTTGCTTTTATCTATATTTATTATTGCAGTTCTTCTCACAGAGAAATTTCAGTAGAAATTGTATTACTTTCATTTGAATGGTTTGATTTTATTGGTTGATTTGACAAAATAGTTTGGCATAACAACTTGTTACAATCTCCTTGGAGTGCTTTATCAATTGGAGGAAGTCTTGGTTTTCTCTTGCTCTTGCTGTGCAATTGTACTGGACAGAATTCACACTATCCCTACACACGTTTCTCATGTAGAAATGTTGTCAGTGTGACTGTGAAATGAAAATATTTTTATACCAATGTTATACAAATTTGAGAGTCTGAAATACTCATTGAAAAAATTACAAATACAAGTTGCATTTCACAGCGTCCTGTCCAGGGTGTACCCTGCCTTGCACCCACTGCTTGCTGGGATAGACTCCAGCTCACCTATGACCCTGAATTGGAAGAAGCAGTAAGAAAATGGATGGGTGTAGTGAAAGTTGTTTCAATTTTCAGGTGACTTACAAAATATGCCCTGCTCAGTACAATCCTATCCATTTTGAAATCTTATTTTTACTTTGTACTTATTTTTTTATATGAATAAGTATAGTATTTGAAATCCTTTTTTCATTGTTTATAACCCATATTTAAGTATATTCATCTAGGTTACAGAATGCTCCGCTACTACTAATAACGAACTTCTAATTATACTGCAGCACATTCTGCACCACCCAACCTCCAGAGGAGGTCATCCAGAACAGCCACACCAGACACCACATCAGAGAGCAGGAAATTCAAGGCTCTTAGCCAGGACTCCAATCACTGCCCCAAACACACCCAGTAATGGCATTTTATATATACTCATGGGCAGAATTGACATACTGTACTACGCTGATAATGTGAAAAGATGTAAGCAAATATAAATGCAAACTATTTACAGTTTTGGGTTTCAGCAGTTTTCACCTTACAAAATAATCCACAGCACAGTACACAGCATTTAACTACAGCAGCAGATTACAGTAAGAATACTTTACCGTATAAAAGAGGTTTTATTGCAACTGCATTAGAATTCCTAAGAAAAATCTTACATCTCGAGGATGCCTCAGCGTCTGCAGCTTCTATCCTTTGATTTTCATATCATTGCAGCTTTGTAATCTAGTAACCTTACACTGCTTTATTTGCTTTGACCTAAACGCAAAGTCTCAGATTTCAAAAGCTGGTCACTGAGCTACAAACAGAAGTATTTCATCTCCTGCGAAGTAGCTGAGTTGTTGTGCCTCTTCAGAGATCAGTGCATTACAGTACATCTAGCTAAAAAACATTTTGAATAAGAGACTGCAAAAATATTTTTATTGCTTAAAATTAAAATAAATTATGGCTTTATGGTTAAATATTTTAATAATGGCAATGTGGACAAACTATTGTTTGAATGAAACTTAATTCAAAACCTGTGTTCCACTTCTGACCAATAACTAGAACATTCCAGATGCCCTTGATATAGATTCTGCTGAAATCCGGCATTAGATGTACTTATTGAAGACTTTCACAGCATAAATGATAAAATACAGGAGAAAGCCATTTAAAGCCCTTTAAAGTAGCAAGCAAAGCTTGTGTTTTACAACGCTGTTCAAAAGAGGCTTAGTTTAAATCTTTAAGAGGGACACCCCCTCTGCAAGAGGACTGTTGTTACAGTTAAAGAGACTACAAAACTTCTGCCCAAAAATATTGTAGTATGTTATTGAAATATGGACTGAAAGGTCAAATGACTACCCTAAGGAAAAATGATAACTAATGCTAAAGCACATCATATGAAAGTTACCAACTTTGCAATTTATCCTGTGACATATTTGCAAAAATAATGATCTAAGAGGCAAATTTAAAAAACCTAAAAACTGGATCCATCTCTAGCACAGTAAAGCCATTAAAAATCTCCACAAACTTCTGCTCTTGCCTGCTTTGTTTCAGTGCCCTTCATGGCAAAAGGAAACATCAGAAGTGATGCAAAGTTTTCTACTTGTATCCCCACACAGTATAACAAACTACTTGCAATTGTCTGCTATTCAAGTCAATAAAGCACTGGCAACACCTTAATCTTAGCACCAAGAGCCAAATGATAACTGTGAAGTGTTTAAGATACCTTCATTTTTTATATATTCATTTATACATTTTGTGATATACAACAAGCACCCCTTCATGAATAAAATGTGATATACGACAAACACCCCTTCATGAATAAAATGAAATAAATGTATAGTATCTACTGTACACTCATTAAAAACTAAAAGTGAAATATACAGTATGAAAGTGTTATCCAGATTTACACTAATAAGTCGGTATCAGACCTCTAATTCAGTGCGGCTAACGTATCAAGACGAGATACAAGCATGTGCATTATGTCTGATCAGTAGCAGAGCCATATGCAGTTACACTGCATTCATGATAAGACACTTGCCAAGATTAGCCAGGCATACTGTCCTCTGCAACAGTCACTTGAGATGCACTGACTAAACTTGTGTCAGTTTGTATAACTGCTCCGGCATCGGCTTATGTAATCACTGTTAGAAGCAAAACATGATACCAGAAACACTACAAGTGACTGCATATATTAGTTGGATGATAGTTCTGCAGAAGAAACTGTTTATTCAATGTATTTCACATTGCTACTGTAATTACTTTAACGAATGCCACTGTTGTAGAATAGCACAGGCGTATGGTATAAGGAATGAAAAGCAACTGCTGGCTTAAAATAACTACCATAAATCAGAAGCTTAAGTAGTTACCATTCAGCTTCATTATGTAAAAGCCATCTCAGATATTCCTCAAGCGTTCATCAAGTGGATTTAGGTTAGAAACAAATTTGATGTTTCTTCACAACTGAGGCAATCAATGGAAAGCAGAAAAGAACTGCATGATAAAAGAGAATAAGAAAAAAGGGTTTGCCAGACCACTGCATACTGCAGAATATAAAGTCTGTACTTTTATTATTACATTAGCTATTAATAAAAATGCAATCTGAATGAAAAGAAAACCATCATTTGTGTCGAGGCAGTATGTGGCTACAAGCACCTAGGGGTACACATCTCCAGTCTTGAAAATTCACAGGTTCTTAGCTTTTGTAATATTTTTGCAAGGCACTGTCTATCAGTTCAATTGAATAAGAACTAAGTGGGGCCAAAGGGTAAAAAAAGCAATTGGGAGGGATGCCATCAACTGCACCCTTGAGCTCCAGAGTGATGCAGTGTCCCCGGTACAGCCACCTCTACAGATGAACAGTCTGGGTAAATGAGGAGACTGGGATTCCAGTGCCAAGGGCAATCAATACTATAGAGAAAGAATAAACAATATACTGTGTAGCAGTTGCTAACCAAGCATTGAGATACAAAATAATAGCTATGGAAATGAAACCCTTAATTTATGATGTAGTATAAATAAAAAAGGGCATCAGACGGGATAAACAAAATCTACAGAGACAGTAGAACTTTGGAAACAAACATTTATCTTAGAAAAATTATAGAGAAACAGTCTGGCATCTCATTAAAGAAATAACAAGATTGCCTGTTCTGTAAAACACTGGTTATAATTATTTTCACTCATTATAACCAGTTAGACACATGTTAAACACAAGAATTTAAATGAAACAAAGGAATAATGGTAATTAATGCTTTAAGTACGGCATCAGAAATAAATATCATTTTAAGGTTTGCAAGACGTTTTCTCTAGTTTCACTCATCTACAAACGAAACCCATCAGTTATCACTCTGTATAATGTAGTTAGAAAGAAAGGATAATGTCTGTTTTCTAAACCACTTTATCCAACTCAGGGTTGCAGGGGCGCCAGAGTCTATCCTGGCAAGCAGTGGGTGCAAGGCAGGATACACCCTGGACAGGACGCCAGTCCACCACAGGGCAGAGAGACACAAACATACTCACACTCACACCAGGGGTGATTTTCCCAGAAGCCAGTTAACCCACCAGCATGTCTTTGTACAGTGGGAGGTAACCGGAGCACCCGGTGGAATCCCACATGAACACTGGGGGCATAGAAACCCCACACAGATATGGAAGCACTCCAGGATCTGAACCCAGGGCCCCCGCGCTGAGAGGCAGTAATGTTAACCACTGCACCACTGTGCAGCACAATTCAGTTCAACGCACCTATTAAAATTAGAGAGAACTGTCTGAATAGTTTTTCAGCAGCAATATTTGGAAGTTTCTCAAACAGGTTTCAATGAAGCCACTTGTTACAGAGCAAGTTTACGGATCTGAATCATTGTGTATGGATGATGCCTGATAAATCTGTTGCAAGACCATTTTTCAGCACATGCTGTTTGACATTTTGAAGATGGTAGTAAGTGTCCATCTTAGTTTGCACAAGAATATAATTTTACAATATTCGAATTGTATTCATTCCAGGATGATAAATAAATATACTGTACATGAATAAATTAGTTTTGAATTGCTTAAAAATGTTTTGAACCTAAACAGTTTAAAACAGTTTACATTTGTGGCTGCTTTTCAATATTTTAAATGGTACCATTGTGATAAAATGTTATGGCTGCAGTTTATGCTGAGCTGCGTTGAAGCAGATTTTTCAAACTAATCTATTGGTCTGGAAGAATTTGAACTTTTTTTCAAATGCAGCTTAGACACCCACCCTGGTTGATGCAGAAGTCTTATTATTGTCCTGCAATATATCAGCAAGTGCCCAGGATGTCTGCCAGTTTTGAAGCTGATCTATCATGCATTGTTTTACCAAACACAGTCTAAATGCTTGGAAGATAATGGCACAAAAGACCAGTGGCAGTCTGGCGGACATCTTGGTTTGCTGTACCATACTTGAATTGCATTTTCCGCAGTCTGGACTTTGTTATTAACAGTAGTACTGTATGTGTACACCACTACTTGATCGGAGCTGATGCTATGATTGTGTTATACAGGACAGGACCACAGTATAACAACATATTAACACATTAACAACAAATGGAATCCTGTTATTTCAAGAATATTACCTACAAAAGTAGTAGTTACACACCTAAACCATTTTGAGCGGATTATATTTGATATTTAAAATAACTGTATGACAACTATTTTGTTTGCAGGTTACACAGGAGTCCCATTTTGCCGTATTTTAACTGCATTGCTAATACTGGTCTTCAGTGGAAGCAGTTTCTATGATGTGTCCCATATTTCACAAAGTATTTGATAGATACTAGTGTCGCTATCAAAGTTATTGGAGCAAATATTCAGGTGAAAAATGAGGCAGCTTTGGTTGTAGTCAAAATCAGCCTGATTTCAATTATATCACCCAAAGGAAGATTGCAGATGAACAGGTCAGGCCTTGAATTTGGCTGACCGCTATCACAGCTTAATGTCTCAGGTGTCTCCACATGCCCACATACTGCATGTTGTAGTTGATTGGCTACCTGGTATTAGAAGACAATCAGTTTCAAAAGTCGGAAGAAAAAGATAAATTGAAAATCATGACAATGGTTTCTATATCTTGGGGGTGTTACAGTCTAGAGAAAGCCTGATCTCTGCTCTGCACACTATGTTGAATAAATTGAACATTGTTTATTATTTAACAGTTGTTTTGTTTAAAGTACAAACTATGGACTAAGGCAATATTATAAAGCAACCGCTACAAACAGAATTTCAAAAATATCACAGAAAAGGCTTCACTACTACCCAATAATTCAATTCAATAAAAGTCCACTATTTCAATCAATACCACTGCCCCTTCAGTGTATTTGCTTTATAAAAGACTTTGGTAATACAGCCCTAGTACATGAAAACCAACTCACGTACTATTAGAAAAGGACTTATTTAAAACAAATATTCATTAAAAATGATCATCGTTGTAACAACAACAGCAACAACAACCACCCGAAACAAAGTACACCTGATTGTAGCCTTTTAGTGAGATGGACTTCCAACATTTGTTAATGCCATCAGCGCTTGCCAGATGGCAGATGCCATTTATCCACGGTTCAAAATACACTTAAACTGATCTCCGTTTACAAGCCCAGCCCTTCAGCACAACAACAAAAGGCATCTTTGTTAGAGAAATGTGCGCGCTTGCGATTCCCAAGTCTGTGAAGTGTCCGTCTATTCTCGGCGAGCACACGCAGTCTATGAATGTAGTTATCGGAGCCCTGCTGTTTCTGTTGAAGTAATTCCTAGTCCAGTTATGTCTTCAGAAATTAAGTGCAACTATTAATATCCATACTGGCTCAGTGCAACCTTAAAAAAACATATTTCTTTTTAAAGACTTGAAGGGTCCACAGCTGCTTTTTAGACTGTAGTTTTCCATTAAGTTAACCCACCTGAGAAAAAAGAGTCAAAACGAGAAGTAGCAGTCAAGTACACCGTCTTGTCTACAGATCTGTCACTTTTCAAGGATCAAAGCAAAAAAAGTCTCCTTCCCCTCTAAATCAAAACAGATGGTATAGTATCAACTGCTTAAAAACATCAGGTACAGTATTTCTGTTATTTTTAATGCTGAATGTAAAAAATAAGCAGCCCTGCACATATTGACATCTCTGTGGCCCAAGTAAAAAAAAACATGCATACAGTACTTACCCTGTCGGTGGTTTTGTGGATGTATTTGCTGTACTTTCCATCCTAACGTCTGTACTGTAACAGGTACAGTTGCTCTTAATATCGACTTGCAAATTAAGCGCACCACGGTATTTGTCTTCTGAGGCACGATGGTTTTCCTTCTAAAATAACATTGTAAACCAATTCAATGCGTAGGGATCCACGAGAAAGCGCACTTCTGCAAACTGGAAAAAAAAACTTTCCTTTAGAGATGTATGTTCTCATTGAAAACGAGCCACCGATTCAATAGCTGATGCAGAAACAACCTCGGACGGAGCGACAGAGCGAAGTTAATTTTTTAGTTAATTTTCAAGTTGCGTTGGCAATGACCAGATCGGCTCGCTTTACTGTACTAGTAAACTAAAATCCAAAAGGTGGCGTAGAGGTTCAAAACAACCTCAATAACTTTAGAATTTGAAATCCACGGGGGCTTGTCAAGGGCTTTGGCCGACTGTTATTATTATCAATTATTATCCCAATATCAACCGCAAGAAAAATAAATTCATTTAACAAACGATGCGCAGGTACAGTGCACCGCTGCACAGTGCATACGAAAGTGACAGCTTGCTAGCAGGACTCTCGTCATTTTCAGGCGAAGTGTAGCCGCATAGTTACAGCGGTACACAAACAGCGACTGAAGTCAAGGCGCAAACTAATCCACAAAAGCAGCAGTTACATTTTGGTTTTGGTTTTGCTTTCCTGATCCAGTACTTACTTCGATTTACATCTGACGCAAATCCCCCCTTTCCTTGCTTATGTGCGGTTTCCAAAAAAACAGTTCCCTGTTTATTAATTGGACAAGAATCGTCTCTCCCAGTCTTTCTGCCGTCGCTCCACTTTTATCCCCCACTCGGCTCCGTCAGCACTCCCTGTCAATCACGCTCGGAGGGAATTCGTTACAGCAGGCTGTAGGTCCCGCTCTCCGGCCAAGCCGGGGCTGGGATTTCAGCAATATCACACGAGGGGTCGGGTGCTTGAGAAACACCTTTTTTAGGTGCTGCGAGTGTACAGTCAATAGTAGAATAGCTCTATTTCGCCATGTTTAGCTCAGGAAAAAAAAAGTTACTTGTATCACAAGTACCAGTATAGTCTAGGACAGCTCTGTGCTCTAATAGAAAACGTTTAAAAAAACACATTTAGAAGTGAATTAATGTTCTAAAAAGTAGTAACAGCGCATAAACAAGTTGAAATCGACGTGTGCTCTTCTATTACATGTGGGAGTAATGCTATTACATGTATACGGGATTTCATTAAAAATATAATATTCACTGTTTTTAACAGGCCAATCTCACTAAATGTAATGATTTTCTTAGTGAAGAAAAGATGGTTAGTAAGCAACACGTTTGTGACTGCTTGTTTTCCACCATAAATCCAGCTGAAACAAAGTTGTAGCGCCACCCTGTGGTTCAGAGGAGACTGCTACCGCGGTATCAATTGCTGCTGCTAAGAAACAGAAATCCGATTGGCTACCAAGTTATTCGTCTAAATAAGGAAAATAAGCCTCTATCTCTCTTAACACACCGAACCTTAATGCTACAGAGATCCACCTGTTACGGATCTGATGCTGTTAAAACCTAGTACCCAACAGGTTATTTCTGACGTTTCTTTGTCACTATGAACATGCACCTGTGACTAACAAGGGGGCTGTGTGTGTAACACTAGAGCATGAAGCATGAATGCCACAATGTCCCACTGGTAAGAAATCAAGCCTTTGTGTTATTGTTACACAGATGGTTTGTTGTAATATCATTGTTTCACAGCACTTGTATAAAGGCACTGGCAAAACGTTGTGTTTCTTTCCTTCTCTTTTACGCATGGATTAAACCTTTACACGTTCCTGAATAAAGGCACACTGTTAAAGTGTCAAGAAATGAGTTTCTTGACCTTCACATACACGCTTTGGTACCACAAAAATGTAAAGGTGCAGAATGATGTGAACTGCCTGTTTCCCGGGTGAGGGCCAGCTGTGCATGCACCTGCACCAGGAAGCCCATGTGGCAACATCTGGCAACACCTGGCCCAGGACAATGTTGTCCACTGCTGCTGTGCTAGTAGTCTTGTGGGGAAATAAATCCCAATAACTGATTTCAGGCTCCAGTGGGATGAGTTTGTGCTTTCTGTATTGGTACAGGTGTAGGTGACTATAGAAGTGTCTCCAAGAATCTAGAGATAATGGGTAACACCTGGCTGATGTCAACATCTCCAGCTCCAAAACAAGGAGTCCAGGTTCAGTGATCAAAGTAATTGAGAGGTTTACTTTGTTTTACCTTAGAAAATTAAGTTCTGGGTCAATCAAGAGTCCAAAAAGACACCTTTGTAGAGGATGGAGAAGCCAAGGAGGGAGGTGGAAGAGAAGAGTCAGAAGACAGAAGGCAGGAGCTCCTATTTCCTTGTGGAAAGTCCAGATTGAATTTCAGTATTTGGACCTAGTTAAGAGAGATTGCCATTCTGTGGTATTTCAGGATCTCTGATTTCCCTGCATTAAATCTCTCTGTAAACCCAGATGTCACCAAATGAATGGGAATCTATCTCCCTATTTTACACTCAGTCACCAAGAAAGCCTGTTTTTAAACCAAAGGATTCTTCACACAGGACATTTTAGCCTGTAAATACGAGCTTGCCCCTCTGCTCATCTGTAGAGACAAGCATGAAAAGACCTTAATCTGCCCTGGTACTACAATCCTTTTTTGCCGTCATAGTTAGTCACACCTTCATGATAAAATTTATCCTACACTGATAATTGATTGACAGAGATATGGTACTGATAGATACAGTGTCTCTAAATTGTGAGAGTAGATGTGCATCCAATTAATGCCAACCAAAGAGGAATATACTGTACTGAAGTACTGGTTGTTTGGAGTTTAAGGCCTATGATTGGCAAAATCATTTCCAAACTGAAACATCTTCCTTTTCATTTAACATACAGTATGTAGAATATAATTTATATTTTCACATTTATTTTAAAGAGAAAAAATAAATTTCATCTTTAAGATACAAAGACAAAGAGGTCTTAAAACTATTTACTCCTGCTTCTTCCATAAAGTCTGTTTAATTGGTTATTAACTACTTTAAATAGTGTATGGAATTACTTAAGTGCCATTGTACTTGTATCTTAATTGTTTCATTGATGATGATACTATTGTTGTCACAGGTGACCCGCTGAGGAATCAAGAGGATGAACCCTATGCGGTACCTAAGGGGGCGAGGCGAGAGGCGAAGTCCGAGTAGAGATCCGAGATTCGTAGAAATAGGTAGCAGAGCAGGTTTCCAATCCAGAATAGAGCAAGGCTGAAGTCGTAGTCGAAAAGGCAGTTCCGTGATCCAAAGGTGAAGGTCAATCAAGAAGGCTTCCAAATCCGAAGGGGCAAGGCAGGAGACGTAATCAAATGTGAGTTCCGAGGTAGGTAACAAAGAGCGAGAAGGAAACTGAACTAAGGCAAGGTAGGTGCACACAAAAGAACAACCAATACCAGGCGAAGAGCAGAGAGTTCAGAAGGGTTTAAGAACTGTGCGAGGAAGAAGGTGCGCTGATTGATGGAGGGTCGTGGTTGGCTGACTTGCAGGGGCGGTGTGGTTTGGCAGAAGTGCTCAGGACTGGAATGTAATAAGTGCGGGTGCGTTTCCGTGTGAGAATGCGGAGAGTAGAGGGCGTGACAATTGTGTCATGTTGCCATTTAATACATCACATTATGAAGGTCTATTAAAAAATATAAACAGATCCTCACCACGTACACAAAAGGAATACATTTAGCTTTGTTACTAGTGGACTGGCAATTAGGGCAATATCCCAACTGAAAATGTATTAGTATTATTTTCAATCCTAATTTTTATTTTGACATGTCATGTAAAGAGTATTCTAAGAGTTTCATTTTTGTTCTTGTGCTAATTGTCAATTTTAATCCATCCTGTCCTGTTGAGCTGCTGAGAATATAGTTAATACTTTTGAGACTTCTAGTCTGGATTACTGCGGTGTTTTTTTTTGTCAGATGTCAACTCCATGTTTTTTTTTAACTTCATGTTAAAATTCTTCAATGTTTAAATTCAGACTCTAGAAAATGAGCCAGATGTGAACATATTTTTCCAGTGTAGCTGCCTGGCATTGAGCACCTGTGACGTTTTGATCTAAAAATGATTTTATTGACCCACGAGGTCATGAGTAATATGGCCCTTTGCACACTTAAAGGTCTATTTAGTTACTGTATCTCATCATGTAGAGAATTTACTTAAAATAATGTGTCATATTGAGGATCTGAAAACCTTTTACAGTTATGACCTAAGATGCGGAATGTCCTTTTCCCCACAAATAAAGTGTGGACATATGTGTACTTTACAAAACTGAAAAGCAATTTCTAAACATTTTTAATCTAAATTTTAAGATTAGATTGCGCATTATTTTATTTTATCTAATTTATTTGTTTTACTGTTTCTTCTTGTCTTTTTTTGTAATCATAATTTTAGGGTAAGGCACTTGGCAGTGTGTTTACCATACAGGGTGCTATTGAAAATTAAATTATTCCTGTTTCTACTGAAATGAGATTTGCTGTTGAACTTCACGAGGGTGAAAATATGAGTAATTTTGAGTTAATAAACTTTAATTCAGAAGAGTAATTTTAGAACTGTCACGCCCGACATCCCTCCCTAGAGGGCGCTCCACTGCTCTCATTATTCTCCGTGTGATTAAGCTCTCCAGGTGTACCCTTTTAGTGTTATTATTTAAGACCAGCTCCTCCAGTCCTCGGGGCTCATCATTAGGGTAAGATGTCGCGAGGCCTGCCTAGCACCAGGAAACCCTCCGTCCGTCTCCTGAGGGCATAGGCCTCATCCCCGACACCTCCCGCTTCCTGAGCCCAGGGTCTGGAGGATCTTGCCCCGTCACCCTTGGACCTCCATGTTTTGTTTGTCCGTGTGCTCCCCCATCCCGGGGATTTTAACTTTGACGCGTCCCAGGGTGGATTCCTTGTTGATGGACTCTCGGACTGTGCTTTGACCTGCCCTTGGACCCGTTTGGATTTGGATGCCGTTTTGTCTTCCCTGTACACTGTCTCACGGACTGTCACTATTATTTTGTGCACTATTAAACCCCTGTGTTTTCCCTTTTACCACGCCTCCTGTTTTCTCCAGCTCTTACCGCATCGCATAGGGTCTTCTATAAGATCTGACACGGATTTCAGTCCGTGTTCGTGACAAGAACTCAGATCAATGACAGTCTTCAGCACCAAAACTTTTTATCATAAACAGGTTTACAGGCTTAAATGGTTTTAATTATACTTTTATAAATGTAGTTCAAATAGGGAGCAGTGTCAGCATGCGTAGGCTGCAAAGGAACAGGTAACGGGTTTATTCCATCCCGAAAAGAGAAGAAAGGAAACACAACGTTTCGGCCTTGGAGTCTTCTTCAAGTGCTTCAAGTGGAGGAGGAGGAGAGAGAGGGGACAGGCAGAGAGGCCACTCAGGAAGTGCAAAGTGGAGAGGGGTGGAGAAAGGTGTGAAGTCAAAACCTGCATGAGAATAGAGAAGATTACAGGAAAATAATTGAGAGAAGTCATTGAGAGAAGGGGGAAGGTGTGAACCCAGTTTCAGGATGAGTTTAGTTTCTGTAGTATTTCTGCTGTACAAGTTGAGAAACCCTTCTTTGAGAACAAAGACAGAGAGATCAGTGTGATCATGGCCGTCTGAGGTGTAATGAGAAATCTTTAATCTTCACAGCCCTAACATGTTCTCTGAAGCGGTCTCCTAGTCTCCTTCTGGTTTCCCCAACGTAGACAGCTGGGCATTTCTTGCCAGAGATACAGTAAATGAGGTTGCTGGAGATACAGGATGATCTGGAATTGACCTGAGGGGCCCTGAATCAGCGTGTTGTTAGATATGTATTTGCAGGTGATGCAGCAAGTTCTGTTGCAGGGGAAGGTGCCAGGTGGGGATGATTGCCAAATGTGGTCAAGAGAGCTGTGAACAAGAACACGTTTTATAAACGTGTTGATACCTCTATTCAGAAAACCTACACAGTATACAGATTTCTTCAAGCATGGCGAAATGTATTTCTAAAGTTTGATCACTAGAGGGTAGTGTGGTTCTTTCAGTACAGCAAAGTTTGCTATATATTATTGTACTGTATATTTCCACACTATATTTATGAGTTTTAGGAAAATTATGTAAACAAACATTTAACATGCTATTCTTTTACTAATACCTTTAATACAGCATTGATGTTTGTTGTCACAAAGAAATATAGCTACACTGTCAGGATAAACCAATAAAAATGATAACAAGAATTAGTTTTATTTTGCATTCATGTGTTTTATGTTATGTGTATGTTCACATAAAACAACCTGGTAGTGTAGTCATACAGTATAACTGTAACTGCCGGCAATATACTGGTAGCAGCACGAATAGCAATAGAATCAATGTTTACAGATGTCAGGCTTGGGTTTCTGTAGTTCAATACCTTACTTTTAAGCAGTTGCTGGAAATATGACATATAGTATAGTTCAAGTAGGTAGCTGTGTCAGCATCCGTGGGCTGCAAAAGAACAAGTAAAGGTTTATTCCATGCTGAAAAGAGAAGAAAGGAAACAACGTTTTGGCTGTGGAGCCTTCTTCAGGTACTGAACCCTTCTTCACCTGAAGAAAGCTCCACAGCTGAAACGTTGTGTTTCTTTTCTTCTCTTTTCAGCATGGAATAGACATTTACTTGTTCTGATATACAGCATGTCTAGTTAAGAAAAAAATAGCTTTTTTGTGACATTTAACTTGAATAAAAGTACAACATGTTTTATCTGTTGAGTGAAAATGTTATAATGATAAACAAACTAATAAAACAGGACATGATAAAAAGTAACCAAAATGCAACAGTGGCACCTCTGCAAAATATATAAGGGTGTTAATGTCTATTTTAGATGTTTTCACAACACAGGTACTTGTAGTTAATATAGCAGTGACAGAGGTTTTGTATTGTTAAATGTATTACAGCAGTAATTGTGATTCTAGTGAGACAATGGTAACAGTTCAAATAATTATTATGCTTTCATAATCAATTCAAATTGATTATGCATAAACTCCAATGGTAATACAGAGACATCCTATGAAATTCTTCTGAATTCCGATGTCAAAGAACTGTGCTGTATGAACCTCAATGGATAACCTGATTGTTTTAGATTATTAATTTTAGGGTAATCCCAATCTTTAATTAGAGGAAGGGCACAAGATATTCAGGTGTTTTTCCTGCGGCATTCAGTCAGCATTTGATAGATTTATTAATTTCATGTAGTGAAAATGGCAGATGCATAAACCAGTGGAATTAATTTGAAAAACTCACTGAGAGGACAGTGACTGGGAGGATGCAACTGTGTAGCCTTCCTCTTCAGTGTTGTCTCTGAGTACAAGAGGCGTAAATTCCCTCTCTGTTACAGTGTTTTTAACTCACTGATGTACTTGAAGCAGATATTCACAATGTATTATTTTCAAAACTGCTTTGCAACTCTGAGTGCTTGACTAATAACAAAAATGCAAGATTATTTAGAGAAAAAAAAAAGAAATACTGTATATTCCTGAATGTTTCCTATTTTTAAAAAAAAGGATCTCCACCAAAATCCCAACAAAAGTAAAGTTTCCAGGGATGGTCTCCCTGCACAGATTTGTAGCAGCATGTCTTTATCAACTCATGACATAATGTGGACTTGCTGAATTCTCTGAGTGACTGAGTGAGAGGGAGAGGAATCTGGAAATAAGTGAGCAATAGACATTCAAGCTCATTCTCCAGGCTCAGACACAGACCCTTCTATCCTCCCCCAGCTCCACCCACACACTGTACATATAGATCAAGGTTTCTGTCTGATAAGTGTTTTGGGGCATTATGGCAAAACATGGCAAAAGCTAGCTAGTGCCGTGGAAGCAGAGCATACTAGCGGAAAAAATCTGGATACATTTAGAGTTGAAGTGAAATATTTTAACTATACTTTCTTAAACAAATAAAGTGTTAAAATATGCATATTATCTAGCCAACATGCTAAAGTTTGACACACCTCTTTTTTAATCAGGAAATTGCTGAACTCGTGCTTTATGATATTTGAGTAAAAGCTGACATCTTCCTGCTTCAGATGAAGCCAAACAAAAAGGTGAACTGGACCAGGAAAAAAATCAGGTGAGTAGAGGCTTCTATCTGCATGTATAGGTGGGCATTATATCAGCATGTATGAGTGTTGCATTAAGTATAGTTTTTCTACAGTAAACCTGTATGGTTCTTTCTTCACTAATTTGTAATTATCATGCAATGCGATGCCTTTTCTTTATAATAATGAAGAAATTGTAATATTTTACAATTTCTTGGAAATTTACAACTACAATTGTAATTCTAATATTACTGTAATTGTTTGCTGCTATTTAATGTTAGGAAAAGGTTTATTGTAAATAATGTTGATATGCAAATATTTCTCGAAGTTACTGTATAAATCTACAGTTTATAAACTGCAATTTATCGGGTTTTTTTTAATGATATGTCACACATATGTAGTAACAAGCCGTTGTTGTACAAAACAGCACAGATACTCCTTTCTGATTTGCTGGTCAAAGGAACTTTTAACAAATGACCATAGGGAAACTATAAGGGTTGTTAACTTTAAAAAATATATATTTTAGGTTATTTTCTAAAATAATAATTTTACTGAGAATGTCTGCATCATTATAAGGAAAAATTTTAGGATGATAAGACTTCATTTATTAAGTCTATTGTAAATCCTAGCGCTAGTTTTGGATTCATAAGTACAATTGACCTGTAGGGGGCAGGTCATACCTGCAGAACAGTATTACTGCTTAGACCAGTTTTGATTGCCGTACTGTTTTAGTGCAATCTTTTAAGTATTTAAGCCCTGTTAATTTTTGTTTGAAATTAGCTATTTGTCCCATTTTCCAGAAAGTGAAAAGAGATAAAATGATAAAATGATAACTAAATGGAGTGACTTAACAAAACTGTCTTACAGCAACTCAAAATATAAAAGTTTTGAAAAAATAATAATGCCTTAACTATTAATGGTAACTACTGATGTTTGTTTCAAGTAAATAATATAAAAATTCAAATTTTAAAAATATATTTTAGGGATTTCGATTAGAAAAATCAGGCATTCAATAATTTAGTGACTTTTTTTAAAAAGGTTTTAAATGCAACACTGCTCATCGAAATACTAAATTCAGTTTTACTTAGAAGGTCAGAGATATGTCTCGGGATTTACTGGAGTTTTGTTTCATGTTAAATAAATATTCTTAAATAAGTGTAAGAAGCTACTAACTTTGAATATTCCATGCTGGGGTACAATCCAATCAGATCGTGAATGAACTAAGATTTAAGGTTACTATTAGGCTTCTCCCAAAGCATGAACATCAATTATATAGAAGTCTGATAACTTTAGGTACATCAGCTTTGGTGAAAGTCATCAAGTATTGTATGTTTTCTTGTTGTTACAGAACCTCAAAATGAGTTACTCTACACCACCTGCTACAACTAAAGAAAATGATTATTCTAATTATTACGAATCAACAGATGACTATGCCCCTTGCAATGCCAAAAAGGTCAAGGAATTTGGAACTCAGTTTCTTCCCACGCTTTACAGCTTCGTCTTCATTGCTGGATTGATTGGAAACGGGCTGGTGGTCTGTGTCTTGATCCAATTCAAAAAGCTGAGAACGATGACCGATGTTTACCTCCTGAATTTGGCCATGTCCGACTTACTGTTTGTCTTTTCTCTGCCTTTCTGGTCTCACTATGCTGCCAAAAGCAACTGGGTTTTTGAAAATTTCATGTGCAAAACAATCACGGGGTTTTATCTGATTGGCTTTTACAGTGGCATCTTCTTCATCGTGATTATGAGCATAGATCGCTATATGGCAATAGTTCTTGCCACTTCTGCCATGAGGTTCAGATCTGTCTCTCACGGAGCTTTTGTGAGTCTGACAATATGGTTGGTCAGTTTATGTGCCTCCGTTCCTACGATTGTATTCACCCAAGTGCGAAATGAATCAACTGGAATAACCTGTAAAACTGAATTTCCCGAAGAACAGAAGACCTCTTGGCATCTTATAATGAACTTTGAAATAAATATTTTGGGTCTACTCATTCCTCTACCTGTTATGATCTTTTGTTATTCAGGCATCCTTCAGATTTTAAAAAGGTGCAGGAATTTCAAAAAGGTGAAAGCTGTCAAACTAATTTTTATTGTTGTTGTTGTGTTTTTCCTTTTCTGGATGCCATACAACATTGTTATTTTTTTACGTTCCCTGGAAAACTTGCGGTTACTTCCAAACGACTACTGTGATACGAAAAATCATCTGGATGTTGCCATACAAGTAACAGAAACGTTAGCATTTGTCCACTGCTGTTTGAATCCCGTCATTTATGCTTTTGCTGGGCAAGAGTTTAAAAAGTGCGTCAGAAGATTACTTCAGAAATGGACGTCATATTGTTTTATCTGTAAAAACTGTAAGATGTTAACCACAGAGATCTCAGAATCAGGAACCTCAGTCTATTCTCGGTCTAGTTCTGACCTTCGTACAACAAGGGTTCTGTAGCTGTAACCTCAAGCAATTGTTAACTGTTTGGATCTTGCAGTCAGTAAATTTTGGAAAATAATCAATACATTTGTTAATAAATAATAAATAGTGCATTTACATGTTTTAATAATTAAATAAGGGTCTGACCATAGTATTAAGGAAGCACAGAAAATTGAATGAACAGAAAGTCAAACAGTCAAATACAGTATTTATAATTATAAATGCATCTAAACGGATTCATGTTCACGATAGATCATTTCAGATACCTTATTATATAAGGAAATCTTTAAAAGTTTCAACAGTCAAATTAACAGTCCCCCACAAACAAGGGCTAATGGATTAATTCTTGCAAAAGGAATCATCTTGTGAGAGTCTGGAATAAGCTATCCCACCATGCCATCAAAGCCTTTTTCAAGAAGTGGATGAATCAACTAACTCCAATTAGCAACCAAAAAAGGACTGAATGGCCTCTTATCTTCTGACATTTTTGCTCTTACCAGGACATTGTAGAGGGTTTATGAAAACATAGTAACTGCCAGAAATTAGAAATTAAATAGTGAATTGTACAAAACAAAAAAATCTGTAAACGTGTTTCATAGTCAGGCTAGAAACCCATGTAATATCCTTTATTTTTAATACTTTCTTTATAATTTATTTTTTTAAGTTTTGCTTGGGAACTGGCCAGTATATATTTATTTTACTGTTACCAGTGTTACAATGCAGAGAAATATAATTTCTATGTCATGAAGACACTCACACTTTTCTCCCAACATTTTACATATTACACCATAATTTTTAGAGGTTATTGCAATCGCTGTTATTATGACTTATAATAACAATATTTTCAGTGATATAAATTATATACATATTTTTTTGGTGGCTAAAAAGACAAATATATTGGTTCATTAAGATGTTTACTTTGGTCTTATGCTTATTAAAAAGCAAACACAAAGCAGATGCATCACTCTGAAATCGTGGTCATGAGATACAGAACTTCAAAAACATGTAGGCAAATTACTCAGATTTTAACTTTCTTTTAATTTAACAGTACTACTCTTTCATGCTTTTCTTATCATGATACGCTTATACAATTTTACCAGATTATAGAGTTAAAAACCACAAGGAAGGAGATCCACTGTGCATTTTAATAAGTGATCTGTTTAAAAGGAGCATTTCTCCTTTTAGTTAACAGTACCAGTTTCAAAAATGAGTTCCACAGTTACAGAGATTTTAAACACAACAACTCAACTGGAAACAATTGTATCACATTTATTGTGTTAAGGGACTTGAAGTCCAGCTGTTTATATACAGTAGGCAATATATGTAATACTGTAACCTCAATCAGTAAGAAAATGTCTGTGTGAACACATTGTGGAGTGGTAAAATTGAAATCCCGCTGTAAATGTAAAGATGTTATTACAAAAGAAAAGTAAAAAAAGTGACTTTGCAAAATTATCCCAAACATAACCAAATAGAAATAAAACATATACAGAGAGATAATAACATAACAAACTGAAACAAAACCCAAACTGAATAGTTGAGTTTCATAAAATTTGTTTAAATACATTCGCTTGGTTAAAAAAATATATATTTACATTTAAGGAGCTTCTCATGACCCAGGCATTCTGTTATCTTTAAAAGGCTAATTCTATACAAAAATGGTTCATGTCGGCTTTTTCCACATAATAATCTCATCCCAGCAGAATATTCACCTTAATCAATTTTCATCCACCAAAATCTCATCTGCACAGACAGCAGACCCATGCAGCTTTTTTTAAAGTACAGGTTATTTCTTAGTCATAATGGAGATTAGCACCTGCTTTTCAAAATAACTTAAATGACTCTCCATATAGAACATTAATCAGTGGTTTACATATTCACTTTTTTGTAATTGTTTAGTTCTAAACATATTCCACCGACTGTACTGTATATGTATATCTTTGTAAATATTTTATCTATTAAGCACATCATTTAAAATAACAAGAAATTCATTGCAATCAGCAACAGCTTAAAAAAACTGTGTAAACCAGTAACGATTTTATGTGGGTTTCTCAAGAACATATGGGATTCTCACATTTTTCTCATTTACAGTCACAAGATAAACTATGCCTAAGGTTAAACTGAGTGCACACTGAGGTGCACATTTTATAGATCATTCATATCTTGCTTATTTTACTAAATATTTTCAATCTGAATGCATCTTCAATAAAATTTGTGTTTTTAAGATCATGAGAAATTGTCACCATTTTTCTCCACTACAGCACATATTTATTTCTGTTGCTTTCATGTAGAGAAAAATAGAAATCTGCAATCATTTCAAGAGATGCTTGTTGCAAAAGATCTGCCATCTTTGAACACTGGAGTTTTCATTCATATTTGTTGCTTTATTACCGAAATGTGAAATATTTAAAATTACTTAACTTGATCCAATTAAAACATACAGTAGGTCCATCTCTTTCAATAAAGAGGCAGACAATTGGAGCAATGCAATGGTATTTGTCCTGAATTCAGTTAGTGTCTCATCAAAAAAGAAGGAATACTGTATTTCTGACATCCTTCTATATTCTAACAGTGCTGGTGTGGGAAGAACATTTCTGCTGCATTACTTGGGAGTGTTGCTAGTTGGTATTTCTGAGGAAGACTAAAGGAAATATGAAAACTGCGTTGTCCCAATGAATGTATTGCTGTGGCAGGTTTCTAATAATAATAAAAAATAATTGCTTACACTTATATAGCGCTTTTCTGGACACTCCACTCAAAGCGCTTTACAGGTAATGGGGACTCCACTCCACCACCACCAGTGTGCAGCCCCACCTGGATGATGCAACGGCAGCCATAGTGCGCCAGAACGCTCACCACACATCAGCTATTAGTGGGGAGGAGAGCAGAGTAATGAAGCCTAATTCATAAATAGGGATTATTAGGAGGCCATGATTGGTAAGGGCCAATGGGAAATTTTGGCCAGGACACCAGGATTACACCCCTTCTCTTTTCGAGAAACGCCCTGGGATTTTTAAGGACCACAGAGAGTCAGGACCTCAGTTTTATGTCTCATCCAAAGGACGGGTTTGTGAGTTTATACAGTGCCTATAGAAAGTAGAAAGAAGAATGCTTTGTGTTGATGAGTGGCAAAAACTCTCAGTTAAATGCATCATGATTCCACGCTGTAACTGAATAAAGTGTGAAAAAGTCCAAGGGGGGTATAGACTTTCTATAGGCACTGTACATCCTGTAAAGACTGTCACAGCTGCTCTTATACAGTTCCCCATGCAGCTGAATGCAGATGGACATGGTTTACTGGTGGCATCTCTGATTAGAGCAGGGAAGGTCCCATGTGTTTCCTGTTTGCTGTCTCTGTCTATTGTAAATATCCTGCTCTTGAACTTCGAGTGTTCATTCTAACATCGTTTTACAAAAACACTAATCTTGCTTAACAAACTCAGCACCCTCAAAACATTCTGTAACATTAACTTGGGACATGGCAAGATGGTCTGCATAGACAGTTTTAGTCTTTGTGACATTCCACAAAATCTCACATTTTACCGAACCATTGCATAATAAAGGAAAAATACTGCATCAATCAAATCTAACAGATTATGCAACTTTTTAGGATTTTTAGGATTAGGTCTGTGCATGCAGTATTTTAGGTGTAGTTACTAATGTTTTCAGCTCAGTGCATCAAAAGGTGGTAAAGCATAAAAAGAACAGACCACTGCAAAACTGAAGACTATATCCTGTCTGAAAATATCAAGGGAAATGACTGGTTTTATTTTTAGTCATGAATGTACAGTACCTCTTTCTGTAATAATAATTTAAAAGATGGCCACTTTCTTGCTTCTGATCAGTTGAATGTCTGCAATGAGATGAATGAGATTCCAGCAAATTGTTGCGAGCAGGCAGTGCAATAGTGGGAAACATGCAGGAACCTCTGTAAATAAACTTCATGGAGAAGAAATCTGAGCCCTCAAAACATAGCGGTGGAGGACTCCTCTACAGTATGTGAAGGCATGAGGGCCCCCAGATTTAATTTAACGAAACTAATAAAGAAGGTCAATGAGGAATCAGACCAGCTGTTTATCAGTCTCAATCAGCCGATAGTTGACAATATTTACAGTACAAGGACTTCATTACTCTAGTCCTAACATCACAAGCCAAGGGATGCCTTAACGTCTCCTACAGATGAAGCAAAAGAATCATAATGAAGTGAAAATATTCCCCCTTGCTGAACAAGCAAAACAAAGCAAAGCAGGAATGACTGCAAGGGCACATTAGGCGTCATGCTGGATGCTTAGCATCTGCAAACAGATGCAAGAAAAAATGAACCAACAATCAGCTGAACTCTCTAAGATGTAGATTTTTAAATTGGGTTTTTTTGTATTTTTGCGTCTGTCAGAAATGCTGTTTACCACAGCTAGGGTCTTTTAGTACAGATCTCTAGAGCAAATGAAAGCATGTCAACAAACATAAGAATTTTAATGAATATGTTAAAGTGCCTGTTCACAGTTTTTTAGTACAGTAGTTATCCATTCAGCCTTCTGGGTACTGTGTAGCCTGCACCATCAAGATAGCTTGTACCACCAAGAACTTGATTTTCTGTAATAAGATGATCAGTGGCCAGAGAGTCTTCAATACCCTTGGTTGGATCAGTGCTGTTTGACGTTGCCTTAGCCAACATCCTATTAAAATTTTGTACTTCTTTCTGAAATACCCTGACTACTAGGGGGACAATAACAACTAATGAATCAACTGGTCTGATAAAACATTGAACTCTCCATGATCAACAGGGGTAAACAAAATCTGATTCGCTAAAACTATCTTTATATTATATTTTTCAGTATTATATATTCATGGTTAAGATCTCACTTCAGATGTTTTTTTTCTGTTTAAAAGAGGTTAAAATAAATATGCAGACAAGAAGAGTTCTGATCAAATTAAAAGCCCTATTTCCATGGTACAAAAACTGTGATGTTTATCTATACAGCATATACTGAGATGTAAGCAAAATGGCTCAATTGAAAATATTTAATTCTATTTAATATTTAATTTTTCTGGAATTAAATATGTACAACTCAGTTATATACTGTAAATTGGAGAGACCTCTCCCTTTGAAAAGTGCTAATGAAGAATTATCTAATCAATTATCTGTTTCTACTTTTTAAAAGACAGTAGGTAAATTATCTCCTTCATGTCTTTTAAAATTGCAGATAAAGGTTTTTTTATCAATTTCTCTTTATTAAAACTTCTACTATTAATGCAAATAGGGTGTCGAGAAGCAAGGAGTCACAGCGTATTTCAGTGAAGAATTGAAAGGGGTTTATTTGGTAATGAAGAGGCTTCTCTTGACAGAGTGATTCTCACGCTATCTGATGCTTAACATTGTTCACAAGCATCCATACACTTTAAAACCTGCTCTATGTACAAAACATGTACCAAATATGTTAGGATCAATATATTCTGATCCATTCTACAGACTCCTATATGTGTAAGATAACAACATGCTTGTTCAACCTGTCTATCAGATTTTTTTGCAGCAACAACAGGTGTCTGTACAGCATGTCCTTCACAAAAGAAACTCTTGCACATACAGTATGGCAAATCTTAGACACAGAGAAATCCTATAGAGAAAATCCTACAACTAATACTTTTTTAACATTTTTGTATTGTACCCTCTAATACTAAAATATAATCTTTCATATAATAAAGTACATTTTATGCAACTATTAACAACGTTAGATATTGGAATGAGTATTTAATTAACAATAATTATTCAGCACATGTAACTTTGGTTGACAAGGTATGTAGTCTAACAAAGAATGAAACCTTGACTTTTATGTTTTTATCAAACTCTGATTCAGTTCTGTATTTGAGGGGAAAAATAATTCTGAATACGGTGTATTTTAAATTCCCGTTAGGTATTCCTGTTAGTAGAGCATTTCTTTTCTTACATGTCTTTTTATATGTTTCTCAGACAAATATTTTTCTTGTAATCCTTTTCTCAGACCACTTATTCCTCTGTAAACCCTTTTCTTTTGGTGACATACCTCCGTAAATATTCCCATTGGTCAAAAACATCTGCCTCAACTACCGCCTCACAAAGTATAATAAATATTTATGATTTTATTTAATATTAAACTAACTAAAAACATAAAGCAAGAATGGACAGCAACAAACATCTCATAACATTTAGTGTTATCTGGAGATATTCTAGATAACAGTGTCTTTGATATGCACAAGGTATTTCAGTTTCCTTTGCATCACCATTTCCTCCAGTTTATGAGGTGTCTAAATATTCATATCAGTCATATGAAGCTCTGTGTAGAATGATCTTATGTGCTGTTCAACCAGATTTTTACCATTTCACTTCTATAAAAATCAGACACCATATAACATATAGTGATAAAATAACATACAGTATGTAGTATGAAAATAACTTTTCTTCTAACAATTCATAGTCAGTAATCTATATTTGTCTACACAAGGTTTTCTTTTAATTTTATAATCTGTGAAGAACCACAGGTTTACGTGCAATACTGTTTGAGACTGGGTGAGTACAAGGTCATATTTTTTAGCACCTTTAACAGTTTTTTTCATGCTTTAACTGTAAAAATTGTGGTTTATATAGATGATTTAAACTAGTAAAGATAATCATTTGTGAGAATGATAAATGTTGCTGCTGGAGATTATTGTGGGTGCATTAAGAGAAAATTTAGAGTTCAACTTGCAATTTTAATTTTCTTGTCCTTGTCAACTGAGTTGAAAACATGGATTGCCCAGGATGAAATGCTTTTCTAGGCTTTTTCAGTATGCTGCTGTTTGAAACCTGCAGACTGATACTTTTTCATCATTTAAGTATTTTCATTGTGCTTTAATACTGTACAATGCTCATTAATTTAATAGGAGATAACCAGCTTCAGCATAGTGCTCTGAGGTAGGTTAATGTTACCTTATACAGTATATTGTTATCCACTGAATATACAACTTATATTGAAAAGCACTAAAAACACAACTAATGCTCTTGGTTCCATTATATAATATTCATATATAATTCACATATCTCTTATATTTTATGTTATGTTATTTATATGTACAAAAATCATTACTTTAATTAAATGTGAAAATGGATTACATATTGTGTGAAATGGTCATTTTACTTGTTACTTCTCGTTGCTCTGAGACAGAATTATGGATGACCACTAAAGCATGAATCAGGAAGCCCTTCATCAGTTCAATTAAATTCAAGGAAAAACATCTGCCGGTAAGCAGTTATAGTCATTTTCTACACTTTAACTTCACTTCATCTGAGTTCAAAAATGGTGACATTGGTGTAGCTCACTTAGCTGTGTTAGTTCTTACCTCTTACCCTCTAGCCCCTGGTTACCTCAAGGATGTACTGCATGACTATAGCCCAGATCTGAGATTCGCTGATTCAGGCTTCCTTACTTTTGGCCGAAGACCAGGCTCCGCAGAATCCGTTGCCCGAATCCATTAGAGTTCCCTTTTCACTAAAGCTTCGGATGTGAAAACACCGAGCTTTCCTCTTGATGCCAGCGAATCAGTTGTGCCAGTCTTGCTCCTGCGGAAGCACTGTGGATCGAGCTGGTGCTGCCACGGCAGCCAGCCTCACCTCCTCTCACCTCTCCCTCAGTGCCAGTTGCTATGGGAACCCCTATCACCTGTGGGCAATTTTCTTCCATGCCCACGTCAGATGGTGCTGAGTATTTAAGGTCTGCTCAGACAATGCTCAGGGCTGTGGTATAGAGTCTTCTCTAGACTGTTTGCTTGATAGATGTTTGCTCTGATCCTGGCTTTGCTCCGCCACTTTCTTCCCAAGTTCCTGACCTATCCTTGATCCCATGCTCCTGCGTGTCACTTATTTTTCTCCCTGGATTCCTGACCCATCCTTCGCCCTGTCTTTGGTTTCTCCCTGTGCTTTGCTACCATGTCTTCCTGGCTTTCACCCCTACTTTGCTGCACCATGACCCTGCACTGTGTTTCCTCCTGATTCCCTAGCCTGCTACTGCTCCAGGCTTGACCACAAGCTCCTCGCCACTGTACTGGTGTCCCAGTCTGCTACTGCTCCAGGCTTGACCACAAGCTCTTCGCCACTGTACTGGTGTCCCAGTCTGCTACTGCTCCAGGCTTGACCACAAGCTCCTCGCCACTGTACTGGTGTCCCAGTCTGCTACTGCTCCAGGCTTGACCACAAGCTCCTCGCCACTGTACTGGTGTCCCAGTCTGCTACTGCTCCAGGCTTGACCACAAGCTCCTCGCCACTGTACTGGTGTCCCAGTCTGCTACTGCTCCAGGCTTGACCACAAGCTCCTCGCCACTGTACTGGTGTCCCAGTCTGCTACTGCTCCAGGCTTGACCACAAGCTCCTCGCCACTGTACTGGTGTCCCAGTCTGCTACTGCTCCAGGCTTGACCACAAGCTCCTCGCCACTGTACTGGTGTCCCAGTCAGCTACTGCTCCAGGCTTGACCACAAGCTCCTCGCCACTGTACTGGTGTCCCAGTCTGATACTGCTCCAGGCTTGCCTATGAGCTCAGCACTGCTCTTCCTGTGTCCCATGTATTGCCACCCGTCACTGCGCTGCCTACAGCTCCTCCTGTTTTCTCTCTTCCAGAACGTGGGCTCACCTTAAGCCTTTGATATTGTCAGAATGATAATTTATACTGTCAAACTAATAACATACTGAATGGGTTAGAGTAAAGCAAACTACATCCAGTGTTTATTTTTATCTTTCATCTTTAACTTTATTTTGACAGGACATTTCAGGATGACAGCAACTGAATCGTATGAAGATTATTATGATCTTGATAATTCCACCAGTCCGTGCACCAACGACAATATTAAATCTTTTTCACCATGGTTTATTCCAACACTTTACACCTTGGTTTTCATAACTGGATTGATTGGAAATGGCCTGGTTGTCTGTGTCCTGATCAAATACAAAAAGTTAAAAAGCATGACTGATGTTTACCTCCTGAACTTGGCCATATCGGACTTAATCTTTGTCTTTTCTCTGCCTTTCTGGTCTCACTATGCAGCCAACAACAACTGGGCTTTTGGAGAATTCATGTGCAAAACAATCACAGGGTTTTATCTGATTGGCTTCTACAGTGGCATCTTCTTCATCATGATTCTGAGCTTAGATCGCTATCTGGCAATAGTATGTGCCATTTCTGCTACGAAGCTCAGATCCGTTACCTACGGTTTACTTATGAGTGTGGTAACATGGGCTATCAGTGTTTTTGCTTCAGTTCCTACATTAGTATTCAGCCAAGTGAAAAATGAATCGACTGGATTCACTTGTAAAACTGAGTTTTCTGAAAATGAGAAGACAAAGTGGCAGCTGGTCATAAATTTTGAAATAAATATTTTAGGTCTTCTTATTCCTCTATGTGTCATATTTTTTTGTTATTTAAGAATCCTTCAAATTTTAAAAAAGTGCAGGAATTGCAAAAAGGAAAAAGCAGTCAGGCTCATTTTTACTGTTGTTACTGTATTTGTCTTGTTTTGGACACCATACAATATTGTAATTTTCTTAAAATCTTTGGAGGTAGGTGGATATATCAATGACTACATAGATAAATGTTTATTCTCCATTCGCATAGACTTTGCACTGCACTGTACAGAAACTTTAGCATTTGTCCATTGCTGTCTGAATCCAGTGATCTATGCATTTGCTGGACAAGAGTTCAGGAAGTTAGTTAAAAAACGTATGTTTCCATGGTGGAATTGTATTATTTGCAAGGAATGCAAAACACATCGGTTTGAATGGTCAGAGACTGGCAATACAACCTATAAGAAGTCAAGTGGAGAGTCTTATATCTAGACAGTTTTGTGTGTTTGTCCACACTGCGTCTACAATCAAGACCATTTTCATAATGAACCACCACAGGAGTTGGACAATATTATTTATTAGAGTGCAGGAATTTGCACACCTGTTTGAATGCTTACATTTCTATGAATGGCTTAGCCATCCCCAGTGAAGTGATGGACTACTGTCACTCAGAAGTGGGGAAGCAAACAGTAATTCTTACAGTAATTTAACAGTAATTAAGTAAAGCTTAATTTTTAAACCAAAGTACTATAATTTTAAAGTGAGGTTTAGAGATTTCATAAATTATGATCCATCCTAGTGCAGAAATGTTACCTTACCTTTTCTCTTTCCCTGGCCTGTACTGACTCATGTTTGAATTGTGTGAAAGCATCTGTGTTTTTCTGGTTTTGTACTTTCTCTAAAACTTTGTTCATAGTGCCTTTATTCCAGTAACAGGTACAGAATTCATTTAGCTTCACACACCATGTGTAAAAGGAAAATCTGTAATATGAAACTTGTAGAATACATTAAGATAACTATGACTTGAATATAATTGTTGTTAAAACAATATCTTTACTCTGTTCATATATTTTACACTGGTTATCTTCCTACACATTGCTTTAGCAATAATGAAATTAGAATGTAAATAAATGTTAAAGCTTGCTTTCTTCTGTTACTGCTTGTTACTGTACATCTGGAACTGCTTCATTTTAAAAGGAACCTCTTAGTGGTTGCCTTTGAGTTTAAATTAGGACTGGAATGAAACGTCTCCATTTAGCACTGTAGCAGAAAGAATAAATTGCCAAAAGCATTCTCTGACAGCCCACTCACTGTCCACTAGTCATGGCTCAGATATGCATGTTTAAACAGTACAGTGTGCATCCAGCATGGACAGTCTACCTACATGTAGTTTTCACTAGGCAGCTGAGGTCCTCGATGTCTTTCAAGGAGGAGTCTGATCTAATGAAAACAATCCCAAGACTGATATACCGCATCGCATAATTATACACTGCTGTGTGTAGAGACTGGTTTTCTGACATGTTTAAAAGCTCTCAGTAGGAGAGAAGCCTGTTCAAACAGACTGTGACTATGAGAGATACAGTATGTGAGAAATGGACATTGCAAATATAGCATTTCAGGATGTCAAAAATATACTTTCCTTGCTGATTTTTAAGGATATATGATTTCCATGTATGTCTCTTTTCCTACCACCACTTTTATGGCAACACAGGAGAATGGTGAAGGAATGAGATAACATGGATGTGTTTCAGAGCTACACTGAACTGCTCTCCACCTGTTCATTCCCACATGAGCATATGTTTTAGACTTTTTAAGGTTATATAATTTCAGAAGTTGATTTCATGTTTGCATTCTTGTGACTAAGGCTGGGTGTGGAAGCTCAGGTTCAGATGGTTAGAACATCTGTACTTTCCAACTTGATTGCCTTACTCAGATGGTTTGGAGAGATATTGTGTTGCTACAGTATATGAGGTTTGAAATCATGGAGAAAGACACAGATGATTAAATGATCCAAAAGTGTCCAGGCCATTCCTAGTGAAGTCATTAAGTCTCCATGGGAATGTACAGTAGCATACTGTAAATACTGAAACAGTAAGAAAAGAAGCGAAGAAGAAACATCATCCATTGTAGTGCTCTTTAGCCAAAGTGAACATCTCCTTGAAACCAGGTTATGTCCAGGTACAGTAATGTGAGTTGCTGAACGAATTCTGAGAATTCTGGACTCTGAGCTTTATTATTATAGAAAAGAGCTTCCTGTCTAATTTACTTAAGGAATAACTAAATTGATTTCCATTCATTGGCAAGTATGCATTTAGAAAGGGAGATTAAGACCTAGGTATGATTTATTTTCTCAGGTCTCATGTACTCTCTGTGACCAAATAAGGTGTTTTATGTCTTTAGATTAGAAGGGTAGTTTCTACATCTATAGAAGGTAGAGCTCTGAAACTCACTGAACTGTCAATATCTGTACATAGTGTAACAATTGTTTATATTGTAACTGTTGGTTGTTGTGCAGTGTTGTGTGTTTATATATCATAATAAATATTTTTTTTCTTGACAATGTTTGGGCTATTTCATTACTCTATTATCAAACTGTGCTGGTGCATAAAGGATGCATGTACACTAAGTCAGGAAGTGTAAATACACAACAGTGAAAATCACTTGTAATTATGATAATAATAATAATGAAACTATTTATAAAGCGCCTTTACAAACCCAAGGATGATGTAAACATAACATAACGATAAGATATCATACTGTATGTTGTGTGAAAATGGTATGTAGTGAAAAAAATGCAATTAAAAGCTAGACTTAGACAAATTATGAATAATTTGAGCTCCTTGCTGACACAGACATACCAGAGAAGTATTTATCCATTAAATGTAAACTCTGCTGACAAAAGCATAAAGTTTTGTCAACCTCAAAGTCAAGCACATCAAATTTGAAAAAGCACCTTCAGGGAAGAAGTGTTATTTTTCAATCAATTAACTTGCTGAATTTAGCCCATACCAGAACCACAGCAGCTCATTGTGCAAGATCTCATAATTTATAACAATGATCTGGATTCTGGTATAGTTGCAGATGATACCAACATAAGAGAATTGCAAAAACACTGCAGAAGTAATACAGCAATAAAAAATACATAAAAAGTAAAATTCGAGACTGAGAATTCTGACTGAATATTACATACATAAACATAAATTATACTGTATATACTGTATAAGATGGGAACCATCGAGCTTGAAGAATATTCCAATGAAACTGACTGTTCTAGACAATGTTGTGAAGCAATACAATACGCAAACAATGTTTGGATATGTAGGGAATGTGTAGAGCTTAAATCATAAGATGTTATCTGAACATTTACATCATGAGCAAATTAAACACTAGTAGGAAGTGTGCACTATTTTGGTTGCTGTTTTTATTGAGTACACCTTTACAAACACAGTGTGTAAAAAGTAATGAACAAAACAATCAACTGTGCAAATCTCCAGTGCAAACGTATAGTTTTAAAGCATATAACTCTGCACAACTGTATTGTTACCTAAATAACTGAAATATTATTTTTTAGTTTTATATTTGAAATCAACTTAAGCTCTGTTAAGTGCATAAGAATGAATGAAATCGTACTTTGCTTTTACCTTCTCTTGCTTAAACTGTCAATATAATAAGTCGAGATTTTACCAAGTTTTGCATGTCATGATGATTGTTCATTATTTTATATGGTACCATGTAATATTCTTTCTTTTCCCTAAAAAACAATAAACAAATTAAACATAATAAGCTGAGATTTAAACTGTGCTCATGTGCCTGGGAATCAGGAAAATGAAAAAAATTGTGTTGCACTTGAATCATTTTTATGTCATTCTTTTCGTTTCTTTTGTTGGTACAAATTTTTTTCTTCACTTTTTAAATAACAAAAGAGAACAATACGAGATCTTTACAGTTATCTCTCTCGGCTTTGTCTTTTCTGCCCCTTGAAAACCATGAGTTTGTGGTTTCTTGCCTCTTAAAACTTATAAAAAGACCATAGCAGAACAATTTAACAACAAAACAGTATAAGGGAGAAAAAAAACACCAGACATAACACAGTCCATGAACATCTTCCTTCATTTAATTTTCTTTTCCTTTTCGCCCATCCCACTGTGTATCTCCCCCGGGACAGGCTGAGTTCTCTTTTTGTTTTGTCCTTGCTCTCCCTGCTCCTCCAGACTGGACCCCGTTAGACAAGTAAGTCCAGTCTGGATGCCACGGTGCACAGCGGGTGTATTTTTCTTTTCTTTTTTTGTTTTCTCCCATTTTGGTGGGGTTTTTTTTGGTTTTGCCTAAACTCACACCGGTGTCTCTGCCCCTCAGACGGAGCGTCGACTTTTCCCGGTGCTCGCAGCTCCTCCCACTGCCACAGTTACACTGTCCAGAGTGTATCCTGGCTGTGTTCGAAGAACTAGCTGTTATTGAAAGTGATAGGATGTGAATTTGAATTTAGGTTTTTCTTACAGAATACCCACACAAACAAAAAAACCTGGTATGTTTATGTTGGTTTGTGATGTTTCCATGGAGAGTGTCACATTGAACAACAGAGTTTTCCGTCGGTAAGCTTTGTCTTTACATGCTGTGTGATGCAAAAGAATGAAGTGAAAAGAGGAAGTACAATGATGAATGGAGGAAGCAGTTCAAGGAAAGGAAAGAAAACCTTTAAAAAACCACAAGATGTGTAAAGAAAAAAAACTATTTGCAGCATCAGCAGCAACTCATTCTTTATTCATTTTTTCTTGCTGTCAACTAAAGTAGGAGATCAATTTCAATGCCAGCTTCCTAAAACAATAATAGCAATAACTTTAAGAAAAATCTGTATAAGAGCACAACAAAATATTTTATTCTGTTTTTCCTGAAGTTGATTCTCCCTGTCAGAGACAGTTTTCTCCACTTCAGTACATTATTGAATTCACAATACCAATATGACACAGAATACATTTTTTCCAACTTCACACATTTGGCTCTTAGTGGTTTGAATTCATCATTTGTAATGCTTGTAATTTATTTGAATGCTTCCTACACATGCAAAAAATGCACAGGCATGGCTCTTCTCTTCTGCATGCTCAAATGAGGAGAGGGAGCTCCTCTCCTTTCAGCAGGAGTTCAGGACCTTGGACAGGGTTAGGACCTACACCACAAGGAGAAAACCGATCAGCTGTAGATAATAAAAACAGGCTACAAGAAATGGAGCATAACATTTAGTTGCAGTTTTCCTTAATCTAAAAAGAAATTGACTTTAAGTTCAAATCAAGATGTTGGTTTAAAATTGGTAAACAAAGCTGTGCAAGTAAATACAGTATGTGGTGTGCACAACTTGCTGTCTTTATTGAAACTGTATTTAGGTAGTGAAATTAAAACACACGCCGATGAGCTAATTTTCTGTGACAATAGCATTCTTTTCCTTGAAACTGTTGTTTTTGTATTTATGAAGGAATGGTTACATTGTACAGAAAACGTATATCAGTCATTTAGATTTCATGTAAATATTGAGTCATTGAATCTATTTGCCTTTGATGTTCGAAACCACAATCCATTCAGGGACTTTTACTTAAAAAGCAAACAAATGCTGATGGCAGAGCAAATACAGGAACATCTTTTCACACATCTTTCTTTTAACAATGCAAAAGGAAAGGTCCTCACAGCACACTTTACAGGAAATGTGTCTACGTGTCAGTTAAATCAAGTCACATCTTTATGTCAGAGCACACATTATTGCACACATTATCAAGGCAAGAGCAGAATTTCAAGAATTTTATGCGAATACCGAAAACAGTCGTCGCACCTGGCTGTGGTAAGTAATAAATTAAAACAAATGAAAAAATCATCTAAAACACTTTATAAATGGTAATATGGCTGGTACAGTGGTAGGATTAGCTCAAAACAAGATATCAGATACTATTGTCATTCAGGAAGTGGACCTGCAGAACGTGAGGGGCTTTGAAAAAGTAACTGGTGATTAACAATGACGATGTGGATTGTGAGGGAAGGGGAGGGTACTGAGGTGGGGAGTTTGATAATGGGGTTTCTGAAAGGATGAAAGGTTTGATCATTTGGAAGCTAGAGGAATGGGGCAGCCAGTAAGCCAGCAAGAGTAAATGAAATCTTCTTGTTCAAGCAGTAATTTTTTACTTCCATGTTTTCAAGGACTGGCCACACTACTGTCTCTGGACTGAATATCAGTATTTAATACCCTGGCTACAGCAACATGAAGTCGATTTGTGATACAATATAACTGCAAGCTATTATTTAAAGATAAGGATACACAAAAGCAGCATTCAGCAGGATCACATGGTGATATACACAGTTTCCTTATCTCGTTTATTTTAAATGGCTGAAAGTCACCATTAATTATTATTTATTCAAGTCAGAATTCAAACAAACTTTCCATTCATTGTAATTCTGTTTAATTTAAACACATTTAAATGTTTCTTATGAAATGTAATGCTTTTGATGGGATTCCAAAATTAATTTTATGATAATCTTGCTTTGAAAATGAAAGAATAGACAGTATAATATATATTATGATACCACCAGAAATAATAAACTTTAAAGGACTGTATCACCAGTTGGTAAGTTTGAGCTGGTAAATTAGAGTCAATTGTGTTAACTGGTCCTTAATTAATCATTAAATTGTGCTAGGATCATTCATTCATAAGATAAATTAATAAAAACAACTTCACAATATACTGTAAGCCAGATAAGCTTAACTTAAAGAAGTAACTTAAAGAAGTCTGAGCCCTAAATTAACTCCAAAGAGTTTATCTTCATCAAAGGCTACTCTTCTCTCCAAAATTAGTACCCTGACAAAATACATTACAATTTGTGCTTCCTGAGTGATCATTGCTTATTTTATTATGAAATAAATAGGAAGAAACATCAGCTACATACATTTCTGAGTTAACAAGTTCATGAAACCCAAAATCAGACCGTGCGTAAGAGTCAGATGGAACTAAGATACATGTAACTTTCATCCTTTAAGATGCATGGAATTTCAAGTAAATGTATTTAAAAAATATCTAAGATGGCTTCTAGGATCACACTTTACCAGTACTCTAGTCCGGTGACATGAACATGTTTAATAGAGAAGAGCAATATATATTGAAAAAACATTGGTGGAACATGAACAGATTTGTTTCAGTCTATTGTCACTAAAATGTATTTTATTCTTCTAAAAATACATAGAAAATTAAGGGGTAAAAGCCATTAATTTGCTATTTCTATTGAATAAATAGTGTGTCCGAAATTAATTTACTGATGAACATAAAGAATTAAGGAGTAAATTGACTCACATCCCACAAGAAGTTTTTTGGAGATTAGGCTTGCAAAAAAATAAGTAAGCCCAATCAATCTCAACGAGGTTATGATGACTGTACCTTAATTTCTTTCATAAATACTAGATGAGGTTTGCTGCACTAAGGTCATAAGACAAAGATGAAGCAGGTTCCATCTATTTAAAAAATATTGTTTTTAGCCTGAATATCTACACAGCTGCTTCACCCTACTACAGTGTGAAAAAACCTATGAAGTTGTTTGCGGAAACAAAACCAGAAAATTCCAGATGTTTTATGATAATTCGATTAATCATACTGGTGGTTTGATTTTTTTCTGTATTTTTTTGTTTTATAGCAGTAGTTTGTATGTTGTACAACATAAATTCTGTGTTATTTAAGATTCAAAGTGAATCTGTTTATGTACAGATCTTATGTACTGTTATGCAAATATGCATGATACTGTTATGCAAATATGGTGAATTCCCATGTACTGCACTATTTTTTCCACTGACACTCTGTATTCCTTCATTTGCAGAACATGATGGCATATAATTCCAGCTATGACATGTAAGTTATATACCACCAAAATAATAAAGCCTGTGCAGACTATTAAATATTTTGAAAAAATATAGAATGCTGTAGAAAACACTGTATGTTCAGTACTGAATCACTGGAATGGACCTTCACAACTATCATGTGAGTTACAGGTATTTAGAGCATAATCGGTATTTATAAATATCTTATTTTATTTCCTACAATACTTTGAAAAAATATTGAAAGTATTTGAAAACTATTTTAATTGCTTTTTTAAGGAAAGTCTGGGAGTAATGACAGCAACCAAGGTGTCCTTTGCCTCTACTACTCTAACTCTATATCTTCCACCACTCCAAAAAACTATAAATACCATAGCAAGAGCCCCTCTCTTACCCACACACCTTCTCTACTCCTGAGTGAACTTTTGTCTCCTTGCGTGGTTCTAACTCCTCCCCCTTCTCCAATGGGTGGGGCCTCAACCAAGTGGGTGGAGTCAGAATCTCTGATGCCAAACTCTCCTAAAAAAACATTAATAAGAACATTCTGCTAATTAGCTATAAAATTTAGTTTTACTGGGACACTTAAAGACTTAAAAAATATCTATGAAAATGACCAAATGCTCCTTCATTCATAGAATTAATTTTTTCTCTTTTTATTTCTAGAATGAACTCCACAGCTTCAACAATCTCTTTATCAAGTGATTACCTCTATTTATACGATGGCTCTGAACCCTGTAGCACAGATACTACCATAACACTGGGGTCCAACTTCCTGCCAGTGCTCTTCTCTCTTGTCTTTGTTTTGGGCCTGGCAGGCAACAGTGTGGTGCTGCTGATCCTCATTAAGCACATTAGACTGAAGAACATGACAGATGTCTGCCTTCTGAATTTGGCAATATCGGACCTGCTCTTTGTCCTGTCACTTCCTTTCTGGGCATACTATACATCTGATCACGAGATTGTAAGCACTGCCCTCTGCAAAGCTATCGTTGGCCTTTATCAGATTGGTTTCTACAGCAGCATATTGTTCGTGACTCTCATGAGTATAGACAGGTACCTTGCCATAGTCCACGCTGTGTTTGCTATGAGAGCCAGAACTCTGTGCTTTGGCGTAGTGGCAAGCATTGGCATCTGGACTGTGGCCATCTGTGGTTCTATTCCAGCCATGGTCTTTAGTAAGGTTGTAGCAGCTGAAAGCACAACCTGCCAACCTGAATACCCCATAGGTGAAGAAAAGATATGGAAGCTGATTCGTAATTTTGAAGACAATGTTCTGGGCCTGCTTATTCCTTTGCCTATCATGATATACTGTTATGTAAGCATTCTTATCGTGCTGTTAAGGTCCAGGAACTCCAAAAGGCACCGAGCCATAAAGCTTATTTTCATGGTCGTGTGTGTGTTTGTTGTGTTCTGGTTGCCATATAATGTTGTAGTTTTCACGAAGTCCTTGCAAGAGTTTGGGATTGGAGATAAGTGTGAAAACGCTAAGCGGATTGAACTGGCTTTGCAGTTGACGGAAACTGTCGCACTCATTCATTGTTGTGTGAACCCTTTTATATATGCTTTTGTTGGAGAGAAATTTAGGAAGCACATGAGTTACATGTTTTCTAGATTTTCTCTTTGTGCATATTTCTGTAAGCAGAGAAGTATTCATATGAAGGTCTCTGAAAACGAAACCTCCAACACACCGTTGTAATTTTGGTTTTCAAGTGTTTGTTTTGAAGTTCTTTTGGATTGGTGATTCAAAATCTGGGCGTATGTGACTAATGTCTCTTCTTATTTTTGTTCCTGCTGAGCTCTAAATTACTAAATAGAAAATTCACAATTGAACTACTAATTGTCTTATTTATACATTGCAACTGTTCAAAACTCTTCAACACATGGATTTAATTCAGTTAAGTGTACAATTAAGAAATTTACTACTCAGATGGAACAAAAAACAGAGACCACATTGCTTCTTAAGTACCAGCATTGGGAATCTTGTTTTTTATGATACAAAATTGTAAATCTAGAAATTAAGATTTTTTCAAAAATTTGAAGAGGTGATTTAAACCAATATTTTGCTATAATACTGCAAGAGAATCAGATGAGTAGCTACAGGTTTTCATCCTATTCAGGAAAGAGGAACACATTTTGCTCAAGTAACAGTTGGGGAAATATGTACAAAAACACGTTTTATGGTAAAATGTATTGAAATACCTATCCACACACTGATAATGCATTGTCCAAACATTGACAACATTTAATGCTGTTCGGCATCCTACTTATGTAATTGAAGAATTTGTGAATCTGAACTTTGCTGTTGTACATACTGTATAATTTTTCTAAGTAGGACAACTCAATGTAAACTAGCTACTGTTACATTTTCACAAGTTTTGGAGGTTATACAGTGTACTTTAAAACTACAGAGCCTGATTTATAAAGTAAAACAGGGTGATAATGCTTCTTATTTTAGGTTAAAAACAATTCCAGTTAATCCTGTTTATATGTATGTAGTATAATATAATCTAATGCAACTACAGTGTAGTTAAAATGTATTGTTAATGTATTTAAATAAAAATGTGTGTATAATTGTTGAATGATTGGTGATTGTCTCAGGAGACAATGCCTATTGCTATATTAATTTCCGTTACACAATATGTAGACTTTTTATGTACTTAAAAACAGAATAAAAGGTATGTTATATACGTAAAAGCCTTTTTTTTATCTTCACGCTCAAATTGATAATTTTCCTGAACTGAAGGGCTCCACATTCTGTCTTTGCAGTTATCTGCAAAAGAGGCCAATATGTTCAGCTTCTTGCAACTATTTAACACCGCATCTCATTATCATGGTAAGTGCTAAGAGACTCAAGGTAATAAATGAAAAGTTACAAAAGGCTGTGTAAAATTGTGAATAATATCAGGACAATTAGGGCAGCAGTATGAATTAAACCCTTTCATTTGGATTTGCATTCTTTCTTTTTCTACCCTCCCTATCTGGAGTCAGCAATTATTCTTCATGACTCACTGCTCCCAGCACAAACACAGACACCAGAGACACCAGAACCCGTCTGTGATTTTCTACATTTTTTTTCCTCCTCGTCCTGTTTCTCGTTCACATTTTGAGTTCACTATTGTCCTTGTGAGACTCAGCTGGGAAAAAGACAGCCAGACGGCTCACAGACACCCAGCTGATCAAGAGAGTGGCAGTGTGTGGCTTATCACAAGCCCAGAGGCTAATATACTCATATACCCAAGACACTCACATACTGCAGACAACTGCAAACACAGTGCTGCTGTTTAAGACTCAGACACAGACAGGAACAATGTGGACTACGGAGCTTAACTACTCTCCATATGAGAACCTTTACTGGCTTAGCCTCAGTATGTACGTCCAAGGTCTTAATAGTCTTTTTTTAATCCGAAATATTGGAATATGCAGTTAGTCAAACTTGCCAAAACTGGCGTGATAGTATTTTTTTTTGTGCATAATCTGATACAAAGCCTAGGTTAATTTTATTCACTTCATGTAAGGATTCCTGAATTACACAATCATCCCCAAACCCTATAATTTTATTCCTTTTCGTAATAAGAACATCTACTGTTTTTTTTTAGGAACAGGTAAACTTCTATTCCGTGCAGAAAAGAAACACAATGTTTCAGCTGTGGAGCCTTCTTCAGGTGTTGAAGGCTGTTAGGTACTGAAGGTATTATTATTTTTAACTTGCTGGTAAGTGAAACGGCAACATTTCTTACTTGGCAGCATATTTTTCCTTTCTAAAGATTTTGGGTTCATGCATAACAGCTAGAGTATTTATTTCAGGATGAGAAAGGTAACAAGGGAAACATGCTATTCAGTCAGCCTTTCTCATTAGATTGGTAGTATCTCAGTGACGCAAGAACCTGATCCTTTTTTTTCTTGGAAGATCCCACAACAATTAATGACTCGTTAATTGCACATAGCTAACCAATTAATCTACTTGAGTGTGACTGTAGAAAATATAAAGAGGTCATGGTCCTCAACATTATCTTACATGTATGAAATAAGAAAAGTCATCACGTGGGTTCTCTAGTGCAGTGGTTATCACAGTGCAGTGATGTAATGTCTCAGACTAAGAGTGAAAATCAGCTCTCAGAATGGTGCTGGCAGTAAAGGTGCAATGTGAAATCACGAATCATTCAAGGTTGATTAATTCTGTACTAATACCAACTGAAAAGTACTGCAGTATCTGTGACTATAGACATGCTGACTTGTGACTAACAGCCCAGGAAGGATCACCTGCAGGATTGCTTGCATATAGTAACAACTATTGGATAGCATGGTATACCCATGTATTTTCATTTAATCTCTTAACATCACAAATCTGCAAAGCCATAATTTGCACATCAACATGGATGACAACCTTATTAGGTACTAACCAACTGGTTTTTAAACAGAAATAGCAAAAAGGTTTGAGGGGCCGTTAATATCAGAGTGCCATTCTGTACTCTCACTGTACAGAACTATGCAAGGTAATTATTAATAATAACATCAACATAACCTCTTATTGTTCAACATGATAATTCTTCTTACATATCATTCAAGATCATTCAAAAGTTTCTGCTGTGACCTTGGACAATTTATTGCTTTATTTATCTTACTCCAAACAAGCATGGACATGAGGAATGGGATCAGTATCCACTTCCAAATTATCCGCTTCCAAGCTGTCAATGTCATCAGTGTATACAAAGAGAGATGTGTGGAGTGATAAAAGTCATCCTTGAAAACTCCTAGTCCTACAAAGACCAGAAAAAGGGGATGATGTTGGGTGTCTTCAAGTCGGGGCTGAATGTCAAATCTCCTGCTACAAGAGAAAGCGCCTTTAATTTCCTTGCACTCCAGCCTCAGAGCCTCAGTGCGTGAACACTGTGGAATATACAGTATATATTGATCATGTACTGTATATACTGTATGTAGCAATACACAGACAGACTGGCGTGGCCCCAGGCCTCCTAATTATACCGACAACAAAATAAAAAACATTGAGATCATGTACGAATTTTGAAATAAAAAAATCAAACTGTTTTAAATGCCTCTTGTTTAACTAACAGAATAGCACTAAATATATGAATGAAATATAAACTTCAGTATACAAATTTATTGGAAAACAGAATGGGGCGATCTTCTGCAAAGAT
This sequence comes from Atractosteus spatula, assembly GCF_055471065.1. Classification (NCBI taxonomy): domain Eukaryota; kingdom Metazoa; phylum Chordata; class Actinopteri; order Semionotiformes; family Lepisosteidae; genus Atractosteus; species Atractosteus spatula. The sequence goes on along the minus strand of NC_142717.1, from coordinate 486,549 downwards.
ACAGTCATCTCTGCATCCCTGGATAATATTCTTCAAAGGCAAAGAAAACACACAAATTACAACTGTAGAATTTTTTGAAACTATTACATTTAGTCATCGTACAATAAAATGAACTATTAATGATTTCCCCACCAAAGTAATTTGTAATTATTGATATGATTTTATTGATTGTTCTGAGTATTTACAATATTGATTTCCACCATGCAAAATTTCCCCTCTGGAAATTGGAAGGTTTTTGTCCTTCTAAATAAGTCCTCTTTCTCTTGCTCTTAAGCAAACTAGTTAATTCAAGAAAACAAGGACAATGTTTACAATACTAGTTTAAACACTCCAGCAGCACTAATGTGTTTCCCAAGGATTATTCTGGGTTTATATCAGCAACAATTCATATACTAGCAAACCTCTGTATTTGAAGGAAGACACTGTTCTACACAGAAGGTTTGGAAGATTCCCTCTTAAACCATTAAGTGTTGCTTTAAATTGAAAGGAAGCTGTTGAAAGCTTGCAGATGAGCTCCCTTAACTTTTCCTTCGTTTTTAATTTTTATTTTTATGCTAGTTTTAAACAAAAGGGAAAATGTAACACTACAGTATATCACTAGGGACAACGACCTCTGAGAATTTGAGTGCTTGTGTATGCCTGCAATAATTGGTGATTAGAGTTTGGCAGAACCTGTTCGGGTTATAGGCATCCTCCTGGCCACAGGATGAGTGAGTGAACCCAGAGGCAGCTGCAGGGTGGAGCTGAGGTGGAGGAGGGAGGCTGAAGACGATAGCAAAGGGAGGTGATTGAGTTCAGTTTATGTAGCTAGTTTGATGGAGACGGAGATTAGGTGCAAGACTGACTTGCAAGATTGACAAGGTGTGAGATTGACTTGTCGTTGTTCTCCCTTCCAAACTTCACTTAATAACTTCCATTTCATTTTAGGTAGCATGACATACTGTACTGTTACTATTTTCAAAATGTAAAATTAATTAAAATTCCATTATTAGCATATATAATTAATTTTATTTTCCTTGTTGGCACATACTGTACAACACTCTTTGATTTACTACATTAAGAACTTTTTTGACTGCTTTTTGTGGCTCCCTTGTCAAATTAAAAAGAGTATTGTCTGACACAATAAATTAATGTTTTATGCTACTGATGAGCAAGATTATTTTGACACTTTATGTTGATTCCACTATTATGCTGCTCAAATGACCTTAACTGGTATTTGTTACCTTAAACTAATCAAGCCTATGTTGTTAATTAGCTTTCAAATGATCTAATTACCTGTGGATGCTGCATGAATTTACATCGTCCTGAAGGAGCAAAGACAGGAATTCTGATAGAGAGACATAATGGTACTTGTTTTTAATGGTCTCACAAAATATTTTTTCTCACAAAAATTCATTTCTGTAGATCACATTTTGTTGTTTTTTTTTAAATATAGTGTCTTTTTGTAACAATTTTAAGATGGCTTCTAGTGAAGGTACTGTAACATGTCAATTACTGAATCTGTTTCAGCAGAATATAAAACTCTACAACTACCACATTGCTATTGTTTTAGATCATGTTGCAATCAGGAGCAGCTAATTGACACCTTCTGTGTGCAGGCATAACCTGTGCTCTTGCTGACTAAACGGAAGTTGTACTGGATGTTTCATGTTTTTATTTGATGGTGTTAATGATAGTTTAAGAACAAAATGATTCCTTATCTGTGAAAATTCAAATGTTAAACATTCATGTCTAAAGGTTTTACTAAAACTGAAACTTAAACATGTGCACTAGTGTAAAGTGGATGGACTCCTAGTCTTAGATTAAGGGATTGGACTTTTTCAAACGTTTTGCCCTGTGTCTCATTCATGTTGATTATTTAATGTTTGTGGCCCATGGTATGTACACCAGACCACAATTTCAAACCTCAAATGGTACAATTGCCTTGTACAGTAGTAACTCTTTGTTTGACATATGGACAATCATAATTGTCTGCATTGGTGGGCCTGTATGTAATAGCTGGTGCACACAAGGGCTAAAAGACTGCATAAAGCTCTTGATGTCCAACAGACATTATGGGACCTTGTGTGTTACATAAATAGCTGATAATTGCTAAATAACAAACAGGCTCAAGGACATCTTTTTGTACCCAAGTAAGCTATATAGACATGGACTCTGTTTTCTGCAGTTTTTGTGCTGAGGGAAGTCTAAAACCTCGTACAACCTATGGATCCAGTTTGCAGACTCGAAGTCACTCCAAGTGAATTTTGGGGGTCAAACCCTGTTAAACTGCCTCTACAACAGATGCTGTAAATAAAATGACTTTTTTGCATTCCTGAAGTTTTTTTTCAGTTTGATTCTCCACAACAGGCCATTCAGATGTGATAAGGAAGTGCCCCTCTGTTGGCCAGATTTGATCTTTTCTGCTGGGCTGGAGCTGACAATCTCCTTCTACATAAACAGCTCCTGGTGCTCAATAACTGCTGCTGAGTGGCAGGTCCTTCTGAGGATACTATTGTATCCACCTTGGCTGTACTGTATGTGTTTGAGTCATGCAATGGTATTGGTGATTTCATGTGTACCCTGTGGATAATGTTATCTGACAGCAACCATGAAGCTTAAAGGTAAAATCTTATGATGATCAGTCATAACTTTTACAATATTTGAATTAATCACTTTTATTTAAAAAATAATAATATTGGATTTTGTAATCACGTATTTTGTAGATTTTGTATTTGCCTTAACATGAAATGCTGCAGCTACACTCAAAAAGAAACTACTTTTTGTATAATCCCGTTAAACACAGGAAAAATCAGAGATATACAGTACAAGTTTAGTGCTCAGACACAGTCATTTTGCATTTTACACACATAAACACTTAACAGATCTAGGCAATAGTTCAGAAAATAATAACCTCCTCATCTGTTTATAAAAATACAGATACAAAACCAAAAACAGCTTTTCTTTTTAAAAGTTAAGTATTCTTGTTGATTTATTGTAGCAATAAATTATGCCACAAGAGGTACATATAGAGTTCCTTGCAAAAATATTCAGACCATTCCTACAGTGTTCCGTTTGATAATTTTACAAAATAATATATACATGTATTAAAACTTAATATTTTATTCAAAACCTGAAAGCTCAAACTGAAGACTTCTAACAGTAATTCAAATATTGTTTTGTGTTGCGTGGCACACAAGGGTGACTGGCGTGTACTCACAGCATTTTTCTCCTGCTCTCCTGGCATCACTTTCAATGTCTAACCTGAAATTATTTTGATAATTAAGTTGTATCTTTTTCACTTTTAGTATCTGCGTACAAAGGAGAATAAGGAAGAGTATGTCCACTTCTCTGACTTTCCACTTCTCAAGCCGCTAACTGTCAACACATCATGTGGAATTGAAGGAGAAGCACTTCCCTTACCTACATGACAGCAAGACTGTAAGAGTCCAGCAGAGTTACGAGGATTGCTGTGTCGCCAGGAGCTGACCAAGCACTAACCAGCTTGTGTTGATGCACATTACCTTTGTTGTGCTCAGCTAATATGCAGTCTCACTACTGCTCACTACTGCTCACTTCTGCTTAGGGAATCCTGATCATGACCCTGTATCCTGGAGCTCAAGCCTGCACAGGGGTGAGCTGCTTTACTGCTTGAGCCACTCAGGAGCCATGTTACATTTTTCACTGTTACATTTTCTTAACTACTGTACTAGCTCCTTCAGCTTGTTTTCTCTCTGTCGGTGTGCTGCGACTTTCTCCAGGCTCCCCGTTCTGCACCAGCACTCAGACCTCTCAGATTAATTCAAAACTTTGCTTTCTGCCGGGTATTTCTGATCTTTATATCCTCAACTGACACCTGTCCTTGGTTGCATCTGATTTAAGATCCTTTCACTTTTCTTACTGCTTTCATCAGCACCCTCTCCCAACTTTCTCCAGAGTTTCTGCCACATCATACCTTTCAATAGATACATTAATGGTAAGTTCTCTGATTTACTATATACCCTTGTTATTATTTGATCTCTATCATTAGATGCAAGGATATCACCTCTTCACAAGACCTGCTTGTGAAGGAAATATTTTATATTTCTTCTTTGCATGATTTGGGTGCACAGCCACTGTTTAACAGCAGAGGGCAGTCAAAACTCAAAGCTTCCTCACAGCCAAGCTTATTTTAACGGGGATCCGTTAGGGAATTATTTTTTAAACATTATTTTTTAAAATTCCCATTAATGGAATGCTGATAATTTCGGTTGAGTTTTGAAGAGTCTTCTACAACAACTTTAAAAAGTCTAACAAAAATAAACAATGAAAAATAGAACTTTTATATTGCATTGTTATTGACGTTTTCTCAGGCATGCACAGAATCTACAAACCAGCAAATTCACCTTTCAATTATTTTGCAATGATAGAAAATAATGCTCAGTTCATTATTAAGAATTTGTTTCAATATTCTCATGTAATGAGACAATGAAAAAAAAGAAACAGACATGTAAGATACTTTATAATATGCTCTACCTTTGCCACAGACTAAAACTTACTTTTAATTGAAAAGCATAGTTTTGTTCCTGAAAATTCCTAAACATGTACACACTTCTTATAATCTTTTCTCAACATCTAGAAAGAAAAGATTCGTTTTAAGAAACTCACTCTCTGAGGATGTTAAAACCACATTGTCAGCTTGACTTCTCGCCTGCAATAGCAGGTATTTCCTGTTTCAGTTTTCTGATGTTACCATTTCTGGTTCCAGTTTGCAGCTTTAATAGTGGCCACATAAAGCTTAAGGGCACAAGTTCTTTTAATGCTTTCTGATAATCCCATTTTCATCTTGTAGCACTATACTTTAACATTTGGGATGCTCTCAATATTTTACTGAATTAGAATAGATTTTTTATTAATCTACAGCAGACAGGTTTTGGGATGTTAGTGTGTTCAGATTTGTTGAGAAACAAGATACGTTTTACCACAAGTTACCCAGATATAGAGTTCTGTATAAACCCACCGTTGTGTTATGAGATACGATTGATAACGAGCACACGTGCTATTTCACACTTCATGTGAAAATCCAGCTGGAGGTGAGATAGAAAAAAGAAAATAACATAATAAAAATTACAACTGAGAAAAGCCATTAGGCCCAGCTAGTTTACTAGTTAGTAGGTGATCAATCTAAGGGTATCATCCAATAGCTTATTGAGGGAACAATGTGGCCATGTAGCTTTTACAAGACTCTCGCAACAGTTTGTGTGAAGAAAAGCCCCCTTTTCTCAGTCTCAGCTGTAGTTTCCCATACTTTCCACTGGTGTGTTTTACTTCTGACGTCATTGCAGCTCTCAGACACATCCATCGAGTTAACATGCTCAAAAACTTTAAGGATTCTGAATATTTTATTCTGCTCTGTTCAAGTCCGAAAAATAATTAAGATCTTATAATTTGTCAGTGTAGGATATTCTTTAAGTCCAATAATGTATCTGGTCACTTGTCCTGGAACTGATGAAAGTGCAGTAATGTCTTTATTGAAACATAGCACACAAAACTGTATACCACTGTGTATTTGTTTACCAAAACTGTAAACAACCTACAGTATCTAAGCAGAAGAGCAAGTCTTCCTAAAAGACCTAGTCATCATTATAACTTTCCTTATGTCCTTGACACAATATGCCCAGCTTTAGATTATACGGGATACCAATTTTAAATATTGTAGCAAGTGACATAAAATAATGTTGAGACTCATTTACTCTAATAGGAAAAAGAGACCTGCATATGCAGAACAATTTGAACTTAAACAGCCATAAAGAGGTAGCATGTAGCATGCTCATTAAGGTACAGAATCACATAAAAGTCTTCTCTTCACTAACAAGTCAAAGATGACACACAATGACAGACAACTTAACATTAAACTTAAGATTAAAAGTACAATAAAAGTAAAATTGAGCTTAGTAAAGAAACATTTTTCAGTCTTTTTTCATAGTTACTTAATTGTGCTTGCTGTATTTTTAATAACAGTAACAACAAGACTGTACATAACAACAAGGAACAAATAATATTTTGGGGTTGGAATCAAACTAAAAACTAATAAGCAGATATGGGCCCTGCTCCATTTGGTCACAACCACATAACCGCAATACATTTTAAAAGGCACTGTTGCTGAGCAACATTGTCTGAACCTATTTGCATATCTGCTGTAGAGCAAAAACAGGAAGTGCTGTATAGGTGTTAAAATGAACAACTAGTTTTATCTACTATAATAAAAATAAAAGAGTAGCTTATTTTTATTAAAATGTTCAGTGAAAAATATAGAGTACTGTATGTCCTATGTAACGTTTGTACAGATGGTATTAAATGCAATGAACAGATTAATGAAAGGAACATTACTAAGAAACAGAGGCCTGTCTGGGTTTATGTTACTTGCAGCTGAATGAGAAACTTCCTCAAGACCTTTGGGTGGTTATTCCAATCACCCACAACTCCTGATGTGCCTTTATTCCTTTACGTGTTTTATTCTTTAATTTCAACTTTGGACAGTACAGTCTTCTACCTACTGTATCTTTAATTGCCATATGTAGCTCTGAAGAAAATATAAGCTCAATATTTTTTCTTGCTACACTTTATACTTTACACTTTGGAGACATACTTCTTATGAAGCTTTACAAATAAATTCAGAATAATAAGCAAATTATTTGGGAGGACTGGGCATGCTTTTGTGTTTAAAAAAGGAAGTAATTTCTTCTCTTCAAGTTCTAGGCCAGAGCTGGAATTAAACCCAGGGCCCAGAGCAACAATGCTAACACTGCACCACCATGCCAGTCAAGTCACGCTATGATATCTTTCAAATGAGTTTTAAATTGGAAGATGAACAGGAATTCTTGAAATGCATCTGTAAGTTATATAAAAATATCTTAAAATCTCTTTAGATGGATCTCTGAATGGTAATTTGTCCCATTTTGTGAAATTCCAAATTGATGCATACACATTTTTTAAACTTGATATTTTATTCAAATTCCAATAGCTCAGAATGAAGATTTCTAAAGGAAAAATAAGTTATACCAAACATCAGCAAAAACTAAAGAGAAAGAAACCTGAATATGTTGTTTGAATCAGTATTCAGACCTATGAATTCAATACTTGTTGGATGCACCTTTGGCAGAAATTAAGCCATAAATCTTTTTGGGTAAGACTCTACCACTTTTGCTGGGTGTTTCTGCCCATTTTTCCTGGCAGATCTGTTCAAGCTCTCTCACGTTGCTTGGAATTCCTGGAAATTGCTTTTGGACAGTAGTTTGTAAGTCTGTATACTCAGTAGGATTCAAGGCAGGACTTTGACAGGGGCACATTCATTTTCTCATTCTTAATTTACTCCAGTGAAGGTCAGGTCTTGTGCTTTGGATTGTTCCCTGCTGAAAGGTGGATTTTCATCACATTTTTAAGTCTTTATCAGACTTAAACAGTTTTTTTTCTAATATTTGCATTTACTGTATTTCATTGTTTATATAACAAATAATACAATAAATAGACAACAATACCCAATAGTTTATCTAACTACTGTATGTAATAAACAAGGTGCAAAGAGGGTGTTCCTCAGACAATATATGTTTTTCTGACATAAGGGCTACTCTAATATTGCCTTTCCTTTGTTATTTGATTTCTGTGTAAGTCTAGAATGTGTAGTAAGCACTATATATTACATATGATGTACCTTATTTAAAAAATCTGAGAATTTCACCTGCCTCTAAAACATACAAATTGCTTAGTAAACATGACATGGGTTGTCACTTTGAACCTAAGAAAAGTGGAGCAGAGTACGGGGTACATTGTCTAATTCTCCCAGCACACTTTACTTCAAGAAGCGCCTCCTGTTCTCAGTTTTCATGCACCTCTATGTAGTTTTCACTCTGCTTCATATTTCACCATTGGACAAATACTTGAATTATATCTCACTCAAAATAAGAATAAATTGAGAATAGCATTCCATAAACATGCAGCATGTTCATAAACATTAAGGGCAGCCACAGTAGCACATGCAAATAGCACACAGCTTGTGGTCTTTTAAACAGTGTAGAATTCTTATGTGACCATACCAGTGTTATATCTCACCTCAACCACTGTCACACATTCTGTTTCAGTGCGGCAGATGTGCATGTGTACATGTATGAGTATGTGTTAGTATAGCGATTTCAGTGGAAATCACCACACTTTACAGGATCGGCTACATGAAACTCAACTCTCCATCAAATTAACCATTCTGGATACAGTACTTACCCACAAGCAGTAGACCTGAAATTTCCAACCATCCATTTAATTTTGGAGGGTAAGATTAAACTCTGATTTGCACAATATCCATCCATTTTCTAACTGTTTTATTCAAAAACAAAATTGGGGGGCTGGAGACTACCCCAGCAAACAATGAGCACAAGCAGGGATATACCCTGGATGGGATGCCAGTCCCTCACAGAACACATACAGATACAAGTGCAGACACACATGCTCTCACACCAGGGCCAAATTTCCCAGAAGCCAGTTAACCTACAGTACCTGTATATCTGTGCAGGAGGAAACAGAATCACATGGAGGAACCCGTGCAAACAGGAGGAGAAGATACAAACTGCTAATTCCACAACCCAAATCGAACCCAGGGCCACAGGGCTGTAAGGCAGCAATGCTTACCACTGTGCCACCATGTCACCCTTTAGTACTAGAATGTATTTTTCTTTACCAAACTTGGATTGAAAGGAAAAGCATTTTATGCTCCAAGCAATTCTGAAAATGAGTATTCCAAGATAATTACCATATATTTGAATCAGTATTGAAGAGGCACTGTTTATATAACAATCAGTTAACCACAACGGAACAAGTAATAGGTTTATTCCCTGCTGTAAAGAGAAGAAAGAAAACACAACGTTTTGGCTGTGGAGCTTTCTTTGGGTGTAATTAACCACAACTACTTGTTTATTGAATGTATTTCTATATGATAAATATTTATAATATTTCAAACATTAGAATTACATATTCGTATGTAATATTATTGTATAATTGCCACAAAATCGTCGCAATCTTTAAATTTGAATATTGCAAAGAAAAGTGAACTTACTATAATTCAGTAGATATTAGGAAAAGGCAAATAATCAAGTCCATTAGCTCATATGATACATTGTAGTGATAAAATCCATCTCAAAGAAAGAGTATAAAGTACGGTTTCAGTATATTATGAGATAACTATAGTTCTTTGGAATTCTGGGTATGATTGATAGGTAATATGATAATATAATTACACCTCATACCAAATCAAACAGGAGTATGAAGAAGCTTTTGTAGTATTTCTTCTTTTTAATCACAAAACATTGAATATGCTAATAAAATACACATGTATAGCATTGCTCAAGAAACTCATTAGCACATTTCATATGGAAACATAGCCACAATATTGTCTTACAATTATGAAAATAAAACAAAGCTTAGTATCTTAGCACATTTTATCAAAGGCACATTAATTTTGGTCAGTTTTTTTTACTAGACCACTGCCTATGGTTATTCATGTATCGAATAATCCTGGGCTCTTGCCACATTGGTTTCTACTGTGGGATCTTTTTCTTTAGACTGATGAGTGTAGACAGATACCTAGCAATAGTCCATTCAGTGTAGGCACTGAAGCCAGAACAGCAGCATCTGGATTCTTTAGTTTTTGGAAAAAAAACAAACAAACCTCAAATAACATACAATCAAGTAATTGAGTCATTTAATAATAATAATTCCAGGAAGAATAACAACATCCAAGAATCAAATGCTCTCTGAATGATTGTGTATTCAAGTATAACAAGTTTTGGTTTAACCTGCTTGGTTAAGAGGTAGCCACCAGACCACAGGACAAGGAGGTCTGACCCCCAAAAGAAACAAGAAACATAAACCACCAATACAGAAACAGTGAAGGAAGAAACATACAGGCACTTCATGGAAATGTGGGTGTTTCAATAAAAGAAATGCCGATGTTACGTGTTGTAGGATGCCTGCAGACAGGTAGGGAGGTAGATCACCGGGCAGACCAGGGGCTGAGAGTGAGGAATCTGTTCAAAACTCAAAAGAGACAAATGAACCCCAAAACCAATACTGCAGAAACAGAGAGAAGGAACATGGAAATACTGACATGACGTTAAAGAAGAAGGCAGGCAGATGGTAGGACACCTGCTGACTGAGCAGAAGGTAGGACACCTGCTGACTGAGCAGATGGTAGGACACCTGCTGACTGAGCAGGTGGTAGGATACCTGCTGACTGAGCAGAAGGTAGGACAACTGCTGACTGAGCAGAAAGGGGGACACCTGCTGACTGAGCAGAAAGGGGGACACTTGCTGACTGAAAAGATGGTGGGACACCTGCTGACTGAGCAGAAGGTGGGACACTGGACAATCCCGGTGTAGAGAGGACAGCAGCAGGAGCAGCAGGAGCCAGCAGGGAGGAACAACGGGCCAAGCTGGACCATGGGAGCAGAAGCAGGAGGGAGCACTGAAGATCAAGTCAAGATTAAACCAAAGAACAGGAAGGAAGAAGGCATATGGCTTGAAATTCTGAGGAGCAGGGTCCAAAAAAGGGAATTAATATTTCCAAAATTGGATGAAAAATATGTGTATGAAAATAACACCTTCTTCCAAACTGCAATTCATTCACCTCATATCTCAAACAACTGAGTTATACAGTGAATTTACCACAACCCATCCACAATGAGCTGTACAGTCCTATGAAGTTTCTGAACAAAAAGCCTGGCAATATCACTCACTACACATTTGGGAAATGTCATGACATGTTCAAAGTGTTCCAGTCAGTTATATATTCTAACAGAGGTGCTGATGGACTCAGGGGTTTGTGTATCTTCTCCGCTGTCTTACCTAGGTTCAGTGGCCAGGTCCTGATCAGGGATTGGGAAACATTGTTGCCTTTGCAGTTAAAGATGTACTATTGCTCTAACATGCTCTAAATTCACTCCAAGCACACTAAAAACTCTTTCCCTTTTTCAAAGTTCCTTCGGCTACGTCGACTCTGCAGTGATGACGTTGATTTCTAGAACAAAGCACTCAGAATGCACTCTTTTTTCAGCAACAGAGGATACCCCACCCATTATTGACAGGGCTCTCACCCAAAGCCAAAAACAGCCCTGGGACTATCAACTCAATCAGGAACTCCTGGCCTAACAACTGTATTCTTTTAGTGCTTATCTACCACCCTAACACACTCTCTATCCCCAGGACTGTAAACAACAACTTTTCTATGTTTCAGGATGATCCCTCCATTGGGGCCCTCTTTCCTGACTGCCCCATCATCTCATATCGCCGACCATCTAATCTGCGTAACCTTCTTGTTTAAAGCTCCCTTGACCACCCTCAGCAATCATCCACACCAGGCACTTTCACCCACAACAGAGCTCGCTGCATCACCTGCAAGTACATATCTAACACCACACTTATTCAGAGCCCCTCAGGACAATTCCAGATCACTCAGATAACATCTTGTACCTCCAGCAACCTTATTTACTGTATCTCTTGCAGTAAATACCCAACCATCTACATTGGGGAAACAAGAAGGAGACTTGAAGACCGCTTCAGAGAACATGTCAGGGCTGTGAAGATTAAAGATTTCTACAAGCCCATACAGTAGTTTCACCTCTGACAGCCGTGATCACACTAATCTCTCTGTCTGTGTTTTCAGTGTAGGGTTTCTTAACTCCTTTAGCAGAAAGACATCAGAAACTAAAATTATCCTGAAACTTGGTTCACACCTTCCCCCTTCTCTCAACGACAGACTTGTTTTCTTCTGATTCTCTCTGTTCATTTGTACCTTTCATTTCACACCTCTCTACACCTCTCTCGACCTCGCACCACTTGATTAGCCACTCTGCCTCTCCCCTGCTCCTGCCTCTCTCCTGGCTTTAGTTTTCTGCAGACGGGTAGGGAGGTAGGGCACTGGGCAGACCAGGGGCTGAGAGGGAGGAACCTGGGGGCTGTTCAAAACCCAAAAGAGACAAATGAACCCCAAAACCAATACTACAGAAACAGAGAGAAGGAACATGTTATATTATCTTTGCTCACTGCCCTATCTTTCTTACACCCGAATAATGTTTTTAATACAGTGCAAAAGCCCAAATTATTTCAAGCAAATCTATGGTTTAAGTACTATTTTAAAGTACAGTGTTACTGAAATGACTGAAAAGACAACATAAAAAGAATTCTGAAAAGTCAGACTTCTTCTATCTCTCATATTTTTGCATCTTTGACTAATTAATCCTCTTTTATGTACTGTAGCAGTCACACTCTATCCTGGGGGTGGCTGTGTAACTGGGATTGTGTTAGGACTGAGAGACAATACCCAATTGACATACAAATTGAAAAAAACTGTTTGCACCTTTTTAGTGTCTTTTATTGTCAATATTGTTCCATTTTGAGTGTCTGTGTAAATGCAGTTGTTCTCACAGTATATACAGTATGAAACTCCATAAAACGGTGAGTGACTAGAGAATAGTTTCACCCCCTAAGGGTATGGACTCTTAAGAGTAGCAGTGCGAGTCCTTGTGGACTGTCTGGTCAAGAGGGAGTGTGAGTCTGTTCCCCATGTTTTTGTATTGTCTCAGCAGTGAGCTGAAATGGTAGCATAGAAGCTGGCAATAAAAGTATAAGAGTCCATTGTCTTAGTTCTTCCGAGCCTAAGAGAGCACTTAAAATGCCTAAAAAATATTGCAGACATTGATGTACCGCGTTGAGATATGTTACTAGGAAAATCATATAACTTTTGGAGGGATGGGGTGTTGTGTATTATATCTGACTGGGTACTTACATGATTATATGATGTTATTTTTCAAGTACTGGTGTAAAAATGTAGAAGATGGTAAAATACTCAGAGAAACAAACGTTTTAACTTTTTATAAACTGCTATAAATCCTGCTCTACAGCCTTTTATAGTAAAAGGACAATATATTTTCCTAAGCATGTAATTTTTCAATGACCATCCTTTATTTCTATGGTTTTTCAAACTTGCTCATTGACGGTTTTATTACAGTATATATTAACGGAACAGTGTTATGAGATCAGAGACACAAATTCCGATATACTCTCTGGAACTAGGAATTACAGTAAAGGAGTAAGAGAAACATTGTTATGTACCTCAGTATCCACAGTTACAAATCTTTTAATAGCACTATGACATTTCATCATTCATTAAAGTGTAGCCGTGGGATGTGTACCATTAAGCTACCTTCGGTGTAGGTGTAACTACCAGTGGCTACATTAAAATACAGGAAGTGCATATTCAGCTTTTCATTTCAGAAAGCCTTTCATCGTTGGCTTTGTCCTGAGCCTATACTCTTCACATACTGTATAAGGTGAGTGTTCCTATTTGAATTACACTTTAAGAAATTGCACCTGTTTTACTGTAGACTAATTTAGCTGCTTCTTACACCACAGGCATATTCATCTAAAATGATTCGGGTAGTAAAGTCTTTATAAAAAATATTAAAAATAAAAAAAAATACAAAAATATTCAGACATTTTCTAAAGCAACATAAAAACCACCTGGTTCCTGAAAACAGCATTTGTGCTTGTGGTTCTTTACAACCGTCAATTAAAAATAGTGAAAAAAATTGTATATATAGATACATTTTATATTGCTCAGGACTAGCTTTACTATACGTTTGAAGCTGACATGAAGGAAATATATATTTTTTAAAAACTAAGAAACTATTCATTGGCCAGTGTTGTCATCTGGATAATGTCTTTTGGGAATGATAAGTATGAAAGGTGAAAGATTTTTTAAGGCTTCAATTTTGTAAAAAAGTGCTTTTGTAAAAGCCAGGAGAAAAGACTATGTCAGCAAATTTTCGTTTATTTTCAATGAGCGACAAAAGTTCAAGCAGTTTCAAATCAAATATAAAACAACTTAAATTCTGTCATTATATGTTAGTACAAAATTCTGTACTTGGAAACAACTACTCAGTTTAATACTTCATATGTTTTTATGATAAATATAACATATGCAACGCTCTTATGATTTTCATATGTTTAGACTTAGTCTTAAGCAGAACCTCATCTAATATATATAATGTTAGATATATTTATTTCTATTTCACTGGGTAAATGAATACTTCCTGATGTCTCTCTATATATATAAATATTTTTTAACTTACAACAAATTTGACTGTTTAAATTGCAGCTTTGCAGCTTTTTTTGCTCCTGGCAGGATTGTGGTTTAGTTCATGGTTGCATGTTGTCATAGCTGGTGCAGTTGATCCTATCTACAGATTTGGCAAAAAAATAGAACATGGCTCACAGGTACAGGAAATAATAAAAAAACATAAGTGTTTACTCACAACACAAGTGTTTACTCAATATTTCCACACATTATATGTGGTATGCCCACCTATTCTGAACAACAGTATCCAAATGAGAAATAAAGTAAGATACAGCCAATCATAACCTTAAACTCCATATTCACCTGAGCATAAACGATAACCATTTAATCCATTGTAGCGTTCTGACATCTTTGGTTTAGTTTATTGAGGGGATGATAAAGAAATTGAACTGGTTCAGTATAAACTAACAGCTTTCTCCTGCAATTCTAGACTTGACACTGGTGAGGAAATTGGCCATCCTCCATACAGACATCAACAGAGGTGAGGACAACCTCTTAGCTAAGGCTGGTGACGTTTCTGTGCTAATCAAACAAAAAAAAGCTTTCACAGCTGGTTAGTCATAACCCTATCTAACGCACATGAGATGAAAGGAAAAGGCATAACCAAAGCATATTAAGAAGATATGTATTAGCATTGGCTACTGCTTCTGATCTTAACTGAATCAGATTTTTCCTTTTGGTTTCACAGCTGTTTAGTCACGCCCTTACAAATATTAGATGAAAGGAAGGCATTAAGAATGGTAGATATACAGTATACCTTTACTATGCACCATACATATACATATTTATATGGCTTACAGAACAAGAAACTCCTTCCAGGGTTATGTTGTGTTTTTACACCAAGTGACCACTATGAATTATGGGACTGGGTATATTTATATGTGAAAAATGCTATAGCACCCTGACCCCAGGTGTATATATTTAAATAGTCGGGGCTTGGTAGAACATTAGCTATCATAATGTAAAAAATTATCTTATATTAGACACAACAGGAAAACCCCACAACACAAAACAAACACCTTAAGATCTACCTTCTTGTGTCCGTCCTGGTAACTAACTGGGCTGCTGAGCTTCTTACCATCTTACCATCTCCAAATAAAGTCTTATTTTTTTCAATTAAAAAAAAATCAAAGCTCCGAAACCTCAAACAGTCTTGAGCTCTAAATGTTCCATGGTAGGTCAAACCCTTCCTTCATTCTCTTCCAATGGTACAGAGCATATCACAGATCTTGCTCAGAAAGTGGATTGAGATAAAAACTATAAACCTTTTGCTTTATAACTTTTTAATTATCACCCCACCAACTGACTTCCACAAATTGGTCAGGTGACTGAGGATGGCATGTCATTTTTTGCTGCCTTCTGGGTAATGTGGTTCTAACAATGACCAACACATTGTCTCAGTCTGCCACCTTCTTACAATATATATGTGCATTTATGAATCTAATTCCTAATACTGTACATAATGCTAGTTCTTAAAACATGACAAGACTGAAGATGTCTTAAGACACATATACATTCGTTTCAGTGGTCTATGTTAAGTATGCTCTGCTGATGAGGCGAAACAACTGGGGAGGTTATTAACCTAGACACACAAAAGCTGAATTAGCTTATCATAAAAAGGAAAGAGCTAATTAACATTCATTCCCATAATGTATGGTTGCATATGTATGTACATACATTATATGCAGGTACAGTTTTTTTGGATCAAGTCTATTGTTAATAATTCTTTCTCACTTGTTTATATTTACAGGACTTCTGTAAAGATGTCTTCAGCCATGGAAGCTGAATATGATTACAATAATTCATTTGAAATAGACTACAGAGAGGAGTTTGCTCCATGTAAATATGAAAAACATGGAGCTACCTTCCTTCCAGCAGTTTATTCTGTGTTGTTTGTAGTTGGGATAATAGGAAACGCTCTTGTTCTGTGGGTTGTGCTCTTGCATGTAAAGTTGAAAAGCATGACTGATGTTTGTCTTCTTAACTTGGCCATCGCTGACTTGCTGTTAGTTTTCTCCCTTCCATTCCTGGCTCATAATGCCCGAGACCAGTGGGTGTTTGGTGATCCCATGTGCAAAATAATCCTGGGTTCTTACAACATTGGTTTCTACAGTGGGATCTTTTTCATTACACTGATGAGTGTAGACAGATACTTAGCAATAGTCCATGCAGTGTATGCACTGAAAGCCAGAACAGCAATATATGGAGGAATTGCAAGTGTGGTCACCTGGATAGTTAGCGTTTTGGCTTCATTTCCTGAGATCATGTACATTACAGTTAACCTTGAGGAAGAGAAATCCAGATGTCTGCCTCTGTATTTTGAAAATAACAAACAGCCCTTGAGGGTATTTAGTGTATTTAAAATTAACGTTCTGGGTCTGCTGCTTCCCTCAGTCATCATGGTGTTTTGCTACTCAATGATCATAAGAAGGCTGCTCACATCCATGTCAGCCAAGAGGCATGCCATCAGACTTGTTCTCTGTGTAGTCATGGTCTTTTTCTTCTGTTGGACTCCATATAACATTGCATGTTTTTTTAAGGGCTTACAGCTTCTTGATATTATCAGCTCATGTCCATCCAGCAAGAAAATTATTTTGAGTCTCCAAATCACTGAGATGCTGGCCTACTCACATAGCTGTTTGAACCCCTTCATTTATGTTTTTGTTGGAGAGAAATTTAAGAGGCACCTCTCCAGGCTAGTAGCTGGTGGTCCCTGTAAAAACTTTAAAATACTGAAAAAGTATATGATACCAACGACAGGTTCTGTATATTCACAGTCAATAAGCATGGGTGACAATTCCGTACTTTCTGTACTATAAAATGTAAATAATATGTAATACAAAAAAAAGACAGGGCAGCACAGTGGTGCAGTGGTTAGCATTTCTGTCTGGCAGTACTGGCCCCTGGTTTCTGTTCTGGCTCTTCACCGAAACAAAAACAGAAGTAGAGAATCATTCCAACGACCACAGAAAAAAAGGCAAAACTGCTTTTTGTCTGCATCCCAGAAATCATTTTCTGATTAAGCTAAAATACTGATTTTTCATGGAGCTTCACAAAGCCTCCTATTGCTCGTATCCTTTCTGAATTTCCTAGACTCTGGTCTTCAAGGAGGGATTGTGTGTGTGGCAGCTGTATGAAGAACTGGTCGGTTTTTGCTTTATTGATATATTCATGTGAGATTTCATTAAAAAAATAAGAAAACCTGACATTTATATTTAGTGAATATGAATGGAGCTGAATTCAATTTAATTCACAGAAGAGTATATGTTATGTTAAGTAAGTTTTTACTGTACTTATTTGAGATAAAGTTTGCAAATATGTTTAAACAAAAGGATGTTGTTTTCATTTATTTACATTTTCATACAAAATCCTTCATTTTCATGCAAAACAAAAATGAGTTTATTTTAGTCAAAATAAAATAACATTTGACTATTTCACAATGGAAAATGTTTTGAAATTTCTTTTAAGTATGTTGGGGTCTTGCTCCTTTGGAAATTTTATGAAGAGTTTTCCTTCATGATGCAGATACCACTGGAATCTCGGGTATTGTGATACTGAAGCTCATCAGTCCATTAACTTGTAAAGAATACAGTTTATTTAACTTTTTGTTGTTTTCTGATGCTTTTCTGTAATTCATTTACATTAAGTGCATTAAAGTTGTTAAGAAAAAAATAAGAGCTTTCATTCATTGTCAGCGTTAAACCTCTTTGACAAAATCATTGACAAAATGAATTGAAATGTTCAAAGCAAAACTACTATTGAATTTCTTTTGATTGCTGGTGGTTAGCATTGCTGTGCTGCAGCGCTGGGACCCCCGGGTTCAATTCCTGGGCTGCTGTCTGCGTGGCGTTTGTATGTGCTCCCTGGTTCGTGTGGGTTTCCTTTGGGTGCTCCAGTTTCCTCCCACAGTCCAAAGACATGTTGGTGGGTTAATGGGCTTCTGGGAAAACTGGCCCTGGTGTGAGTGTGTGCATGAATGTGTCCTGCGATGGACTGCTGTCCCATCCAGGGTGTACCCTTCCTTGTGCCTATTGCATGCCTGGATAGGCTCTGTCTCCCCATGGGCCAGTATCAGGTAAATCAGTTTAAAATGGGTGGATGGAGGCTATGTAACCCCTGCATATAACAGGGATCCCAGCCACCCGGCCTGGGGAAGGTCTCCTTTAGCTCAGCCGGTGAGTTCCCTGTTGCATGACGCCGGAGACCCGGGTTCTCTCCCAGGCAGTGAGGGAGAACTGGCAGGGCAGGAGTGGCAGGGGCGGGAACCCCAAGAGCTGGTACATGTGTATTAATCCCTGTGGGCTGACCCACTGAGAAGAGGCAGTTTGCTATCCTGTCGCCAATGCTGCTAGACTTGTATCATTTTCAGGGTTTATGGAAAAAACTATAGCTCCCAGTTGAGTATTGTATAAGGTATACTTCCCTTCCATGTCGGATTTAAAGACATGTCTTTAGAATAGAGTTATATTCAGAGTAAAAATAAATTTGATGATAATTAATATATCACAAGGAAACTACTATATAAAGTATGAAAAAATACATTTATAAACTCCGATTTGGTCTCTAACGTTCCTACATTCTGTTTGCGCAGCACCTTATTAAATTCCATGCCTTGCCTCTCAAGGCAAGTTTATACAGTATAAAGATTAGATGAGAAAATAAGTTAAAGGGTTTGTAGCGGCAATGCTTATTAATAAGACAGAATTAAGTGCTGCTGTGCTTTTCCCAGAGAGGCCCCATTTCTCTCTCAAGCCTGCGGTCTAAGCCACAGAGAAGCCGTTAATGCTGTGTACTGTTTCAGAAATGTTTGCCATCCTGACACGGAACAGTTCCCAGGATGGGGGTGTGCCTGAGTAGTCATGATGGACAACTGGATACTTTTATCCAGAAGTAGCCACTACAACGGGAGCAAACCAAGTTTCTTCCCCTTAAAGAGTGACTTGCTCTGATTGATGCACAGAGAGTTTCCTAATTCAGCTAACTAGCAGTCCCTGGAGAACCACTGCCGGCTCGAAGCCAGTCAGCTTATCTTCGCTGTTCGTGCCAGGAGATATAAATCTGTACTGGATAAGTAAATCCAATATTCTACATTGCAGTTCGAGAATTCGATTGTATCTCAACACAGGTTGATATCAATTTAATTCATATAAGTAGTGTACTATATTTACTTATACAGTATATCATTGATACTGTATATTCAATATCTGTTGAACACCGGACAGGAGTAATCTACAGAGTAATGTAAAGTCAGAGTAATGTAGAGTTAACATCAATAGGTTGAAGTAGGGAGGACTCTTTCAGTTCTGGAGTGGCTCTGGTTATTGTGAAGTAGATAAGAAAAGATAAAATAAGATCACTTTATTAGCCATATACAATTTCTTGCATTAGGAATTTGTCTTTTCGCATACCCCAGCTTGCTCTCCGTGAGACACACAGGCACACAGACAGGGAGAGAGAATCTTGGGGTCAGAACGCAGGGTCAGCCATTTACTGTATACAGCTAAGTGCTGTTAGGATTCCTGTGTCCTTCACACTCAGATGATATCCTTGTTTTTTTTGCTATAAAAGGCATCGTGAACAGGGGTCTTCCATCTCCAGAACATTCTCCAAGTCTTTTGGTGATCAGCTAATTGCAACAGGAGCAGGATAGTGAGAGGATAGAGCATCATCAAGCACCTGGAAGGGCATTTCGTCACCTTCTGGAGGGCAGTCTAGAAAAGGTGCCCTAAACATTGTCTTATGACTTTTTACTGATTTTGGCCGTGTCCAGAAAGGTCACCTTTCATTGGATGAAAAGCACATAAGAGAGTACCTCAAGAACCTCATGGACTACCCAGACACTAACATTTTACTGCATTTGAGGCCCAAGATATCCAGTTTCAAAGCAAACAGGAAGAAAACTGATATCGACTACTGGCAGATAAAGGCCATCAACAAACCCAGATGGCGTAAGATTATTTGAGAAGGAACTCAGCACTTTGAGAGACAAACGTATCAAGAGGAGGAAGCAAAGTAAAAGCATCAAAGATCAGTCCCCACGACTGGACAGTAAGCGCCCAGGAATCTTAAAAGATATCTTAACCAGAGAGGTTGGGGATCCCGTGTAGGTCTTATCAGTCACCTTTGTGGTCTATGGAGGACAATCATCTACCAGCCATTGCGAGGCCATGAATATTAAATACCTTTTCTTGCTTGTCAGTATCCCCTGGTGATTAATTTATTCAAAAATAAGATCAAAAGTTAAAAGTTAAATTAAACTAAAATGAAAAATATGTACTGGCTCAGAATTCACACAGAGTAAAATAATTCTATAAACCAGAACAGATGTGCTGGGTGAACAGATCCAAAAACATTTTGTAACTCCTTCAAAATTGTGTTTTTCAGAATTTATTCAAATACTGTATAATGTGGGCTAGCAATTTTAACAGTGAGACATTATGATATTTTAAGCATTTATTTGCAAAAGTACGCAAGATTGTAAGACCTTTAGAAACTACAGGTTATTTCCACTCACCAAGGTGAAATCACCAAGGGTAAGCTGTGGTATTTATGATCATACAAAGAAAAAAGGCCAAATCATTTTCATCATCCCCCTATCAACTTTCCTCACTCAACTGTCACGGTTTCTGAATTTCGTCTGAAATATTTCTTTCAGATTGTCCAGCAGCTCTTTATATGCTGGTTTGATTTGTTCCTGCATGCTGAACAAGCAAAAGACTTGCCACTTGCACATTTTATGCTGCGACAGAGATATTCCAGTTTCAATCTGAATTAAAGTGAATCGAAAAGAAGAAGTTTAAAGTTTTGAGATATAAACTCATCAATAGAGGCTGTATTTTTATGTGGACAGGAAGAGCGTTCCAAAGACGAGGGGATTGCCACTGAAAAGGCTCAGACCTCTAATGTGCGATGTGAAGACCTTGAAATGCTGAGGAGAGTATGTGGGGAGAGTAACTCAGGAGACAGGCCTGGTCGGTAAAGAAGGGAATTTTCAAGTTTGTCCAGTAAGGGACTGGTCACCAGTGTAGGTTTTTAGTGGAAATCGACACTATATTTTCTGATACCCTGGCCTAATGGCAACATACATACTGTATGAATATTGAAAAGGTAAGTGGGAAGTCTGTGTGAAAAACACATAAAACTCCTACCCAATAGCTGCCTGCTTCCTTTTGTTTTATGTTAAGATAAAGTAGACACTTAAGCACTGTTAGACTTCATGAGGAAAGGAAAAATTACATTTAAATGAAGAAAACCTGTTGGAAATATTATTCTTTTTGTATAGCAAGGCCCAGAGTTGTATAAAGCCAAATGCATGGTCTTACACATTGAATGACATGGGTTCTTGAAAAACTTTAAAAAAATATCTACACTAATTTTCAGTTCCCTGAGACTTGGAATTTTCTCATGAGTTTTAGGTCTCATTTTTTGTAATAAAATATGTCCTCTTAATAATATGCCTCTGTTTAATCTTTTTTTGTTTTGTTTTTATATTAAATAGACAAAAATGGGAACTGTGCTATATTTGAGTAGCTGGCCATCTCGTCTTAGTCAGAGATCCCTTCTGGCCACTCAGGAGAGAGCATGACCTTTCAACGAGTTAATCTGAGCACATAGCATGTACAGTAACTATATAACTGAGTGTAGATGATGCACCTCTTGAGAATTCCTGTTTAATTATATCTTGTGCTCCAGAAACATAAGCTTCCAAATGCACTAGAGAGTTCAAACTCCGTAAAGGATAACTGTGTGCAGATAAAGCCACCTTGAACTTCTGCAACGGAGGCGTCTTTAAAGATCAGTCCTCCCACATCTTTGAAAGATGAAGTTGTGGAAATAATTTTGTTTCATGTGAAGTTGCAAATGAAGCATAGAAAGTGGTTTGGGGTTAAGGTATTTGATTCTGAACCTGCTCAGACAGAACATTTCCCTAACTTGCTCATTCACTATTCATATTTGTATTTGTCATAAAAATGAAAATGAAGGCACTCATGCATTTTAAGGTTACCTGTAAATCATACAACTATGAGCCTTCATAAATACTTTTAAGTTGCTGCAAAGTCTATTGATAGGTTAACTTAAAAATACATTTATAAACGTTTCTATACAGACTTTTGGTTAGTCTAAGTACAGAAAGGAGTTACTGCTCTCCAAACTGAATTCCAAATTCATTTTTTTTCAGCTACACGAATAGTACTTTTATTGTCAGGTTCATCTTTTGTGTCTCATAAAGATTCCAGAATTAATTTTCTAAGGCAAATACATAAAATGTGACCCATCATTTTATTGCTCCTGTGCTTTCTCATGCAAACATATAGACTAACATTGTTAAAAAAACGGAACGGAACATGGTGAACAATCAAGCAGATACATGAAAAGGACAGTTACATTGACTCTTACAGTAGGAAAGACGGACATTTATACGCTCAGAGAAAACATGACTTTGAGATTAAGAGAATTAATATGGTGTCAAGCTTTAAAGTAAATTTTATTTCAACAACAGAACCTTTATAATTAATAAAGAAAACTGGGTCTATGCCGATGTAAAACTAATGGAATGATATGGATGCTAGTCCACATGCGGTAGAACGCTGGAAATCCCATTATGGAGAATAAATAGCGAAGAAATACGTTAAAAACCCGTAGTTGTTCTGCC
This sequence comes from Atractosteus spatula, assembly GCF_055471065.1. NCBI lineage: Eukaryota > Metazoa > Chordata > Actinopteri > Semionotiformes > Lepisosteidae > Atractosteus > Atractosteus spatula. The sequence continues at coordinate 463,759 of NC_142717.1, read as the reverse complement.
AGGTTTTGATTAATTTTGACTATTATAATTAGCCATTAAAATGATTATTAATGAAATATTTATTTTAAATTATTAGCAATATTAAAAATTTTAATTTTGGCTATACAGGCAAGTTTTGAACCTAGTGTATTTTTAAGTGAGCGACTAGTCAAGTATGCAAATAACAATGAAAAACGTTTAAGCAATTCTACTGTTATTTGATCAAATATAGCCAAAATTAATTAATAACATCTCCAATAAGCGGGTTCAATCCATTAAAAAAAGTATTGAGGCAACAGAAAAGATTTGTTTTTAAATGGACTACAATTTTTTTCCAATGGAAACGGCAAGCCGATAAATCAGTCATACTGCCACCTGAGAACAATTACGGGTTTTAAGGCATTTGGCTATGTTTTTCTCCTTAATGGGACTTCAGGTAGGCGTTTCTAGGACTAATCTGAATCTGTAAAGAGCAGATGGTTCAGCTAACGAATTAAATGATCTCCACTGAAACTTTGCAAAGTCACACGATAAATCAGCATTTCTGGAATAATGAACCTCTCGCTTACAACATACCGAGAGAGCAGCAGACTGAAGTCAAGATCAAACTTCAATCAAAAATCAAGCTAATGGAGCTGCTCTCAGGCATGGTGATTATGTTTACTCACCCTTTTTCAAATGACATTCTAGATACTTTGTGTGATCCAGAATTACAGAGAAAAAAAATCCAAAACAGGAAAAAGGGGCAGGGAAATGTTTAAAATAAAAATATATTAGCCAGGACAAAACCCATCAAACACAAATCACATTCTTACACATCTCTTCAGGTAGACATTTCAACAACAATTACTGTACATGTGAGAATGCAGCCCTTCGGCAACCACACAGATGTAATCAGTCATGATTGCCTTAAAAGCAAAGTTGCCAATCATCAGCCCAGTGCTGTCAGTGAGTAAAAAAATATTAATTCCCACACAATATACTCATGCTTTCTGAATTAATTTCAGAAAAATAGCAAAGCCCCAAAACCTCTTCAGATGTATTTAAAAAGGACATTACTTAACAGCCTCTCATGAGCATATTTCATACTGAAAAGTCAATAAGCTGACAAATCTTTTAGGGGATTGTCTTCAAATCCCTTAACAGATATCTGACTCCTCTTTTTTACTTTGCTTTATCATTAATTTAATCTAGTTACATAGCCTTTATTATTTTGTAACTTAAATATTATAGTAGAAATAATTAAACACCAACTAAAATTTTTTACCTACACTTCTCCTAATTATAATTTTCTTAATAAAATGAGCTTACATTGGGCAGCCTTCACACCTACAGTAGATACATCAAGTAAGAATAACAAAATATTCCAAAATGTATGGATTACAGAGAAAAAACTACCAATTTATTGATATATCCCTCCACGTACATATCATTTAATCATTTCTGTACTCTTTGATCTTGTAGTCATATACAGTACTTTTCTCTACTACATCAGTGTAGGTGTACCTACCTCTGGCTACCTTAAAATAGCACTAACAAAACAGGAAGTGCATTTCTCAGCTTCTTCATGAGCTTTGAAGGCTTTGAATTTTAGATTCTACTAGGACACATTTTCATCCCTTTTATGGTGAGTATACCTATTTAAAATATAATTTAATATATTTCACCATATTTGCCTATCTTACCTGTTTACCATAACTGGTATATTCTGCTTTTTACACTGAAATACCATAGAAAGTGGATTTAGTAGTTAAGTCTTCTTGAAATACTAAAAATGCTAAAAACACACTGATATTCAGTTTCTGAAAAAGTGAAAAAAATTAACAGCATCTGATATCAGTATGGTCTATTAAACCAATATCAAAGATAAACATAATATTGACAATAAGACAATATAGATATACATGTATTATTATTTTTTATTATAAAATGTTATGATTCAAGACAACCAACAATTCAGATGCATCCATAGAGGAAATGTAAAATAAAATGAAATACTATTTATGATCTATAGGGGGTTAAAGAGGGAAAGTTATTTTGTAAGCTATCGATGTTTTAAAAGCAATCAACATACAGGATGTATGTACATTTTAAGAAAAAACATGTTCTGGTGATTCTCCTTCCCATTTAATGTACAACGGAGTTGGATTGTTTGAAATAAGGTTGTCACAAGGTTTCTTAGTACTTGCACTGATTGTGCATTTAGTTTAGGTTACAAAAGTCAGCATACAAAGCTCAGTGTGTGAAAATCTGAATTAAACAATGCAAACCGCAACAACAATATTGATAACTGCAAGCAGTAGTATAACTTTAAAGCCGGCACCACTTTCATGAAATACTGCAGTAACCTCTGCCCAGACACATCACAAAAAAAGTTTTGCAGTCTTCTGGCATATAACCTGTTTGACCAGAAGAAGGCATATATTTCCATGAGTTTGCGAATGGTTTCACATTCCAGTAAAAGATTCATAATCATACAGAAAAAAAAGTTTCTAATTTTGGAACTCTCACAACTGAGTGCTACAAAATTAGTTTGAGATGGCAGACTTTTAATGACATGAATTCAGTAGTTCAGTCAAACCTAAATTTACTCATACTGTAGTACAGGTGTGACTGTTGCTGGGCGAGAACACGACAGCCTCTCTGTCAGGATGAGGTCTTCCGAACACACCAAAAAAGCGGGTGAGACCCCATAGCGCTGAAGCACAATTTTATAAGTTACAAGGACTCGAACACTAATGAGGGTGTGATTAGCAGAATGGGAGAATATAAAGGGGTATGTAAGGTCCAATGGAAGCATTATTACCTTTCCAAGCTAACCAGTGGGATTGAAACATTTGGGGGCATGGGGAGCTTTGTTTGCATTGAAACATTCTGAATATCATGTTAAAATATGCTGCAAAACCTAAAAAATATTGTTTCGAGTGAGAGAGACGAGAGGCTTAATGGAACCTTCAGTGCAGCATCCCCTCTAGAGCTGGGCTTCATCAGTTACAGACCACAGAAGGACACGAGTGAAGGAAGGAGAGAGAGGATGGGTACCGGGTACAGAGGGTGGGACAGAGGTCTCCCAGGGAGCTCTGGGGGACAGTGATGTCAACTGTGCAAGCTGAGGGAGAAGGGTGTTTCTGAAAGATTTGTGAGTGGACTGATGGAGTGGGGGTGACGAGGCTGACCAGAGGGGCCTGAGAGAAAGCTAGCGGGCTCAGGGAGATGGGGGGCAAAGGCGAGCAATGACAGCACTCACCCAGGGGACACGGCAGAGAATGCAGGTTTCCGAGGTGGAGAAACAGACCACAGACCGCAGTTTTGGGGAATGTTGCTCTGGGACAAATCTGGCATCCAACTCAAACTGGTTACCATCCAGCAGGTGGAAAAGAAAAGGAAACGCAAAGTTTGTCTTTTACAAAAGTGAGCCTGATATTGTATCGTGCTACACAAAATGCACAATCGAGTCAGCCAGAAAAATAATATTTATACATAGGTAGAAGTGGGCGAGAAAATGTGGTATTTCTATATACCAATTTGCCAGTTTCAAAAGGTCTGATTACACTATCTTTTGGTTACAGATCTGATTTAAGCCTTTTATAACGTTATTTGTGATCATGGCATTATTTGTAGTGAGTAATTTTGAGGAATTGACACAGAGGTATTGCAGAGACTAATACAGTGTAAAACTGATGAGGGAGACCTTTAAATATGACATTTTGTCTTTGACTAAGGATGGGCACTGTGCGCTCAGATTGAAAAACTGGAAATGTAACACCAATTCATAAAACCAGAAACCTATGGACCTATTAGGCTCTTCTAATTCAGAAGAATGACATTTCCGGAGATTGTTAACGTGGATTTAGAAATGAGAGGTCTAGATTCACTCACCTCAATTAGTTGAGATAGTTGAGAACAGTTGATATAGCTAAAGCATATGACAATATATTTAGATGTATAGAATGGCTATGGTCCTATAGAAAAGGTTTACTAACAACTGACAAAAGCTGTAAAAATCAAATGTATTGTATGGGCTGGGATTCAATACTGATCAACAAATAGGAAACAGTGAATCATTGTAAGACACATAACTATGTGGAGTGGTGAACCGCAGGAATTTTGTGACATGTTGTTCTTCCTGATCCTTATCAACATCTTATGGTATACTTCGTGCACTGCATTTGCAGGCAATAAAGATACGGGAAGCATGATCACAGAAGCAGCAGGAAACAACTTACAAGAAAGTACTAAGATACGATCTTGAATTTGGCAGACACTTGGCATTTGATATTTAATGTTAACAAAAAGGCTCCACATAGGAAGTAGGAACAGACAGTAGCTACGCATATGGATGTTACAATGGCAACTCTACACATCAAAGTGATATGGGTGTTTCATGTAGCTCTTTCTCTGTCCTCATAAACACAATGCAGGGAAACAATAAAAAAATGTTAAGGCCAAATGTTTGAGTATATAATAAAATGTTTCGATTTAAAACGGGGGATATTGCATTTAAGGTTTACAATGCATTAGTTAGACCTCATTTAGAATAGCATCTTCATTTTTGTCACCACAGCACAAAAATGATATTGTACCTGACAAATTGTTAGATTAAGAGCAGCAAAAATGATTAATTGTCTCACTGGATTGTCATATATAGAATTTTTAAAATAATGTTCAGCAAAAGTGTTGACATAAAGGAGATAGAGAAGAGACTTCATCCAAGTTTTTCTCTAAAGGGAACAGATAGGTTAGCACTGCAGCCTCACTGTCCTCGGTTCCATTCTGGACTGGAATTTCTGTCGTGTTGAATTTGTATGTCTATTTCACATCTGGATGGTTTAACATGTTTACATTTAATAAAGATATCACATGAGATAATGAGGACAGATATGTTGATAGCTATTTGCCAGTACGAGATTTCTTTCAGACACACTGAAGTGTTGTTGAGGATATCTAACTATAACTGTGTGTAACCAAAAGCAGTAAACCTTATTTACCAAGCACCGAACACTTCTGGGGTAAACTGGGAAAGGCGGTAATTTATTGTTCAAATGTTGTTACAGTACTGAGCACTGAGCCATACACTGGATGATGTGTAATTCCAGATCACTGAATGAAATAAGAAGGTCATTATAAAGACACCTAACCCATCACAGAAGGGTTTCAGAGGAATTCGACACCTGCAAGATCAAACCTCTACATTAGTTAAAACTGTAATATCAGCTTTGGATTGTTCAACTGGATTTTATACCGTTGTGGGGTAGCACTGTAGTGCAGCGGTGAGCATTGCTGCCTCACAGAGCTGGGGCCCCGGGCTCAGGTCGAGATCTGGGGTGCTGACGTATCTGCGTGGAGTTTGTACAGTATGTTCTCCCCAGGTTCACGTGGGTCTCCTCCCACAGTCCGAAGACATACTGGTAGGTGAACTGGCTTCTGGGAAAACTGGCCCCTGGTGTGAGTGTGTGCGTGTCTGTGCTTGTGTCTGTGTGTGTGCTGGACCGGCGTACTGTCCAGGGTGTATCCTGTGTTGCGCCCATTGCTTGCTCTGGTTGACCTATGACCGTGAATTGGAAGAAAGGGTTAGAAAATAGAAGGATACAGAATTGCTTAAAATAGTTATTTAATGTGGGTGATTATGTAATTACAATGGCTCCTTAAATAGATATGAAGGTGAAGACATGGTATATGTAGAGAACATAAAAATATGTTTATGAATACTGTACTTGATCTCTTTGAAAGAATATGGTAATCACTTCAGAGTAGATGAAGTAGAGGACAAAAGGAAATTAAATTTTTTCGATGTGTTATGAGCTAATTATTTTTTCATGTAATTACAGACTTGACCACTGGTGTGGAAAAATTACCATCCATATTATGGAGAACAGGTGAGGGGACAATTTCTGCTGTTGATATTTCTATGTTTAACCAAAAAACTGATTTAAAAAAACTCATTTTTTTCAGTTGGTTATCCACAACACTAACACACATAACATGAGATTTGACGTGATAAATATTTAACCAGTTTACTTCCAAATTACAATTGGATCTCAGGAATGGGAATGATATCTTCCAAAACTTAACACCTTTTTATGTAAATGATAAACTTGATTACATATATTTTACAGATATGTCATGTTAACCAAAACAATATTTTTTCAAATCTTGTATCAGTTTAAACATTTTCATCTAATTAACATGTTTGACATCATGGAATCTGGTTATAGAGGAATTGCTCTTCTTAATCCAAATGGGATTTGATTCTTTGTTAATCTCTTGGAACAGGCTCCTTGTCGATAATTGGGTCTAACTCAGTTATATTTTACAGCACTCCTGCGCAGATGCCTTCAACCAGTGAAGACGAATACAATTACACAGAAATAGACTACAGTGGCAACTTCTTTTCATGTAAATATGAAAAACATGGAGCTGCCTTCCTTCCAGCAGTTTATTCTGTGTTGTTTGTAGTCGGGATAATAGGAAACGCTCTTGTTCTGTGGGTTGTTCTCTTGCATGTAAAGTTGAGAAGCATGACTGATGTCTGTCTTCTTAACTTGGCCATCGCTGACTTGCTGTTAGTTTTCTCCCTTCCATTCCTGGCTCAGAATGCCCGAGACCAGTGGGTGTTTGGTGATCCCATGTGCAGAATAATCCTGGGTTCTTACAACATTGGTTTCTACAGTGGGATCTTTTTCATTACACTGATGAGTGTAGACAGATACTTAGCAATAGTCCATGCAGTGTATGCACTGAAAGCCAGAACAGCAATATATGGAGGAATTGCAAGTGTGGTCACCTGGATAGTTAGCATTTTGGCTTCATTTCCTGAGATCATGTACATTACAGTTAACCTTGAGGAAGAGAAATCCAGATGTCTGCCTCTGTATTCTGAAAATAACAAACAGCCCTTGAGGGTATTTAGTGTATTTAAACTTAACGTTCTGGGTCTGCTGCTTCCCTCAGTCATCATGGTGTTTTGCTACTCAATGATCATAAGAAGGCTGCTCACATCCATGTCAGCCAAGAGGCATGCCATCAGACTTGTTCTCTGTGTAGTCATGGTCTTTTTCTTCTGTTGGACTCCATATAACATTGCATGTTTTTTTGAGGGCTTACAGCTTCTTAATATTGGCTACTCATGTACATCCAGCAAGATACTTATTTTGAGTCTCCAAATCACTGAAACGGTGGCCTACTCGCATAGCTGTTTGAACCCCTTCATTTATGTTTTTGTTGGAGAGAAATTTAAGAGGCACCTCTCCAGGCTAGTAGCTGGCAGCATTTGTGAAAACTGTAAAATCTTGAAAATCTATCTGCCTTTAACTGCAAACTCTGTATATTCACAGTCAACAAGTATAGGGGATCATTCTACAGGGTTATGAAATACTTTTTTAGATGTGGATTATACTGAGGATTGCTGAGCTTCCAATAATTAAAGGTCAGCAGTGGGCGCTCACCCTGCGGTCCATTTGGGTTCTAATTCTAATCCCAATGATTTACCAATCATGGCCTCCTAATAATCCCCCTCTATGAATTGGCTTCATTACTCTACTCTGCTCCCCACTGATAGCCGATGTGTGGTGGACATTCTGGCACACTATGGCTGCCGTCGCATCATCCAGGTGGATGCTACACATTGGTGTTGGTGGAGGGGATCCCCATTACCTGTAAAACGCTTTGAGTGGAGAGTCCAGAAAAGCACTATATGAGTGTAAGCAATTATTATTATTTTTATTATTATATTAAGACGGTATTAATGAACCTTACCCATCACCAAAAGCCATGCGGCAGTGGTGGGGGCGTGTCCAATGTGGAGGCGGAGCCCTGCAGGAAGCACAACGCCTCGCATTTGTAGTGTAGTCCCAGCTGTCCCGGATCCTAGATGTTGAGCCCCAGCTGGGAAGGTCCTATAAAGGCACACTGGACACCCCCAGACGGGACGAGCAGGGCCACCCCACCGGAATGGGGGGTATTTTTACACTGACAGTCCCGGGGGGGTTGCACCCATGTATGGCGTTCTTTTGCTTTGTGCCTGTCCCATCACGTATTTTCACCAGGGCAGGCACACCTTTGTCACACACAGAGTTCTTGTCTCCCCTCCAGGCTGGTCCCCGCTGTGCTAGCTAGCGGCTCTTCTTTTTCCCAGGCTGGACCACATTAAATAGGGTACGCCCAGCCTGGAGGTCGCTAAGCACAGCGGTACACCTTTCTTTTTGCTTTTTGTTTCATTTTTTACCCCTTTTGAGTGTTATTTTATGGTCCCTGCTAACCTCACACCGGTGCTTCCGTGCCTCAGTTAGGAGCATTGACCTTTTACCGGCGCTCCCCTCGGCTCCGCCCACTTCCGCACTGTCACAGACACCAGTCGGCTAGGTTTACCGTTGTCGTGTATGTGTATGTGCTACGAACTGCTAAAAGAAACAAAATAACAGGAGGCAAGGACTATGTTGCAGGCTGCTCTTGTCATTTACTGGACTGCACGGAACTTCTTTCCAATTACACGTTACATACAGTATAATATAGCTTCCAAGGAGGTATACATCTGCCAATGGAAATAGATCCAGTGAGCAAATCTACATACATTACAACCATGAACAATTTTCATCTCTGCATTTTGTCTGCAATGTGAAAAAAACATTTTCTAAATAGATTGAATTCTTGTTTTTTGTGGCGCTGTATCTGACCTCTTCTTGTTTGTGTGCTTGCTTATGTTCTGAGGATGAAGAGGAAGAACACAGAAGTTCACTCTTACGGTATATGCAAAGCACTCTGGGATCCTTTGGGTTGAAAAGTGTTATAAAACTACAAAAAATAATTGGGTACAAATGAATGTTGCAAAAGTAAGGGAGTGTTATAATAGACATTGTATCTATGAAATGCAGAAGAAATCATCTTATTATGTGTGCTTAAATGATTTCAGCTTATCGTGTTTTAAATTATCTGCAGCATTCATATGGGAAGACTTCTGTCAACTGCCCCAGTTTCCCATTACATTTTCATGTACTGTAAAGCCGTGTGTATACTTGTGGAAAAACTAACTTTTGAAATCTCTCAAATGTAAAAAGCATATTTACTGCATACAGTATATTTTTAAATAAAAGTCTTAAATCTTGAAAAACCTTTAGTCTTCTGAGTTTGTCTTTCTTTCATTTACTGTACATGACCTGCTTTCTTACAACCAAACTCTCAAAGACAATTTATTAAAATTTCAGTTTAACTTGGTAATAATTTTAAATAAAATTTAAGATTTTAAGACATAAATTGTGCCATCCTCCCACCTTGTGCCCATATACTTGCCAGGATAGGCTTAGAAAATGGATAGATATATTTTGCCATTCAGATTTATTCAGACCTTGTAATGACACAGGAACAAAAACATCATATAACACAATATTTTAGGATTGGATTCTTGATAAATTCTAAAAATTATTTGCTACAGCAAATAATAGTTTTCTGCTCTTTGTGTCCTGAAGATGCATGTTTGTGTAATGATTGCCTTTGGATTCATACAGTAGTTACCACCAGAAGCTCTTGTCTCACAGCCTGTTGTGGCAAGACATACCTGAATCTTCCTCCTGTTAGGTTTGTCACTATATCTGCAGCCTTTCATTCCGTCATGCAGGGCACTACTATAGATCTTAATAGATCAGGTGTTTGTGGAGTATTTTATAGCCATCTCCCAGTGATTTATTCAGTTAATCGTCACCTTATCATCCTTATTGAAAAAATATTTTATACGTTTAAATGGTTCAAACAATATTACGTTTCTTCTTGCAGTTCCAATACTTTAATAAGATTGTGTCCTTTGTAAAGGATACCTGTCACTGTAAACTTTGTACAAGAGAAATTCAGAAATAATAACATTGAGAGAAATTCTGAAAGCAAACAGCAAGTGGTTATTTTTCTAATTTCCATAACCAAGTGGGTGTGAGGTATAGTGGTAACTATCGGGAAAATTCAGATTATTCATCTGCAGTTGTAAACATTTACTTTGGAAAAACTCTGTCATGCTGGTGAGTGTTGGTATTTAAAGTCTGTTTATTTATGCCATTCAACTTGACTTTTGTAAGACCACTTTGGGGTGTCTGAGGTGTGGTGCACGTGTGGTGAGGATAGTACATAATCTCTTCAGTATCATTAAACTCAGTAGCCTTGCGCAAAAGGAAATGCGTCAGCCAGGCAGTGGCAGACTGGCCTTCTCGCCACAAAAAGTACAGATGGATGCAGGATTATTTCAAACACAGAAATAATGAAACTGTACATGATCCCTTATATCTCTACTCACCGTATCTCGCCCTCTGTCCACTCTCCCTCAAGGTCTTGTTCTAGCCTGCTCTTTATTCCTGTGCAGTCCCGCAAGGTTGACTAACAGGGGTTTGCTTGTCGAGGTGTTTGCTTGCCATATTAAAGCCTTTTCATTTGTTTCATCTGTGTAAATTACATGCTGTGATGAAATGTAGCTTTTATTTTCTTTTGGAGCAAATGAATATTAGGTCCTAGTGATTCGATAAGCAGTCACCTCACATGGCAATGTGACAGAAATCCCACTGATGCAGTTAGTTGTTACAGTGAAGTAGAATACCAGTTATTATTCTTACAATTTTATATGGAGTGTGATACTGCTGTATCACTGTGCCAAAGAATAAAGAATTATTCTCAGACTATACCGCTCGGGTATATTTTTGGAGAAATCATTATCAAGGTGAGGGGTTAGGTTTATTTATTTTACTTACTGACTAAGCTGCTTGTTCAATTCATGTTCTTCACCTGTTCAACCCCTCTCTTGTGACAATTCTCTGGTATAAACAGTTTTGTTGTGAGGAATAATTTACAGAGCTAGATTTTATATTTGTACAATGTTTCCTCTAATTTTATGATTATACAGAAGGATGTAACCATAATTACTGTATGCAGATGTTTAGTACCTTTCAGCAAAAACTAGAAAGAGAAAAGAAGCTTGTAAAACTTAAAATAAACAAAAGTCACTCATCAAGAATGAGGGAATATATCAGATAATTGGTATTTAAATTTGGAAGAAGAAGAAGATGTAAAGACTGTAACATCAGAAGAGAGATTAGGGGGTTTTAGAGAAGCAGACAGATTGTGATAGAGCAAGCAGAGGCTTAGTTTAAGCATCTTCCTTCACTGCAGTAAATTGGACACACCTGCCTTGAATGACTGATTGGACTGAATTCCACTGAATGGAATTCCACAGGCAGGAAAGGGATCAGCTGATTGGCCCTGTGCTTAATTAGGGCATTCCTCAGGAGTAGCAGCAGTCACTTTATGTTTGTAGTTGGAAAGTGGGTGTCAGTCAGTCTTGTAAGAGACAGAGGAATATGTATTTCCCTGCAAATGGAAGACTGGCTGTGGAAGGGTGAGACTGATGGAATATGCCAGGGGTCCTGGAGTAGGAATGGGACAGGATTCTTCCTGGGAAAAAGAAGACTGTCCATGGTTGGGAGAGTCCCAGGGGTCTCCGGCAATGAGAGGAAAGAGTTGTGTTTTATGAGGAAGAAGAGAAATGGAGAATTCAGAAGATCTTCAGAATTTGTCTGTTCCAGCTCTCTCAGTGGAATAGAGGAAGTGGTATTCACCTTCTCTCTCTCATCTCGCCATCTGATCAGCAATAAGGAACTCCCCCAGGAGGCGAACCATCTCATTATTGAACATCCTCAGGTATCACACTTTTACCTTCTTTCAAAAATTCACAAATCTGACACCTCTGGACACCTCATCATCTCAGCATGTACAGTAACTGTTCCTCATGTCACATCTCAGCCTTATGAGACCACTGGTTGAATGGCTTCCTTCATATATTAAGGACACCAACCATGCTCTCCAACTTCTTAATGATTTCCCGTTTCTGGGCCCGGAATATTTCATGTCTACCATAGACATCACATCTCTATACACCGTCATTCCCCACAACGAAGGTCCTTCAGCCCTCAAGCACATGCTGGATGAGAGCACAGTGCTCGATTCACCTACCCACACTCTTGTATGTCTTGCAGAATTGGTTCTTACTGTACAGTATGTTTGGTGTTTATAGTGGTATAATTTAGCTAAAGCTTTTTGAATTTCATCTATTACTTGTACCCTATTTGCTTATCCTCGTATTATGGTTTCAACCATAAAACCCGACTAATTTACTAACCACAATCCAGATCATGGATATAATGGATATAAACATGAATATAAATGATATCAAGGAAGAGCAGTGGTCCTAGTTTAGAGTCCCCATTTCCCCTCTGATTTCATCACCTCAACGATCCCAGTTTTCTCAAACCAAACACATGTAATCCAAACACACATGCAAGAAAAGGGAAAATGTTCAGTTTTATTTACTGCAGATGTTGTAGAAGTAACGTACATGGCTCAAGTTCAGCTTTTAACGTGTTGCACTATGATGTTCTATTCAATTAATTGTAAGTCACCTTGGATGAAGGTGTCATCTTTATTATTACCAATAATAACAATTAAAAACAAGTTAATGGTGAATTCTCGGTCATAAATGTCTTATGATGCATGATCATGCAGCATAAATTAACCATTTATTACCCAGTGAAGGTAATGAGTACAAAAAATATTCAAATTTATATATTTGAAGTTTGTGATGTGTCAATGCTAGTACATCAGTCATTAAGAACTAATTCATGCTACGGTACATAACTGATACCTAAAAATAAACATTGCCAATACATTACTGTGTGATTTCCTGTCATTCGCATATGCTTTGAACTTCAAATCTGCACCCTGTCCTTGGGCTACAATACCACTGGTTACCTTAAAATATCACTTTAGCAAAAACAGGAAGTCCATTATGACAGCTTCTTAAAGGCTTCAGATCTTAATTTCCTGCAGGGCATTCTAATCATATTTAAGGTGAGTTAACATGTTTGAATTATAGTTTAATATTTTGTAAGCCTTATTTTCAGATTTACTTTATGGCAACATGTAACTGGCTGCTTTAGCTTAATCTAAGAAAACAAAAAGACATCCTGAACACCATGCTGTTATCTCATAAAATCAGCAGTCTTTAAATAAGTACTCTGCTTTGTTATTTGTTTAGGATGGTAAATAAAATCAGTATTGTTATCTTCCATAAAGTAGTGCATTTTTCATCTTTGATTTTTTTTTCTTAGGTTACAGATATGATTCTACTTATTCACAGAGATAAACAGAAAAGCTGATAGACTCTTGTTTTCTAGGACTAATTCCCTCAGGTCTTTAAAAAATGTGTGTACTTGATTCAAATGCTTGAATACATCAAAGTATTGATTGAAAATTGAACTACTGTCCTCATGAAGTTAAAACGGGTTTAGTAAGTTTTCAAAGTTAGGAATATTGACTATTAAATTCACAAAACAAAAAAATAAAACATACTATTAAACTTCAGCTGCACTCCATGAATAACGCAGTCACATTGCTTCAAAGAAATGTCAACCTATGCTGAATTCTCTCAAAACTGAAATATACAGTATGAAATAGTTTCAAATGTCTGATGCAGAAATGTATATATTGTGTCTATATACAGGTAATATATAATTTATCTATGCAAAAAAGAAAATGTTGACACTGGTCAAAAAAAGGGTGGTGCTATTCTGTTCAGTGAGTGGAAGAAAACCCAAGCCTCATTTTGCTCTTCCTCTTTCAGAGGTTTCAGGATTGATAAGGAAGATTTCTCAGCCTGGACATTCAATCTTCCTTATAAAACAAAGTGGCTATTTTTACATTATCTTTTTGAAAGAGCTAACTGTTCTATGCAGGCTTTACAATACTGTTTGAGCTTAATTCACATGTTATGAAAGTTTATCTGCAATCATTCATAGAATTATTTTTTTAATCAAAAGGTTGCACAATAACATTGTCCTGTGTATACAGTAGCTTAAAATATATTATAAGTAGGGTGGCACAGTGGTTAGTACTGCTGCCTTGCAGTTCTGTGGTTCTGGGTTTAATTCTGAACCAGGGAAGCTACAGTGTCTGTGTGGAGTCTGTATGTTCTTCCCTAGTTCCTCCGGTTTCCTTCCACAGTCCAAAGACATACTGGTGGGTTTATTAGCTTCTAGGAAAATTGACCCTGGTGCGATTGTGTGTGTGTGTGTCTGTATCTGTGTGCCCTGTGAAGGACTGGCATCTAGTCCAGGGCATGTCCCTCCTTGCACCTGTTGCTTGTTCGGTTATGCACTTGCTCCTCCACAACCCTATACTTGATAACGTGGTTTAGAAAAAAGGTGGATGGATGTCGATGTGAGCGCTAATCTGAAGGCTTTCATGTGGTTTCTCGGGTACACACAATATATTGTTTTGTCATTATTGCAGTAGCACTGAACAGAACAGAATCGACAACAAACTACACTTCGCACAAGTGTACGAGTCCCCCTGCATAATCACACATTTAAAAAAGTACAATTGTTGAACTATTCCTATATATGGTGATTGTGATATTAAATGGATCAATCCTCAGTTAATTTGTCAATTAGCAACAGGAAATTTCTCCCATTATAATTAGTAGTAGTAATTGTAGTAGCGGGGTGACATACTGTTGTATGCAATCAAGAGGGGGATTTCTGTTGTACCCTAGTAAAATGCCATAGTTTATTTTGACGATCGTGCTCATGATCATCTGTCATATATAACAAACTACTGCATGCCTGTATAGTGAGGTGAACAACATTCACCCACATTTCACTTGCCAAAATTAAAGACTGTACATAGAATACAATTTAGTAAATATATTAGGTCCTGTTCTGGTTTTGGTAGATAAACATGATCAATGTGTTATTTTTGCAGATGCATAGCTAACAGTCCCTATCTGTGCATTTGCTTTGACCTCCTGCTGTATATTATAACATACAAATGTGTTGTAAGTTGTTTATACCATAATTATGTAACTGAGAATAACTAGTAACATTTCTATTTCAGATTTTTTATTATTTGCTAATAAGATAAACAAAAAGGCCTCTGATTACCTGGTTGTTCCAATACTTAAAAGATAATATCTCATTTATAGTTAGATATTTTCACATTTGGTAAGCCACAACCCTGCCTGTCAACCCTACAGTCACACTGGAAGAAGTAGTGCACCCAGATGACACAATAAGCCAGTAAACAGAAATGTAATTAATTGGCCGTGTGAAAAGGGTAAATACGCAGATTCTTAATTTGCAATAAATAGGATTAAAGTTTTGCAATTTGCCAAATCGGAGATAAAGGCTTTCAAATGTAAAATGTCAATCTCACAAATTATATATCTATAAAAAATAACTTCTTGAATTAAAATCTAATTGGAATGGAGTGAAGACAGTGGGTTGTCAGCTTTACTCTCAGACTTTGGGTTAACAGTAGATGACATTGCCTACAGCCCAAAGTCCCTGTCCCCTGGTCATTGTAATGATGTATTGGTCTAAAAAATTCTGTTCCAGAGGGTAAAGTAGCACTTCTGATCCACCAGCAGCACATGTAGAAGCAATCTAGTTCTAGTTTGGTCTCCTATCACGGTTCTGACTGGACTCCAAATGTCAATGCTGCTTTAATGTTTTCCTCTAAGTACCCTACTCATCTATGAATGTAAAGTACCTATGTTACTTGCACACAATAGATATAAATACAGAACAATTAAAAGCAGCAGTTCATCATTTTGTCTCATTTAAACAAATAAACAGGCTTTGATATTGGAAGTTAACACCCCATAAAATTATTCTACTTTCATGGTAAAAGAGAAGTCAGGAGAGCAGTATGTCTGAGTGCAATCTTTAATTCGCCATCATCAATCAATATCAATAGCATAAATGGGATTTAAAAAAAAAAACAGTACCTGCATCTCAGTGTGTTGCTGAAGAACAACTGAGAATTAATGCACTATCCATGCTGAACATTGTTGCTATTTCTGAATTTCTCATTTAAAATGGTATCACTTCAAATTGACAAAATAATATGTACAGTATATGTGTGAATTACAAGATAAGACCTGCTGGTGTATGGACCATTTTATTGATGATGATAAAGTGTCTATCATGACGAAGTCAGTAATATCGAAGACTGAAAACCTTTTCTTTTGGGTGGCACAGTGGTGTCGTGGTCAGTCCTGCTGCTTCTCAGTCCAGAATGATTTTGGTTTATGATTTTAGACCATGGCACCTACTGGGGTTAGCATGTTCTACCTTCGATTATGTGTTTTTTGACAGGTGTTCCAGTTTTCTCTCACCTTTGAAAAGCATGTTAGCTACATTAGTTGATGTCTGTCTCTAATTTATGTGGCTTTGTGTGTCCTCTTTAGTTGACCTTACTTCCTGCAGGAGGCAGACCCATAGAACAGGCTATGTGTTCCTGTGATCCTTGATGTGAATAAGCAGATTTTTAATAATGAACACATGGATGTTGTGTTGTGAAATGAAGTTTGATGATTTCATTACAGTGAAAGCTGTCAGAAGGTGATAAATTATGTTCTGACAACATAAAGTGTAATGTTTTAACATGAAACTGGTTAAATTACAGTGTCTTGTGTTGGTTAACAGTTACTACAGTGTAACTCTGACCACAGATAATCAAAAACATTCAAATCGTAAAAACCACAGATTGTTGCCTGATAGCTGTCTGCCGTTTCTTCCTCTTTTCCTCTGTACAGAGGATATCCTTTTGTTTTAGTTTGATTACTTACTGTATGCAGAGAGTGACTATGGCTAAAAATATGAAAAAGTTGAAAAACTCTTTTTTTCAACCCAGGCGACTTCTTTAGGTGAGGAGAGCTTAAGGAGAGAAATAGGCAGAAATGTTCAATTCAGTTCAAAATACTTAATTCATCCCCCAACGGTACAATTTAAGCAACAAGAGGTGTGACATACAACACATGAGAATAAAATATTACTAAGAAAACAAGATCTACATGGCTGATAAAAATGACCATATGCACAATATTTAAAAATATTTTTTAAATTTAATATTTAAGGTATTCAAATATGCGCACATTTGTAGAGGGAGCTATATCCCATAGAGATCATAGCGATGAAACCTCTTTGTACTCATTGTTTGCAAGGCTTATGGCCTCTGGAACAAAGCTAGATTTTCTTTTGTCTTGCACTGTGGTCAGCGAAAAAATGGCAGGAGTCTGGAAGGCTTGCCAACGATTTTAGAACCGAGGTTTACAGTTTACAACATTCTGTAGGTGTTTTTTTTGTCTTTTTGACTGACTGAAGTGAACCAGCAGATAAAAGAAAAGTCTCCGACCATATACTGTAAGCACTGCTGGGATTTCTTCACAATGACATCCGAATTCTCGTTGAACTTATCGTCAAACACAGTGCCCAGATATTTGTAACTGTGAACCATTCCAACAGAATTGGAATGATATTGCTTAGCTTTTTCAAAATAATAAATTTATTTTGTTTTTGACACATTCATCTGTAGGTATGAAGTATTACATCAGTTGACTAATTCCTCCAGAATGGGTCCATGTGTTTGCCCAGGCTCTGAGAGGATTGTCATCAGCAAACTTGATGATATAATGATTTTGATAGTTGCGCTGACAGTCAGAAGATGAAAAGGAGAGTAGAAAGAATGCAGCCTTGTGGTGAACCAGTAGAAGTACAAACAAGGTCAGAAACCAGCCCATTAATAATAAGTACAGTTTGTGTTCAATTATTCAGAAACCTAATGATCCACATGATAAGTTGATGATCTAATTTGAAACGTGTGATAAGGTTTTCAACGAAAATGTAAGCCTGTATTGTATTAAAAGGCTGATGGTAAAATCAGCAAAGAGAAGTCTAGCTGAAGAATTTCCTCTCTGTAAGTGTAGTAAGAAAAGTCTCTAGTAAGGCAACTCCCCTGCTAGGATGGTAGGTGAAGTAGAAGAGATCAGGATCTGAAACTGTTGCAGGCAAAATATGTGATCTGACTGTTTTTTCAGGAGGATTCATCACTAGTCAGATTTTTGGAGATTAGCAAAATTTCCAAACAAAAACATAATTTTTTATAATTGTTCAGTTATAGTTTGTTGCAATATACAGTACAAAATCAGACAGTGCACACAGTTTTACTGTGGTCAGTCTTGGCAATCAGCCCAAGTCCCTGTTCCCACTTTATGCAGCTAAATCAGACACAGGATACCAAACCCATACAAGAGTGACTCATGAGACCCTGGCTTTCTTGAGCACAGAAACAAATCTTGCAGGTGTTGCAGATTTAATTTTGTAACATAACATCATGAATGAATGAAGAACGAATGCTGTATGCCTTCGGCAATCTGCCTCACATTCCATCTGGACCTGATGCTTTGTTGATCTCTATATCTTTCTGATGTACTGTTGCTCGCAGCCATACAAGCTGATAGATATTTGCAGTGTTTTTCCTGAAGTAAGTGGAGAAAATATGCCTTTCAGGTAGGGTCTGTCCACTATTTCCATGCACTAGGATGAATTTACAATCCTAATTGGTATTCATTGCAGACTTTGTTTTAATGTCCCGCCAGGCAGTACAAAGCTTGCCTTGCTTAAATTTCTCCTCTGTTATATTTTAAGAAATAATCTTTATTTGCTGTATTGCATGTTTAACTTCTTTATTTACTTGTTTTATTTACTCAAGTGATCCACAGTGGAATAGCCTATTCTTTTTATTAAGAAATACTGTATAATATGTTTCAGAATTATGTATAACATATGAGGCAAAGAAGTTGAGTATAATGAACAAATGAAAGAAAATATGAGACTGGTTATGCAGAAGTGAAAAGCTCACTTAACTTAACCTGGGTCACAAATTCCTGGGCAGGAGTGGAAAAGCAGTAATCGGTATATTTATTGAAAGGTTTATAAAAATATTTCCCAAACTTTGGAAGCTGGGAAGAATGTGTGAGCCAAGTTGCAGGATAAATCTGACTTCTGATGTCTTGCCGGCGTAGTACTCTGAATTCCAGTGAAAGGAAGTAGACAGAAAGACAACATAATCATTGATGGGAGGAGAAAAAAGAGGTATTATGGGATTAGAGAGATCTTTCATTTTCACTGCTCTGACATTTTCTGAAGCAATAGTTAAGTCTTTCTTATTTACAGTATAGTATGTACAGTATATTGGCAGGGAAAGTTATGCAGCACTGTCTTTAAATGAGATTGCTGGGCTCTTTTAGCACAATTACAATCGTGACATCTGGTATACACGTGCTTCTGGATATGCACTGATAAGTGATGTAGCAGCTATTGTTCAAAGCAGAGTGGCTGGCGTGAATAGCGGTGATGGCTAGTGAAGGGAATTGTGGACAAAAAGACGAGGTGTTTAGCAGTATCATTTATAAGTCAGCTGACACCATGGCAGAATCAGGGCTGATATCCATGTCTGATATTGTTAGCAGCTGAAACTCATTACAATGAGTTGTGTATTTAACAAAACAACTCCGGGCTAAATTAGAGCTACATGGCTGTGTCACCCAAACACTGCTATAAGTAATATCCAAATGCTTAATAAAGTCTATTGTAGGGCAATACTTGGGGAACTTTAGATATAATGAGAGGTCTGAGGCTATATCAGTTTTCAAAATGTAAGCCTGTAAGTACTTATCAACCCAAAATGGCACAGGAGAAAGATTAAAAGGAAAGTATTTCAATATGAACTCGCATGTTTCTTTTGGAATTCTAGGTTTTTGACGGCAGTTGTGAAAATATGACCACACTCACACCAGAAATATACAGGTGAGTAGAAAACCTTTTGTTAACATGGAACTGCCAAAACAGGAGGCACTTCTGTATCCAAATTGTGAGGGAGTATGGAACATGCTGCTCAGTACTCTGGCCGGATGAGATCATTGGATCAATTAGTTACTAAAGAACTGGAAAAATGGGCTGAATGGCTTCTCTTCTGTGTAACCTCCATCCCCTGTGTGATCTTTCTTAAGAACAAATTATTATATGCATATTCCATATTTTTCTACATATATTAAATTAAGGGATATTTTTATGCTAAATTCAACCAAGTTCTTAGCAGAATCTCTAAAGAGAACTATATTATTCTAAGATAAAGTTATGGTTTATCTAACTCGGATATATTTTACAGCACTCCTGCGCAGATGCCTTCAACCAGTGAAGACGAATACAATTACACAGAAATAGACTACGATGGCAACTTCTTTTCATGTAAATATGAAAAACATGGAGCTGCCTTCCTTCCAGCAGTTTATTCTGTGTTGTTTGTAGTTGGGATAATAGGAAACGCTCTTGTTCTGTGGGTTGTGCTCTTGCATGTAAAGTTGAGAAGCATGACTGATGTCTGTCTTCTTAACTTGGCCATCGCTGACTTGCTGTTTGTTTTCTCCCTTCCATTCTTGGCTCATTATGCCCGAGACCAGTGGGTGTTTGGTGATCCCATGTGCAGAATAATCCTGGGTTCTTACAACATTGGCTTCTACAGTGGGATCTTTTTCATTACACTGATGAGTGTAGACAGATACCTAGCAATAGTCCATGCTGTGTATGCACTGAAAGCCAGAACAGCAACACATGGAATGATTGCAAGTGTGGTCATCTGGATAGCTGGGTTTTTGTCTTCATTTCCTGAGATCATAAAGAATAAAGTTTCAATCAATGGAAACAAATCAATTTGTAATCCTCTGTATGTTGATGACGACAATGAGTTCTTCATGGCATTCCGTGTGCTTAAAATGAACATTCTGGGTCTGGTGCTTCCATTAGGTGTCATGGTATTCTGCTACTCAATGATTGTCAGAAGACTACTCACCTCCAAGTCACCCAAGAAGCATGCCATAAGACTTGTTTTTATGGTAGTCATGGTGTTTTTCGTATGCTGGACACCCTATAATATTGCATGTTTTTTTAGGGGTTTAGAGATTCTTGAAGTATACAGCTTTTGTGAAACTAGTAAAAGTATTAATTTAAGTCTCCAGATTACTGAAGCTATTGCCTATTTACATAGCTGTTTGAACCCTTTCATATATGTTTTCGTTGGGCAAAAATTTAAAAAACACATCTCAAGACTGATAACTAGCTTACCTTGTGTAAACTGCAAAATACTGAAAACCCATCTGAATTCAGCCACAGGTTCAGTATACTCACAATATTCACTGTCAACAAGTATAGCTGAACAGTCTACTGCAATTTGAATATCTATATACAGTATATATGTGTTCTTTGTATTGATTATCATTTCAACAAAGAGAATCAATGTTCACCCAGGTTGTGTATTTGCTTGGATTTGCTCTTAAAATTAGAGATTTATTTTTTTAATCTAGCTAATCTTATGTAATTGTTTAATTTAGAGCATATTTGTGAATTTGCACTCATCTGCTAGCTCAGTTAACTTTATTTTTTATCCCTTGTTGTTGTATTTATGTATTTTTCTATGATGGAACATGCATACATGGACCACATATGATCAACGTCAATGTACTGGGGGTTACAATAGTTTCAGAGTAAACTGAATAATTTGCTTTCAATCATCTAGGTCAGGAGCAGCATGATCAGTAAAAGCATTTCCTCTGACTCTGAACACAGATTGAGCTCTATGTCCCACATACCCTGAGCATGAGCCGTGAGTCATGTCCTTGTCCAAATGTGACAGGATTCCAGAAATGGGTGGACATTTTTAGTGTGGCACTTCTGAAGATGCGCTTGGAATTATTAAACCAGGATGTCTCATGTTTCTGTGAAATATTAACACTTCTTAAAGTGTCATTGTTGTACCAGAGCTCTCACCTTAATACCCAACACTTGTTTTCACTATCTCAGATCCCCTGTTTCAGACCTTTTCGGGTCTTTCATGTGTAAAGTGTTATGCCATGATAACTATGTGACAATCAATATATCAATAATGTTTTTATTTGTACATATTATCAATTTTTAAATTATAAAGATTGTTACCTGTAAAGATCATGCTGTAATTCGTCAATATTTTTGTCAATTTTAATGTTTAATTAGCAAATGTCGAATTATGACTATCTTTTGATTCTGAAACCAAGTCTTTACTAATCCATATGACATTTTATATGCTTTGATCTAGGCTCGAGATACCAATACTTTTGACCAAAACTTAGCTTATCTAGTTTCCAATACTTCATACATTAGCTTGGTGAGTGAAATTTATCCAGCTGAAGTGAATTCCCCATGATGAGAAAAGATTAATTCAAACTGAAAATTTATTTAGCTGTACACTTGCTTATTTAAGGAAAACAAAATGGATGTAATGTTGGCTGTGAAAATAGTATGGTTGTATTGACATGGTTATAATTATAATGGAAGTGCTACAAGAACAGATCTTAGCTGTTACATTCTGAAAAATATTGAAACAGAACTTGATTTTCAAAGACAATAAGTTGTCATTTAAGATGTTTATTATTGTATTTATTATTCATGAGATGGTGTCACAGAGCTGTCTCTTTTCTTGTGTTCACCTAGGCTCATTTCTGAGTAGATGCCAAATTAAACCAGTGCACAACCAGACAAGATAGATAAAAATGTCCTAATTTATTTATAAGACAGCAGGCATGGGAACAACAGGAAAACAAGTTGCATGTCTCCAAAAACCCATAAGAACGGGGCCAAGAGCACCCTCCTTCCTAGAGCCCAGAAGAGAACTGTCTCGGCAAGGTCAGCCTCTACTTTTATTGTAGAGGCTCCACCCCTGTAACCTCCCACTTAAAGGTACCCTGCTCCTTTACACCCATTTTCAACGAATAAATAACAACACAAACACGATACACACAACACATATTGATCCTCCCACACTTTTTAAAACATTTTCATTACAAATGATAAATTTGAGCAGTACTTTAAAAACACTTGTGTTAAGAAAGACAGGGAGACCAGCTTCCCTCTGGTGCAGAAGAGGGCACTGTGGAAACAGGCTAGTGTATGTTTCGCAGCGTTTAAATGCGGCCCTAAGCCTGAATTTGGTTTTGACTGTTAAACAAGGTATGTGAAGCTAATGAGCATCTGCAGCCACCAATCATTTCAACATTCACCCAAATACGTCCTTATTGTTTTCCCTGTTGTTTTCCTAAGAACAGTAACATACAAAGCAGTGATCAAAATGTGAAAAAAATCTGAAGTCAGAACCTTGACGATTGACGTTAGCTAACATCATTTTTTAAGTTTCTAGCAACGTGTTACATTCTAGGAACTATTGTAAAATGAGTTAGACTACGCTAATAGTTGAAGGTCAAAGCTCATCTCTGATAAATTCTCCACTGCCCTCAAATCAAGGTACGATACAGTAATCCCAGTTTTAAAAGAGCAAGACATTACTTATACGGATCCAGTTTGTGTACTGAAAAACTATTGTAGTTCTTAGAAGACATACCATTCTGTTCTCAAGAATATGAACACAAATATGAATGTGAATGAAGAAAAATTGCTTGCAAGAATCTAAATCCAAGTACTTCAAATAAATACTGAATTACTCAGAGGAAAAATACAGTTTTATAAAGTATAGCATCTATATTCAAATCTCATTAGGAAGAATCCAGTTAAGTCATAACACACACACACACACACAGATCCATAAACAGTGAATAATTGTTTTATTATCTAAAAAGAAATTCATTACATCCAACAATCCATTATCAATTTATATATCCTGAGCAGGTATAACAGAAAATCATTTTAATATTAATTCAAAAATAATAATATATACTAAAACTGACTATTGGGAAAAAAAGTGCAAAACAAATTCAGTGAAACGTGAGACTTTATGATTAAACCTTTGTAAGCTGGAACTGTTATTATATGAATATACTTTCTCAGGGAAGTCTTAATAACAAATTTCCAATCACATAGTCTTCACATGAATATGAGAAACAGAACTAGGACTTAAGATTGTATTGTTCTTCTTTATAGAGATCCAAATGATCAAACCCTGAATTATGAGTGATATTTCTCCTTCCTTACTGTAGATTCTGATGTACTATTCTGAATAAACAAAATCATCATCATATAATTGAAACCGAAGCTGGAAGATCTCATTAAACAGATAAGATTTCTTTTCAAAGATGAAGGAATATCACCCACTTTTGTTTTACAAGCATTCTCAAAATAACATTGGAGTAGAAAAACTCACTCCAGTTGTTTATATAATAATTATTGCTTAAATATTCAACAAGGGTCCCTTGATAAATCAACAATTCAAACAAAACCAAACTAACAATATTTAATTTGTGAGGCATTATTAAAGTTAAAAAAAACAATCATAAAATTCAGAAAATTCCTATTTCTAATCATTTTCTAATCATCAGTAACCATGTGTATAAACCAGTAAAGAGAGAAAAGGCACCATTTACTCCTTAAGTAGCACCTACAATACCCAAAGTCTACATTTGAATATCTTTAAACCTTTTAAATAAAATAAAGAAATGTATGTCCCTCATAAAGTGAGCCATCCACTGCAAACACATGGGATCCATCTGCCTACACAAACATGTGAGGGAAATAAAAAACAGGAACATCATGATTTTTGAGGTAGTGCATCAAATAAGTATGAAAAGCCAAATAAAAAAGAAGCAAATGTAAAATGTATGTACTGTACAGTATGTACCTAGGTGTATACAGTATATACCTTAACAGCTATGCCAAGTCTTCTTTTGTGAACAGCTTTCTCTTCAATGCTGGATATTCAACTGCAGCATTCAAGACAGGAGCTTCAGTAAAGTCCACAGTGCAGGGTCCGAAGTCACATGGGGAGCTCTCCAGTTCCAGCACGGTGATGTTGTTGGGAGCGGCTGTACTCAGGACAGATGCAGGCACATACAAGGTCACCTGAGGGCCTCTGGCTGGCCAGTACCTTCCCAGGTTGAATCCATTGATCCAGACTTGTCCCTTTGAAAAAAACAAACGAATGAAATAAAGATTCAATTAACAGAAAGCAAATAAGAAACAAAAAAAGAGAGGAAATATAAACAAAGTTCACCATTTTCAGCATGATTTTTATGTAATCCACATGAATGCTCTAAGACATAAGACTAATGAGTGAAATGGTAGATGTTTTCATTTAAACAAAGACTCAACAACATCAAGATGTACATCTTAATAGCAGCAAATAAAGTTAGGCCTGTTCAGTAAAAATAGTTATTGGTTGTTAGTATTAGATAACTTCCATAAAATGGTCTAAGTAAGTGGTTTACAACCTTTTTAGTTTCCATTCAGGCTGGGAAACATAGATCTAGATAGCAGTGCGAATACTAGGTTGTAACAATCAGCCTTTATTACTGGTACACCCATACAGAATCCCATATGAGCATTTTGTTATAATATCCTAGTTCCCTAACTAAAAAAGCACTTGGAGAAGTCTAAAAAATGATCATCCATTTAGCCTTTTTAAAGCATAAAATTTCTTGTTTTTGTCTGTATGTATATGTATGTATATTTTGTATGTTTATATATTGATGGGATTTACAGGACTAATACAGAATTTAATGTTATCAGTGATAATGCAATTCAGATCACTAGCAAAAAACCCAAAACCCACAGCACTCCACCACTGCAAATAGTTACTTTTAAAATGGATCAACACAGAAATATGATCTGAAATATGAAATATGTAAATCTGTGTGGGCGCTCTTGCTTTCTGTCTAGGGAATCATGTTTTTGGGTGAAAGAATTGTGGGAAGTGTGAGACAACCACAGAAAACATGCTTCACTTCTTCATTATGCAGAATACGTCAATAACGAAAAGAATCATAGTTTGACTAACATTTCTCAGGGGCATGGGCCGTGTTCATTGGTTCTCATGAACACAAAGTGTCTAAAGTCAGATAAATTGAGAGAACTTAGTTTGGTTTATTACACATGTTTACATACTCCTACCTAAATAAAGTGTAATTCATAATCAAGTGCTCACTGCAACTCCCCCTTGAAAATGAAGATAATGAAACAAGCAAAGCCTCAAAATGTTTGCTTTAAAAATGGGTTTTGCTGCCCTCTGTTGGATCCAACAGAAATTATTTTTACTGACACCAGTGAGAGATGCGGAATTTAAATTAATATGGTTGCACAAAACATGGAGCTAAAGACAAAGTTGTCTTACCAAGACATTTCACGAGGTGAGCAGTTAACTGAAGAAAGTAAACTGCACACTCAGCTTGTGCAAAACCATAAAGATCTTCAAGAGCACCACTAGACAGGACAAGCTGTAAATTGTGATCTGCTTTAATGATTGTTTCCAGAACATGTGACTGGTGCTGATGTGTTCATCTTCAACGTCATGTCAATTAGCACATTACTACAGACCTCGAATACTGCTTTTTGTTATGAAATCTTTCTACATTAAACAAAGGTCAAAACAACATTTTAGAATTAAAAAAAAAAACTTTTTCAATTTCTCCTCAAACCCTTCTAGTTAAGGTCAGATAAAACATCTCTGATGTGATCTCCTCATTTTAAAAGTTATTTCTACAGATTCGATTAAAACTGATATATGTGGGAGATATCTGAGTAAAAACTAGAGGCTTTAAAAGAATCAGTGTGTTCAAAAAGCAAATCTGACTCAAAACAGAAATGCAACAATTAAGTCAGAAATGTCAAAGAAAGTCCCCAAAAAGTGAATTAATATTAGGTGTCAAATAACATTTAGTAAATCTTTAAATTATTTTTCAGAACCCAGCTTCCAGTTGGTAATAAAAAAATGGTACAATTTAAGCCAAAGCCTTTATCGTTTTGCTAGGTCAAACACTGACAAAAAAAACAAAATATTATTCTACAGTATCAATCACAAAAAAAGTGCATAAAAACAGCACAAAAATGTTATTTTAAGCTTAATCTGCAATATATCTGCATTAGCTAACTCTGTGATATATCATTGGCCATTTTATTCTATATACTGCAATTTCCTGCTTTCTGTTCTTCAGGGGATCATTCTCCCATTCTCTCCCATTCTCTAACAGTTTAATGAAAGAAAACCTATATAAATATCCATAAGGAATTGGAAGAGTGCTCCATATAACAATTTACATAAGAATATATCACTTCTAATATCAAGCTTATACAGTTTGATTTAACCAAATTACCAAAGGCTGCTATTGCCAAAAATTCTGTGGTCCTTAATTTTGATATCACACACAAGTGGATTTTGAAAATCTTTAAAAGTGTACTTAGAAAACTATCGCTTTAGAGTTACAAGAAGTGTTCATAAGTCTAGACAGGTGATGGAAAATGAAAATGCAATCTTATCTATCAGTACCATTATTTTGGAGCAAATAAATCACTTTTCATTTTGGTTGAGGGGCTTGGCTTTAAAGTTTAGTAACCCTGTTTGACAACTAAGCAATTTAGCATTAACATCTACACAACTCATAGATGGATGTACTGTACACAAGACAAAGCCTGCAATTATGAAGACAGTAACTGGTAAGTTTTTCCAGATTAACAAGCTACTTAAAGAGTTGAATAATTAAATTAAAATAAAACGAACATATGTCTTGGCTAAACAAAATTCCAATAAAAATGAGTAATCTCATTTTGTCAGATTTGTTTTTTACAGGCGTCTTATGATTTAAATATTTCCAGTCTGGTTCTGAAAAATAAATCTTTTATTTAGAAACAATCATCACTAAAAAACAATAGTAATACAAACACTGGACTTCAAATATTAGTAATAATTCTTTGAAAGAACTTTCTTTCGAAACAGAATAAGTAATAAAAACACCCCAGTAAGGTTGAAACTTGAATGAAACTCCTCAGGGGGTTAATACTTAGAATCCCTCAACACCGGTGCTATCTGTTTAGTAACTGAAATAATGATTATTGAAAAACAAGTAAAAAGTAGTAAGAAGCAGTTCACATAGCGTACAAATGAGGTAAGAAAGTTGGTTTACTAGTGCATCTTTAATAATAACTTTCTATCTGTTCAATTTAAGTACTATGTGTATCAATAATAATGCTTTTCTATTACCATTTTTTTAATTTGCAAAAAAGACTGTGTTGAAATGAGGTTGTGACCCCTATATACAGTTACTGAACAATGCCTGATTGTTGAACTATCGGAATAAGCCAGATGATATTGGCTCTGTCAATCATACCACCAGACACCACACCATATCAAATGACCCAGAAATGTTTCAGACTTTTTTCTACATGACATTCATTAGAATGTCATTTTATAGGTCTTGGGTCTATGTCCTCGTTTTTGAGAGTCAATCCTTAGGAAAATAAGAATTTTATTAGACAAACTTTTTTTATTTTCTACTGTGAAGGGTTAACAGACTATTCACAAAAAGATTGTCCTTCTTTACAACAGAATAGATAAGAAAACATTAAAGGTGCATTCTTCCTTATGTATACATACTACATACTGTACATATATGTGCACATACAGTACACAGACTGTGCTTCAGACCTGTAGTATCTCAGGAGCAAGCACAAAGGAGCCCCAAAGAGAATACGATCAATTGATAATTGCCCAATGTCTCAATTACAGTCACGGAGCTAGCCTAGGACAAATGTGTTGTAGCAAGATGGTGAAAGAGTAACTGCAAGAGGCTTTTATTCACCAGCCCTGAATCCACTAAGCTTTAACTCCCACCACATAGTCTTATAGGACTATAAGGGCTGATCAAAGAATTATGAATCTTCAAAGGCACCGACCCAGTGGAGTTCTTCAAAATCAACAATGAAACATGAACTGGCAGACACAGGTGGACACGGAGTGGACGTGCTTTTCGAACCCAGAACAGGAGCCACCCCCAAGCGGCTATGGAACCAGGTGTCCCAGACACATCGAAGCCGATACGGTTTCTTTTCGGGTTCCTTCTTTCAGGTTAGCTACTAACACCCAAAGGAGCTGGATGGGATGCTCTCATTTGCATCTGTTCTCATGCTTCTGTTCTTGACACTTAACATGATAAACCTCAAGTGCTAGTTCCTGTTCACACAGTGTAAGAAGAGGAGCTTTTGCTTCTACAGCAAAAACAGGTAATACTGCAAAGGGGATGAGGTAGTTTTGCGATCCCATCAGTGATATCTTTGGCCTGACATGAAACCAATCAGGCAGAAAAGTTCCTGTGAAAGTGCTGAAAAAATGCCAATTTATAAGGGGAGCTGCAAAGCTATTTTCATGTTTCGGGGTCAAGAAGAATCATCATTGATGAGTGAAATTTCAAACAGCAATAAAAGTAAAATGTACACAGTAACCTGTAAAACCTCCAATTCACTTCTCAAAACAGAAAACAATTTCAGATATTTGTATATATCTCAATTGATATTTTAAAACAATCTATAACAAGGCAACAAAACGTCTGGTGACATGCGCAGCCCAGGATTGTGAATACATCTCTTTTAATCCAATAGAAATATTGCTTTCAATTTTGAAAGTTTTGCAAACACTACTTACTTTTTAACTTTGCATGCAGATCACGTTGGAACATTTCTGCAGCGAAACATCTGCTGCACAAACCTGTCTTGATTCGCTTGTAAATCACATTACTTTAGTCATTACGGAGACCAGTGAGCAGGAAGGGCCTCATCTCATCACAATTCATTGGAACTCAAATGCGAGTTTGTGACAACATGGAGACTTACAGTACTTTCACAAAGTTCACCATTTTGTGCTAAATTTGAAATTTGTATTTTTTTTCTATAATGCCAATTAATTTTGTTACCAAGTTTTATTAACTAACTGGTTTGAGAAACTGGGACTGCAGTTCCCCTTTTGCAATTTTGTTAACAAAACAGTTATGTTTCTCATAATTCAAATTCCCATAATTTTGCATATATTTTGTTTGTCCTCTATTTTTCTGACAATTTGATACCAAAAATGTATAATTTGTCCTTATACGGGGTATGTGTATTTGTCCTATTTTTAGGTTTTCTCTGCATTGTCAAAATAAAGTACATATCTTTGTGCTAATCATTACTGAAGGCAAAGTATTTAAATGTGTTAATGCTATGAATGTGAATATCTGTCATTTTGACTTCAGAATCACTTTTTGAAGTTCAACTGCAGTTATTTTTATATCCATTTTATGATACATTAGTCATATTGCCATTTTGCTCTTTAAGAAAAAGTTTCATTATTAGTTACAGCATGTCTTGAGGTGCTTGATGTCTGACATCGAAGGTTAAATTGACACCGATATAGTAAAATGTGTTTAAAATTTATAGATTTAATTTTTTTAGAGACATTATGAAATATCTGAATCTTAAGCTCTTCGAAATTCTTCTTTCTCAGAAGAGCAATACAATTTTGCTAGGATGCTATGAATTTTAGAAGTTTTCTTGTAAAGTTTTATTTTCAAATTTGACCATGGGGACCAGCGTTGGTGTTCTGGAATTGTTTTTTGTTCAAATGCCAGGTGAGATGTTGCTGTTGTACCACTGAACAAGGTACACCATCTGCTCAAATGCCCAGCTGCATAAATGAGTACAAATGTTAATCACTTTGCACAGAAGTGTCAGCCAAATAAATAAGTTTAATTAAATGAAAATATCTGATCAAAATACCCCCAGAATAAGGCTGCAGTCCTTCCCTGAAAAAGGTCATAAGTAACACTTTTTAAAACTGGTCTATTCTTTTTATATGCTCTGAGAGCCATAGTAAGACACACTGTATGGCTTCACCTGCTATACCACAAGACATTTATTTGCTCTGCAATGGGTGATGTTATCAGCAAAGGTGTAGCACAAACAGGAGATAAAAAGCAGAAGTTCTACAGTCTATAGTTCAGCAGATAGTCATCAGCAGAGAGCTCGCCCCCTCTGAAATTAGTAGTTTAACTCATCAAATGCTTTCACTGTGTAGGCTGTTCCGTGGAAAAGGCAGCACACTATAAAACACCAACATTAAAAAAAATCCCGGTAATTTAAATGATGTGGAAATTTCTTAAGATAAAAACCTTACATAATAAAAATAACAACAAAAAACAACAACTGAAAAAAAAACGTTTTAAAATTCTTTAAAACATTTCAGAAAATGTAGCCAGGAAATACATCTTCCAGATGACAAATTTAAAACAGGTGAGCTGTTTATGCTGAAGACAAAATATTCCACATTGCACTTCTTAGAAAAACTTTAACTGCATTACCGTAATTGTCATGTTCTTTCTCCCCACGGCTTTTAGAATTTTAGTCTTTTTGTCATATACCCACATCTTTAAATTGATAAAAGAAGCTAACAAAGGAATATATTATTATTATTACTACAAATAACAGCGATCAATCATCTAAACATAAAAAACCCAAATGTTATTGCTTCCCGTATTTTCAGAATATATACACACCCAAATGGAAATACATTTAAAAAAATCCTTAGAGGAAATATTTTCAGGGGTTTTAATTCTAGACACTCTTTTTAAGTGGTTTTCAAAGAGCTAGATTTCTCCGAAACTGTGGCTAAACAACTCTTTCACAATTTCTCTCAAACTAAAGGAGTTGGACTGTCCATTTACAAAGGCTTTCCTTTGTACTGTATGGAATAATTATGTGAGTTTTTTACCAATATTTTTCATCTTTTATGAATCGCAGGGTTATTATCTACACACACTTTGTTAGGCATCATCTGGATATTTTAGAGGCATAGAACAGTTTCAATCCATAAAATCCAGTGGTTATGGATTTTTAAACAAGTATACATTAAAACTGTTCAAGCAGGTAGCTGTGTTAGCATGCATAAGCTGCAAAAGACCACCGGAAGAAGCCGAAACGTTGTGTATCTTTTCTTCTCTTTTCAGAATAGAATAAATCTTTGCTTGTTTCTTTACATTAAAATTGATAGTAAATGTGGGTGTCATAATACAGCACACAGAGTAAACACTTGTAGAGACTTGTACATAGCACATTGTAATTGTAACCTTACAAGAAAAGGGCAATATTTGAATGGTATCTGAAACCATAGCAACCAGAGACCAAGCAGTCCAGAGTGAGGGCTTGGTGTCCACGTGTTTTGTCCTAATTACTACAACACTGTTACTCTGTCAACCTTGATCAGCACCAATACACACCACAGCGGCAGCTCTGTAAAAATCAGCGAAGTAATTAAAAAAAAAATTTAAAACACCATTATTCTTCTGCATCTATGTCCTCTCAAGTAGGAGTCACCACCACTGTTAACCAGCTTGGAGTCTATCACTCACAATCCATCGGGGCACTTTGTGACTGGATGCTGTGCGAGACCCACAGTACCTTACAGGACAGTTCACACCGACCGCAGGTGCGTCTGCCCCTGACCACACCACACACTCACAGCCCCAGGGCTGCTGCTGCCCGTCAAGCAGACTCACGCCCACTACTGCTTGGGGAATCCCTATCACTATCCCTGCCAGTTAACCACGCTGACTACCCAGGCTTGAACAGGCAACAGTAAGACTACAGAGCTCGACACAAACAACAATGCTGCTCGAATTACTCGGGAAGCCCTCACTTTGGCATTTAGCAGGCAAGAATGAGTCAAGGCTCAATATTTTTTTTCTGCTATAAGCAAGAATTGCATCCAGATGCGGTAAACAATTCATGGAAAAAGCAGAGCACAGAGAAAGAAGTGAAACCTTGAAAGGTTTTTTCACAGGGAAGGGCTACAGAAAAGGAATACCACAAGTTATCTCACACAACTTCCCAAAATTTCTTTTACTTCAGCTTAATTTGTCAAACAACAGAGAAAAAAGTTTAAATTTAAGCTTTCAGAGTCATTCCCTCAACACAGACATGCTGAAACTTCCAAATTAAATTAAAATGGCCATCTTAGTGGTTAAGGTTACGTTGGCCTGATAGAAGAAAAGTCTTGATTGTGACTTATTCTTAACTGCTTTCATTTTAATTTCAAGATACAATTTTACTGAAGTTGCAGAAAAGGTAATAGCTTGATATCCTGTTTTAGCGGTTTGCTTACGAGGACAATAAACTTCAGGTCTGGCAGGGTTACCTTTCTCCAGCCAGGAAACTGGATGTAGGTATCCTGAGGAAGATCCGGCACTCCACTGGGAATGCTGAAGCTGCCGCCATAGAAAGCGGGAGTGGTGAGGTTGGATGGGGGCCGGAAAGCCCTTTCCTGGCTTCGTTCCCAGAGGACGCCTTGACTGACGGCTTCATCGATGCTCAAACTGTAGATGAGCCAGTTGGTCAGGGTGTCGTTTCCCAGGGTCAGGTTGGATACAAGCCCCTGTTGAGAAAACAGGTTTTTAACCCTTTATGGCCTACCGTACATTTCTGTTTTTGTGTGAAAAAAACAAGAAAACTAACTCAAAAATATCGTCATGCAACCACCACCTACAGACAGGCAGGGGGATGAGATGAGATGCATGTATAGATCTACGACTCAAGAGTTCAGTGATAAGAAACATTTTACATATACTGTATGCAGTAAAACTCAAAACAACATCTCTTATTTCATAATAAACATGCACCTCGAATGTGGCTGAGATTACTTTTGTTTAGTAGTGCCAAATTACCCAATTCTCATCTGTCTCTTTCGGAGATGATCTCTGGTCAGGATCCATCTCAATTCTGCAGCCTAATGTCTTTTGACATCAATTAACAGTCACAATAGGGCAGAAGCTACTATTTAGAGCTCCCCTTTTCCTACCGGCAGGACATTCAACTACTGACAACCCATTCAATGCGTTCATAAGATTTAAAGAAAGCATCATCTTTTTTGTGCCAAATAATCGCTGCAACATCATATTAATTTTAGATTCATGTGCAACAGAATAAAACCAGAATGAAAAAGTTCATACCTTAAAGTCATTGATGTATTTGCCATAATTAACTCTGCCCATGTTTTCCACAAGTATATCCAACAGATCTCCAGCCTTCCCAGTGATATTGATTGTCAAAGATTTGTCTCTTTCCAGAATACCCTTTGGAAACTGCAGATGTAATTGAGAAGGAATTTAACTACATTAAACTGATGAACAAAAATGCTTCCTGGAATTGTAAAATAATGAAAACTTACCCCATTCACAGTGATATAAGCACGGTCATGTACACCATTTAATAGTGAAGAGAGAGGAGTAGGCTCACTGCAGTCTTTAGGGATCTTGGTTTGATATAGAATGAATCCGAAATGCTTTTAAATAGAAATGGAAATGAAAATTATTAAAATACATCAAGAAGTTACCCAGGAAGGCAGTTAACAGTAATTATTTCTCTTTCTTTGAATTGTGGAAAATTTACCATACAATATAGATATGGTCCTTAAAATGCTAAATAGATTAACTCTGTTTTTCTGTTTTTTCTTTTCTGCAGTAAAGAGTTTATCAACAAATATAAACTAAAAATAATGCAGATGACAGAGCAATTTTATCTTAAGAAATTATTTTAGTAATATTAACTTCAAGTCAGTTATAATGAATAAATGTTCCTTGTATAAAACCTGTTTCTGTTGGTATAAATCTCTGCCCATACCTGGTTCATCTCAATGAAGGTTAAAGGGTATACACTTTTCACAGGCCCAGAGAAAGAGAGCGAGTCCAGAGCATCAGTTACTGTCTGGAGCTGCAGTTGAGTGAGCACAGAAGATAATTTAGACACTGAGATTCAAAACACCCTGATAGCCAGACATTTTAAAGGATGACACTGTGTTTTTATATGTGTGAGAACTTTAAAACTTTGAATTTGAAGCAGAAAAACTGAGTAATATCCAAAAATGAAAGAAATACTTTAGTTTCAATCCTACAAGTTGTAAACTCACACATTTTACACCTGTAAGACACAGATTAAATCAGAACCTCACCTCTCATTATTCAGGAGCATTTCAAACCCCTCAAAATTTAATAAGCTGTAATAAATGTATAACCAAAGCAAAAAAGGAGAGGACAACAGTACAGAAAATAATAAAAAATCAAAAGCTAACCTGAAGTATGCTTCAGGTTAACTCCAAAACCTTATCCACAACATCACTTGTGGTGTTTGTGCTGCAGAGTGTTTCAACAGCTGTGCATTCTCAACATTTTAAAATAGAGCCAATTACCCACAATCCCTTACGCTTCCACTTGTGGTAATTATAGAAAAAACTGTAAGGTTTAGAGAAATAAATGATAAAAATAGCTAGTTCAAAGTACAGATGATAAAACCTAATTGTCAAATTTCGGTATATGTCCCTGAAAAATAATTACCGTAAGCAGGAGTCCACATATGAAAGTAACAAGGCAGGATGCCACCCAGAACTGCAACATTAATCCAAAATCTGGGATACCACCAAATGAGCTCCAAGCATTGTGTCACTGTGTTTGTTTTCTGACCAGAAACAGAGACTCAAAAAGCAGAAATGTGTCCTCAAGAATACATTATAACACAGCCCAATGTGTTATAATAAAACACTCAGTTAGAATACTTACTTTCTTTATTTTTACAGCTCCATATGAAAATTTAGGTGTTGTTGGAGGGACTGGTCCATCAGGTATTTTCTTGTACTGCACAACAAATTAAAACCAATTAATTGTTAATAGATTTTAATGATCAGTTCCGAATGCAACATTTCTTGGATTTGACACCATTACCTTGTCGGAACAGATATGTAAAAACACTGACAATGGTGGAGAAGAAAATAATTTGAATTTGTGTGATGACATTGTAATTTTGCTGTTCTATTCTTCTGTCTCTATTCATTTTGGACTTCATGGTTTGTCCGACAGACTTTCTAAGTCGTGTCCAAAATGCTGTTTTCCATTCATTAGGAATCACACCGCATCCCTGCACCCTGTCTTTCAACTGTTTAATATCCGAGATGCTTGGGTGTGTTTTGTGTGCATGTGGGATGTTTGAAATAGTATTTAAATGTGTACTCAACTGGTGGAATGGTGTTTTGATTAAATACAAGAAGCAGTGCTCTTGCAGGGTCCTGAGCAGATTTCTTGATTATGCGTTTGAGCTGTACTGTCAGTCCTAACAGACTGTGGAAGTCTGGAAATTAATCTGGAAGTTGCAGAAGATCCCTGGATCCTTCAAGATCCCATAGGACCAGTATAGGACAAAAGGGATACTACTGCTTTAAAACTGCTTATGTTGTTCTTAAATTTAGATTGTTAAAAAAATATTTTTAATGTGTTAGATAGTACTGTACATCTAAAAAAATAAGTTATTAAAAATGTACAGTTGCTTCTTGTTTTACAATTTTTTTGGTAATTTTTTTCAGAGATTCATTTTCTTTAGATCTCTATTTTTTAAATTAAGACTGATCCACAAAGATGGCACATTACTTAGTAAATCTAATTTCAACTGACAAACCGAACAAATAAGACACCTACGTTACATTATTATTGTTACATTGAAATGTTTCTCCCTTCATTACTAGGTATACATTTCTTTGAATGTTTCAAACCTTTCAGATTATGTCTGCAGGCCAGGATGAAAATTATGTAGGAATGGCGGTAATATGTAATATTTCTGCTTTGTTTTTCTGGTGAATTGTTCTACAAACTCATGTAAGGTATGCTGCACAATAATGTATAAATTAATACTGTAGTACCAAATGGCAGTGTGTACTATCCCATTTTTTATACTTATTAAGCATAGTTGAAAAACAAACAATATCACTACTTAAGGACAAATTGTTCCACTGGCATAAGGCAGAGTTTTTTTGTAAAAAAAACAAATTCTGCAACTTTAATCCTTACCAGTCTAATAACATCTCGGATGGCAAAATATTTGTCTGTGAGATCCCCTGCTTCAGTCAGAGGTGCATCATAATCATAGCTGGTTGGCTGTGGAGCGTATGGAGTATTAGCACCTGAAAGGAGAATCTCAGAATGAAATTAGCATCTTTCCTTGTTCACACTTTACTTAAGCTTTAGACTTCAAAAGTTGGAGATTAAGCCAACATTCCATTACCGGCGGTAATTTATCTGCTTCTTTCAATTCTTCCTGTTAGGCAAGTCCACTTTTCCCTGTGTCATCTATTCACAATGTACTGTAGCTGCTCTGACAGCTCAAATACTCTCTGCCAAGTTAGTTCAACTGATTTGCAGAATATTTTCTCTAGAGAAAAGTATGCTTATGAAGTCGCTTGTGATTAGAAAATTATTTCAGGGTTTCCCAAGTTCTGGGATTTTAACAGTTTTATTTTTGTTTTGGGCTTAAAACCCTCTGGTTCTTTAGAAGGCCACTTGTTCGTTGTGGCTGGAGATAACCCTGAGCCCATGCCAAAATCACAGGGCACAAGGCAGGATGCAGAGCACTGCCTGCTGGGGCTAAAATAAGTAGAAAGTATAGAAAGTTTCAACCATGTTCTCTCAACAGTGTTATTCAAACAGTTTGAAGCAAAATGTCTCACCATTCCAGTATCCAAAATTAGTTCCACCAATAAACATGTACCTATATGAAAGACAAGATGGTAAAGATAGAAAACAGGAATGGGGTGATTCATACCTAGTATCTAGACAAACCGCCACTTCAAACAATTATGTAGTGTGGTGATAAAAAAAAGATTTTGCAGTCACTTTAGTTTTTCAGGTGTGACAAATTATCCTAGTATGACTGAAAAAAAATATATTTAAAAATTCCAACATAAAAGAGAACATGATATAGATTTACAATGCATAATTCCCAAGATGAACTGGTCACAACTACTGAAGTACCCAGACTCTTGCTACATTAATCCTAAGAGTGTGTTAACAACTTAACTGTCACGAACATAAATACTTAATTACATCATAGCTTTTATGGCAACCCCAGAATTAATTTAATGGATTAATAAAAATCCAAATATGTGCTACAATATTCTGTTGTTCTTGACTGTTCAACCAATCTGTTTCAAAAATTGCATTATCCTCTAACCTTTC
The DNA here is from genome assembly GCF_055471065.1 of Atractosteus spatula. NCBI lineage: Eukaryota > Metazoa > Chordata > Actinopteri > Semionotiformes > Lepisosteidae > Atractosteus > Atractosteus spatula. The sequence goes on along the minus strand of NC_142717.1, from coordinate 426,096 downwards.
TTTTCACTTATAAATTACGACCTAACATAAATAAGTCTGCTATTTTATTCAGAACCTCTTTCTAGTCCTGTCCACCAAACCACTAACATTTCTATAATGCACATGTACAATGTAAAGAAATCTTTTAATCTCTGAAAAATCACCATATGCTGAGACTTACTTACAGATTGACATTTGCTCCAGCTGCTAGGATTTCATTCAGTGATTTTGCTACAGTGTTTTTATTAACAACTGAGTGGTGTTGCCCCCAGTGGTCCAACCAGCCTGTGTAGAATTCAGAGTTTACCTGAAAGATAAGATGAACATTAGAGGTCAGTAAAAACACCACACTTTTATTGTGAATTAGGCTTTGCCTCACCACCTGATGTACAGGTCTTGGGCCATTTATGATACACAGTACATTTTTCCTTTACAGAGAGCTTGGTCGGCAGTTTACAAATATGCTGAACAGACACTATAAAAAGTAATGACAGGATATATTTTAAATAAGAATTATTAAAAAACTGACTATTTAAAAATGAACACAAGGACAACCAAATTTGTCCACACAAACAAACGTTCAACTCCAAGAAATGTAATAGTTCCAATCAAAAAGAATAATAAAGGCTTCTTAGAACTGATGATTCATCAACGATAAACAGACTTTAAATGTGGAAACTAGACTACTTAGGAAATGTCTCTGAATTTAACCAAGGACAAAACATACAGTATCTATGCAGTATCTGTGATAATGGCCACACAAGCAGCCACAATGCTTGATACCACTTCCTCTCTTTTTACAGCAGTTCAAATTGCCTTTTGGTATTGTCACTAATGGAATGTTTTTACACAGAGAAAAAACCTTCCATAGATATGCAGTCATTATTTAAAGATGAATAATTACTGGTACGTATCAGTTTCAATTTTTCCTGTTACTTGTTTTAGACTCTTCAGTCTGGTTTAGTCTTTGAAATCAGAGGCAAATGTTTTGGTTCTTGCTTCGGCGGCACATATACTCAAATTGGAATGATACAGAGAAGATTAGCATGGCCCCTATGCAAGTATGACACACAAAAATTGTGAAGCGTTCCATAATTTTAGATATATTGCAAAACAGTATGCTCTCACAACGCTGCTACTTATACAGTACAGCGTTTATTCTCAGTTCAACCAAGCAAGATTCTAAAACCTCTGTATTTTGTGGCGATTAGGCAATTTTGGGTGTCATAGCTGCTTTTTTAACAGAACAGTGGTACTCAACATATACATTATGCTTGGTGATAGCAGCACACGGTACAAAAATTGAATTTCAGCGCTGGGGCCCTGGGTTGAATTTCTGAGGAGTTTGTATTTTCTCTCCACTTTTGTGTGGGTTTCCTCCAGGTGCTCAGGTTTCCTCCCACAGTCCAGACACATGCTGGCGGGTTAACTGGCTTTTGTAAAAATTGGCCCTGGTGTGAGTGTGTGCGCATGTCTGTGTTTGTGTCTGCCTGCCCTGTGACAGAAGGGTGAATCCTGTCTTGCACCCATTGCTTGTCAGCGTAGACTTTGGCTCCACTGCAAACCTTAAAAGCAGTTAGACATTGGATGGATGTATCGGAGAGAGGGTGCCCGTGTTGAAAACTGACAATCCACTCAAAGGATTTTACCTCTTCGCGCTCCCTGAAACCTTTCTAATTTAGCTTCTCAATGTTTTGCAGCAGTTGCAGGTTTGCTGGTTTAGCAGCACATACCCATCCCCTATTATTATGCACAATTAAGGAACCACAAACAAAAGTACACCATGTGCACTTGGTGAGTAATCTCAGCTTTCAGAATAGATTTGCAAAACAACAAATCTGTATAATTCTATTTTGCTATATAATTGTTTGCAATGTATATTGCAGTTTAAAAAGGGAAGGCTGTAAATCGTGTCCCCATTTCTGAATTTTTGTAGAAAAAGTTATTTTTATCAAGGAAGAGTTGCACATCAATGATTCTTGTAGTTTTACATACGTGAAAGCTACAGTGGTGTATATATAGGTGTATTTATGCATACATAAATAGTAATATAGTATGTTTCCATAGATAAAGATCATACTCTGATCGGAAACATCTGCCAAAACTCCTTGTGTGGGCTGTGTTGAATTGCCCAAATTAAAAAAAAGGGTCTGACATGGGTTATAAAAACTTCTTTCCCCTCAAGATACTTCATTTATTGTGTTAAATTCAAAATCACTTTCAACAGTATGTTAAAGTGCATGATAAAGAGTAAAGGTTTTCCTAGCATGAAATTAAATGTATAGTTCATGCGTTTTGTCTTTTTCTGTGACATACAAGACATAGTATAATCTGCCAATTACATTCTTGATGTGTTTCAGGCAAACTGCAAATAATCTAATAATTCTGAAAAAGAATGATTAAATATTTAAAAACTGTTCTCTGGTTTCTGTTATTTTCTTATTCATTACATAAGCTTCATCCTTTACCTGAACAGGTTAAAATTTAAACATCTCCTGAAAAGATTTCCTGGAGAGTTTGCTCCTTAGTCAGTTCGAACCGTGACAAAGGTCGGTAAAGACAGTGCAGGAGGGCCGTAGTTCCTCAGGACTTACCAGTGGACCTTTGGGTTCTGCATGCCTCTGAGCAGAGAAAGCTGCAGTAACATTGCCACCTAGTGAACGAAAAAGAAAAGTTACTGCACAATTCATATCACCTAAGCTCACATTCCCGAATACTGTTTTACGAGACAGACATGACAAAACAAGATGTCACAGGAATTACCTTCTAAGCATGTTTCTACCTGAATGTCAAAAAGAAGGACCACAAGGTCATTTAGAGGCAATAAAATACTATAGATCTGTGTGCAGCTCTGCTTTGCCATCTCACTTCAGTGCTCCAACCGCATGGATAGACTGAAAAGTGGCTGAAGGAAGAAAAAGCACTTTCGGTCCATTCGAAAAGGGTGGATAAATTTAATTGTCCATAACACTGACACACCTCTTACACAAAGGAGAGCACAGGGCATGATGTCTCAGATCCCCACATCACCACAGGGAAAAGCAAATTCTTCGACAGTTGCAGTACAACTTTGTCAGCTTGACTCACAATGCTCACCTGACCTGAAGCATTTAACTGCACCCATATCTTACACTGCTAAAACATCACAGATTTCTGCACCTGAGGAACATATGATTAAGAATCATATTTCAGCCATTACGTTCCTATGAGAGAGCCATAAAAAAACAAAAACAAAAAATGAGAAGTGGTAAATGAGACCATCTACTCAGTGGTTTAAATCTTAACAATTTCCAAATGGTTGTGTGTCACCAGGATGGGAACAAGAAACAAAAAAAGGGAAGTTTTATGTTTCTGTTATATCTTATCTTTCTTAAAGTGAGAAGCCCAAAAATTAAGAAATCATCAGAAGCATAAATACGTTATTTTCTGAACCTTGGTTTAATAAACAGAGACTCCCTCACATACACATCATTGAGATTTAATAAACTGAGTTATCTAAAGCTACTGAAGTTATCCAATAATGGATGGGCATGGCTGTACTGAGGTGATATATATTGCTGTATCACCCTGCAACTCACAACTGGCAGCCCAATGAAGCTAAGCAGCTGCGAGCCTGGAAAACTAAGGCTGCTGTTGGAAGACGTGTTAGTGGGGCCAGTAGGGGGCGCTCACCCTGCGGTCTGGGTGGGTCTTAATGCCCCAGTATAGTGACGGGAACACTGTATTGTAAAAAGACGCTGTCCTTCGGATGAGACGTAAAACTGAGGTCCTGGCCAAATTTCCCATTGGCCTTTACCAATCATGGCCTCCTAATAATCCCCATCTCTGAACTGGCTTTATCTAAGGTTTTTATAAACAACCAATATTAACCGAAATCATGATGCATGATAAATATAGTTTTAACTCCCTGGTTGAAACAAACACCAGTAATCATCTTGTCATCAGACTGATGCTGTCATCCAGGAGCTGGTAGCACACACTATTGCTGGATCTGACCAGATTATTACAGTGCTAATTACCGATGATAGGCAAATTAAAGATAAGATAATCAACATTGTTAAACTGCCAAGCACGGACACCTATTTTTCTGTCTTCACAAGTTTTGGTAGGTATAGTGGTGGGTAAATTAGGTCATTGTACCCACATAGAGAAAATTCTCCAGTCAGATTAGTCTTTTCTCCTTCAGTAGCCCATTACTCTCATCTAGCTATTTTCTGCACAGTTCTTATTCAGGTAAATTCCAATTTGCTCGTGTAGTAACTAGGTGGGGACCTTTGCTCTTGAAAGGAATATAATAATGATATTTAAAAAAACAAAAGTTCCATATTTTTGCACTACAATAACTTTCTGCACAAACCTGGTCCAAAATCCACTGTAGCATATAGCCCTTGCAAAGCTCCACATTTCAGGAAGCCTAGTGCCGCCCCGTCTGTTGTGAAGAGAACAACCTCCTCACCCAGGTGGGAACGGAAGAGCTTTGTAAGATGGCGCAGATAATTGTAGTCACATGCGAAGTAGCTACCATACTCATTTTCCACCTGAAAAACAAGGTTTAACACTTACACTTCACACCTGATAAAAGAATGGAGAATCAGAATGTTTGTACAGACAGCGTACACAAACAGAAAGCCTGACAACCAAATAATGTCTCAAACTTCCGTCAGTCAATGGATGTTCCTTGCTTTTAGGATTCTATGTTAAGCAAGGGTGTCCGCAAATTCTTATGTCTTATCAAAGCAATCAGGAAAAAAATGAATATCAAAATGTAAAACAGCAATAAAAACAATCAGTTTTTATCCCTGAAAAAGAGAGGCAATGTGGTATTAAAAAGGTAAAGCATATCTAGTTAAAGTATAACGTTTTCTTGTTTAATGCTACACCCAACAACCTGTTATACAAGAATGACAGTACAACTGTTTAATGCACCGTCCTCCAGAAGGACATCAGAACAAGGGAAGAGATCTCCAACACTAAAGAATGATTCTGCAGAGAAAGCTGGACTGTCAACATGATAGGCCCGTGACAGGGATATAGCCAATAGAATTTGAAACTATTTGACAATTTAAAACACCATAATCCATTTCATGTATCAAACAGTCTTAATGATTTATGTTCTTAGTGACTAATTATATAGAATTAAATTAGTTAAAACTGAACTTGAGTTATGAGTGATATGATCACTAAGATACATAGATTGATAACTAGTCCCCATTTCTTGCTTATCTTCAAAAGAATCTATTGCACATTGTTCTGCACTATACCGCTGAGCTCTCTGAAGACAACCACAGCTCACGAAAGGCTTTTTTTCCACTTCATGCCTAAAATATCTGGGGATTTCAAACCTATTTAAAACCTAGACTAGTGCATTTTAATTTAAGAAGAAAGAAAGAGTGGCAAAACTCATGAAATATGAATTAATTTAAATATAATTAAATTAATTTAAAATGTCATATTGTTCAATCATTTCTGTAATACTTTTCCCCCAAACAAAATGCAGTCTTTTTCACTTTACAGAATTTTGTTCTTTAAAATAAAATTTCATTTTATTCTATGAAAAACATATCTACCTACTAAGGTTTTAATGTCTATTTTGGCGATACCTAAGGGAAGAGATACTTTGTGAGCACTGCTTTTTTATATTACAGTATTATTATTAGTGACAGAGAATAGATCTTAGGGATAGAAATGTTGAATAAATTGTCTGCTGCTGTCATCCAGTACAGTGATGCCCTTTGGGTGAGATATGTGTTTCTGCATATTAACAAATCTTCTGACTGAACTCCTAACCTTACTCATAATTCAAATTGTCAACACAACCTATCCCTAAATGAAGTCAAGACTTCTAGACAGGGTTGGCATTAGGTGCAAAATTAGGACTTATAGTTAATGCTAGGGCTAGGATTAAGACTATTGTCATATCACATTTCAAAAGTCTTCTTTTCAAGAATACTTCTAAAACCATGTTGTAAATATCAGCCTTCTGCTTGAGACTAATACCATTGTGTTTGTGACCATGGAGACATTACTTATGACTGAAAATAACAAAAATGAAGAATTATGCTTAGTAAGGTTATTCACAAATTCACTTCATACACCTTATACTTACTTGAATAGAGGTGTAATAAATTTAGTCTGCTCGTCTCTGATAAAGATGTAGTTCCTTATCTGCTCCCCACTACTGTACATGCAATACAGTAAGTTTAACATCAAATCAACAATGTAACTAAGTGTTATACTACAAATGTATCCTGATATATTGTTTACAACATTATAAAATTAATAAAATGTATGCATAAAAAATAACTGCACCTTACCACACGTGATTCTTTCAAAGTGGCGTTACAATTATAAACCACAGTAGATATGTAATAGTTCAACTACAACGCTAACTGCAGATATAATCACACAGCCATATGTGTAACAGACAGCAGGTCTTAAAATGAACACTTTCAAAAATAATTCTCAGCTTGTACGTCTGTGCCTAGCACTAATCTAGGACTAAATGTCAGGCTTTTGTATGATCATCTGCATGACCCCTACTGGCAGCAAAGGATCACGGCTTGTGTACTTGCATATAAAAGAGACTGTAAACAAGGATGGATGTTCTCTGTCAATTTACACTTTAGCAAGCAGGATGATACAAGATCATATTCTGTCCTGGACAGGAAATAATTAGTCTAGAAATAATGTCTAATGTAGTCAGATACATGAGCTGCATTGAGAAAAATATCAGAGCAATGTGACTCCTTGCAAACCAAAGATATAATAGGCTGTTTGTTAACATTATATTTACCTTATCTGCTGGATATTTGATTAAACAAATTACTGCTTGTGCAGATAAGTCAGAGAATGAAAGAGGAAGCTCTTAAAACAGAAGTCTCTATGACTTACAGTGCCTTGCAAAACTATTCAGACACTTGAACCTTTCACATTCTGTTGCTTTAAAGGTTGCGGACATGACACTTTAAAATGAGCAATTGATATGTTATATATACAACCTACTACACCTATCCAAAACAAAAAAAGTAAATAATTAGTATAAAAGAAAAATGGATAATTCAAAATTTCATAAGTGTTCAAACCCTTTACAGTGGTAAACAGTAGGAGCACAAGTCACTTAATTGTGACACATAGTTTACTGGTCTCTGTAAGCAATAATAGTGATTCATATTTATTTCAGACTAAATACACCCATCTCTATAAGGCACCTATGTCAGATAGTGAATTTCAAGCAAAGATTCAGCCATAAAGACCAAACAGCTTTCAAATCAACTAAAAGATAAAGTTGTACAAAGGTGCAGATCAAGAGAAGATTGTGAAAAGCATTTCAAAAGAACCTGTGGCCGGCCTTCTGAAGTAAGGACTGTAGTTACAGCTGATCTGCCACTAGAGGGCTCTCTAGTTCAAAGCAGACACACTTGAGGGGGAAAGCGTTCATTATCAGACAGTTGGTGAAGGAGCAGCTGGCATCATTCACACATTGGTGGAATTAGATTGGCTTAGGATATCGAGGGCATGCGCAGTGTCAGCTGGTATTGGGTTGCTGGAGAGCAAGTCTTTTGTGTGTCATTGAGAAGGAATTTGCTGAATAAATACTCCTTTCCCTGCAGGGTCTGAATACTTCTGCAAGGCACTGTATCTCCCAGATTTAGGGTCACTGTTGAAATGTTGCCCTACCAATGCTTCAGGAATTTGTGAAGAATCAATGTACTGTGCAGGTAAGGAATACCTGAAGGTGTGAATAACTGGGACCCTTATGATTTCTGGACTTTTAATTACGACAAACATCACCTAGCTCTGAGGAATGATATTAAGATTGCAGCACACAGTAGCATTTTAAAATTATTTTTAAGCAAGACAAATGGTTCAAATCAAACAGAAACATGCTGTTATATGATATTTTTGTTACTATATCATCCGAGGTGTGAATACATTTGGATGGCTCTGTATACATCAAGATTCATCATTCTAGCTAGGCTGTACTTATTCGTCACAAAAAGTTAAAGAGAAAACTGCCTTTCTTATTAGTACTATGAGGATTACCTGAACTGTAATAATTGGCCCTCCATTTTGATACAGAAAGGGCTTTATCATTGGAAGTAATTTTCCCATCCATTGGTCCACAGCTGTTATGTAATCTGGAAGATGTAAAGGAAGTGTAGTCAATTTATTTAAATAATATAAAAACACTTCATAGGCACACATGCTTAATAAGGGTATGGTATATTGTATAATGCACAAAACAATCAAACCCTTAGATGTAACATTACAAAACAATTCAAATTTACAGGAATGCAGATTTGACTCCTAAAGTACGACACCTACAAATATAAAATCATGTGAAAAGTATTAAAAAATAACGCAGCTAATAGTAAAAAATAAGTATTTGGTTACTGAAAGCCTTACCAGGATCTGAAGATCGAAGAACAATATCCTTCTTCTTTAATAACCAAGCAGGTAAACCACCCTGACCAAGAACAGACAAAACAAATTCAATCACTTACTGTAAACAAAAAAGCTAATAAATAATTATTTTATAATATCCTTATGTCAAGATAAGCAAAATGCTTAATATACATCAATAAGAATATATTTTTTGTACAGTAACTGGATGAAAAAAAATTCTCAGATGTTCATACTTGTGAGATTCTCAATTCAATTTAGAAACCCTGCTATCTGCCAGTTAATGGATAATAGGAACTTGTTTCCTTTGCTTTTTTTATTTAATGTGATAAATCAGTTGAGGAAAAAATGTCTTGCATCAGCAGGGTATTTACTTGAGCAAAGTGAGTAAAGTTCCTTACTCAAGAGCACAACAGCTGGGGTTTGAACAAACCAACCTTCAGTTTAGAATCCACATCCCTAACCCCTGCTCCACACTAAGAAATCAGTAGTATGACACATTGAATTGCTATTGCAGATTTGTAATGCAAATTGATCTTTTAAATTTACCATCTCCCATTCTGCGCAAATATAGGGCCCAGGCCTCAAGATGACCAGTAACCCCAAGTCATTGGCAAGCTTCAAGAAATGCTCCAAATCTCTGTCTCCAGTGAAGTTGTGTTGTTGAGGAAGAGGCTCATGATAGTTCCATGGAACATACCTGTGAATTATATGATATGAAAGACAGGTAAATACTTGTGAATCTGTGGTATATAATGTAAAATAGCAAAAAGGATATGTGGGATTAGAACAGTTGCAGTTATGTGTTATATGACCTTTACATTTTCCTTAAGCAACTTGGACTATGAAAGAGTCTACACTACAACCACTTCAGAATGGTCAGGGCCAAGATTCTGGCAAGGATCACAACATTGTCCTGTTGCTAGAGATCACAAGCTCAGGTCAATGGAGTAATAGAAAAATCTGCAGTCATAACAGCTGCAAGAACCACTTTATCATCCTCAAGGGCACAAGAGTATAAATTCTTCATCCTTCCGTGTCCAAGCCCACTTGTGGCGCTTACGTCTGAATAGCGTTGAGTCCCGCCATGTACATCTTGATGAGCCGATCCTTCCAGTAGACTCGGGGGATCCGGCTGTAGTGAATGCTACCAGAGATATAGCGGAACGGTTCTCCATCCTTGAGGAAACAATTGTTCTCGTAATCGATTTCAAAACTACGAGGTGCTGCACACTGGAATGAAAAATAAAAGCAGGGTATCTGTAAACAATGCTAATACTGTATAGTCACAGAAATATTTAATCAGTCTTCATTTCCATTATAAATTCATTTAGTTATAAAAATCCTAATGTTTTTACTCATTTCTATCTCAATTACAGTATGCTCCACAATTTAAGATTTCCTGGGATACCAAGTCATAACAAACTGTATTGTTAAAATGTTGCGATAGCCATCGATAATAAAAGAAAGCTAAGAACTGATTGCATAGACCATTAAAAAGGCAACACGTATAGTCAAAGTAAAATTCACATGAAACTCTTTCTGTAAGATCATTTCTTTTCTCAACGCTGGTCGCACTACATAGTTAAATAATCAGGTACAGAAACGTTCTTGTAACTTCAGAGGAAAAGATAGAAGATGGACTGCAATGAAATTCATAGCATACAGTACACTGATCTAGGCAGCAATGAAGTAAGACGAAGGGGTGTTTGCCTATCTTGTGGCATGTCTTCGGAATTCAGTATTTCAGAGAAGAGACGGCCGGTATCATTTTACCAAGTTTCACTCATTCATTACTAGTTGCAACTGTAACACAAAACTTTAAATATTCTCGCAAATTTCAGAACGAATGTATAGACAAGAGTATATGCATAAAACGAAAGGAACACGGAAATATCAGTTCTCAGCGTCTCCAAGCTCGGCTGTAATGTTCAACAAGTTAAAAGAGCAATGCAATTTAAATTACTGTTATACACGGATCGGTACCCGTAAATCTATCAAATAAAAAGAGTAAGCTTACAGCTAGTTTAACTCCGGTAATGGCTGGTAGCAGCAAAAACACCCAGATAAAAGCCATGTTTTTAGTCTTGTGACTTTCCTGAGCGCGTCAGCTGACCTGGCGTGGAGAGACGTGTTTGTAGACTGAGCGGACTTGCTGTAACCTGTTAATATTTCCACTACACAGATGGGAGAAATTACTGTAGGGTTCGCCACCCTAAGCAGACACTGCCAAGTGTGCTTAACCGTTAATAAGCGAAGTACATAATTAATACTATTCAGCCTATTATGAATTGTTTTTTTTTTAAGTATGCGTAAAAAACGTTTATTTTGCAATACCTTATAGTGTGCAGTTTTTAATGTAAGACGGCACGGAAAGGGACATCCCCCTCCGGCTCATCTGCAGCAGGAGAACCAGCGCTGATGCCCAGTTTGAGTTTGGGAAGAGGTGTGTTTGAGAAGGCGCGTTTGCTGTTCTTTCTCCAGATGACGTTTGCACGGCCCTTTCAAGGTTTGTTTCCAGGGTCATTTGGCACTAGCTAAGTGAACCAGAGATCTCCTAACGCTGTTGAACTGCCGCATACATACTGTAGGGGTTCTAGCCGTAAACCAAGAGGCAAATTATTTTTATTAAGATGAATAAAAGTGACCAACAACCAAGGAGAACTGACTGAAAGGCCGGGAGCCTCGTCTCTGGACCAGTCCCATGTGGGAGCACGAGGTCCTGTGCACTTGGCCAGCTCCACACACTCGCAGGACAGGGTCCACACCTTGCGGTCACCTGGATCTGCTCCTGCACCCCTTACAGGGGGTAAAAAAAACACATGGCACCGGAGGGTCATACAGACCAGGGACTATGGCAAAACACAAAGGAAAAGGATTCTCTCAACGTTTGCAGTTCTCAGAGGTCTATTTAGTATCCTGAATCAGTCTGTGTCACGCTAAGGAGTGTAGTATGTGAAGTTGGCGATAAAGTAATACCTGTCAAATGAATCAGACTCAGTCTTTTACATCACCACCTGTCCCCCGTTGGGTCCGGACCCGAGGAGAGCTCGCTTGAGCTGCCATGCAGGGCCCGGTGCCGACGGAGAGCAGTCACCCAGCAGACACAAGGTTAAACAAATTCATGTATTGCTTCCTGTACCCAGGGAATCTGAAGCGCTTTACAAGTGCGAGGGGATCCATCTCATCCACAACTCACCCGGGCCACGTACATTTTCATAATGGATGCATTTCATTTCTTTTTTGTGCAGCTTAGATACGGTGATGAAATAAATCATTCAGTAGTTTTTTTTTAAATGTTTTTAATAAGAGGAGAGCTCAGTCATTATCTTCTTGAAATATCTGTCTATGGCCTCACCTTCTCACCACATGGATATGTCCGTCTCCCCAGTATCTCAGCTCAATGCTTTCAGTCAATGGCTGCACTTTTAACAGGAATATAGACATTTTTTGCAGAAAGAAATTGCATTTCTATCCCATGCATCCTCCTCTTTAAAACAATTTGGAATATCATATACATTTGAAACTGACAAGTGCAACATCCCCTTTGAACCAGCACCGGCACAAGCAGACGAAGGATAGTAGACACTTTTTTTCAATTGGCAGAACTATAAAACACTTTAGACACTTTACAGGATAGTAAGAGAAATGGAGGAGTGCAGTCTTCACCGACTAAACAAACGCATTCACAGGCACCTGGATTACTAATGAATCTCAATCAAATTCAATTCACCTGGGGGTGGGTGCTGGTTTCATCAAATCTCAAATTGAGTATATATTCCACCAACAAAGTGTGTTATGTTTTGAAATGCCAAACAGCCTTACATTATGTTCCTCAGTGAGAGAATTTCCTTCTTCAAGGAATTGTATTTCTTTCTTGAACTTGAGTGCTGGCAGCACATACATCATCAATGTGTACAGGCACGTCCTAGATAAGCATAGCATGAAAAAAACAGACCCTGAAAACACATGAAAATGATCACAAGGCACAAACTGCAGTAAAGTATCAACACTGTTAGTGATCCTAAAAACAGACCATGTGTACAGAGATCTGCAACATCACAGAATTCAGTGCTTGTACAGAACCCAGTCCAGTCTCCCAGAGCTCTCCAACTGCAGGACACCTTACCTCCACCTGCATCTTCGTCACCTTAAGATAAATGAAAAAAATGTTTTAGGCTAGAGAGCTGAAAGATCAATTTTATAACAATTTACTTTCATTGCAAGCTGATGTGTTTACAGTGTTATGTAGCCAACACTTGAGGTTTTATATGAAACGTGTAAAGTACAAACATGCAGGCCATTTTAATTCTTCGGCTTCAGGTGTTGGAAAGAATAAGATGAAACTTTGAAAATCGCATCCAGAACCATAACGGAGGACTCTGGACCCTCAGCTGGAAGGTCCAAAGGCCAGAGAGAGCAGGAAAGCAGGGTGAAGGGAAAGCACAGGACGTGACACAGGAAGTCGGAAAAGGAAACAAGAAAACGTTCAAAACTGAACCAAACAAAAATAAAAACGGAATATCGTTAAGTAAAACACTGACTACTTTGGTTCTACACTTTTCCCCGCACAACAGTTATTTTTAATTATGTCTCACTCAGTGTCTAAGATTAAAGAGTGAGAATAAGATAAGTGCTGATTTGTGAAGATGTGCAGATCAATCACTTTACAATCAACGCAACTATGGCATTAACACATGTTGATTGTTTTAAGAATGTTGCATATTTGTGTGGTTTTTCCATGTTGTTTTGGAGAGGACATTAACCCAACAAGAAGGAAGAAACTAAACAAAAACAAAAATACTTACAGCCAAGAATATGTTGCATGTGTTTAATTTCAAAATAATTGATGGCAAAATAAAATATTTACAGCACATAGTGTAAACATGTATGGTTCCTGTACAAAGTAATATACATGCAAAAAGTAAAAATAATAAAAAACATCTTAAAAATGATAAAACAAATACACTAAAGTATATATGTAAAATACGATGAGGCTGAAACAAGAGCATCCAGTCCAAATTCCCGTATTTAATCGGTTTCTGTACAGCTTTACAATAATGAATAAATAAGAATACATGATATGGAACTGTACAGATGAATCCACTGTATTCTATCACTAGAGGAAAAAAATAAATCTAGGTTACGTACTTTGCAGATCTTGGAGAAAAAAACTACTTTTCAGATCTTGACTTGTCCAAACTGGCACTTATTAAATTCTTGAAATACAATGCAAAGGGTTTCAGATACATTTATGTTGTTAACGTTTACCATAGCAGCTAAAATCTACGATGCACATTAAAAATTTCTAATGGTGCATGTAGTTCTTTTCCAACCAGATGAAACATTTCTGAAGAATTTAAATACCAAGGTCTTTATATGAGAAACATCTATGTAAAGACTGACCTCTCCAAATCAAATAAAATTTTCATTATAGATGTTTTTGTATAAATAATGCAACTTCAACTAAAAGGGTTCCTTTCCCCTTTAACACGACTACTTCAAAAGCATATTATTCTTTCGCTCCTGACCACCCTAAGAGAACCTAAATGGAGTAGATTACACTTGCAAAGAATTAAATCAGGATACTCAGTTACATACAGCGGATGAAATGGAAGGTGACCAAAATTAAACCAGGTGTAATACTCACCTAATTTACATAAGAATAAATAAACAATCTGTAAACACCCTCTTTTAACGCTCATAATGGTATCCATAACTTAAATTAGTAAAATGTCACAAATAAAGCAATACTTACTGTAAAGCTAGGAGACCTTTGGTTTAACTATAACAAAAATGTCAACGCATAAGTGCCATAACATTCCCACGGTCTGCATAATGAAAAGGACCTTGGGGAATCAGAACTTAATACTGAACTAAGGAAACAACGTGAAGAAACACAAATAACAGCATAACTTGCAGTACCAAGTACGTGCTTTTCTATATATTTATTACAGGTACAACAGAGGTCTTCATAAATAGAGTTGCATAAAATGTTAAAGCCGCAACATTGCACATGATATGAATTAAAACAAAATACAATGAGTGCATTTACAGTATTTCATTTTACTTTACTGCTCTGGAATCCGACTGGCATTCTGCTGTGCCACAGAAAATCCCTTTGCCCCTAGACATGTCTCCAGTTGGCAGGCTGAGTTCTTCCCACCTAAAGAGGGCTTCTATGGCAAGCCATCTTTTTGAAATGAAAACTGAAGGCAGGTACAATCTATATACAAAGTAAGGCTTATATATTTTAAATCGGAGCAACACAATTTGTTCTATGAAAAGCAAAAACTTGATTGAGGTTGAACTTGCAGCAGTTAAAATCTGTCTTGTTGTTTGTGGCATGATTTGCATGGTTCCTTAGAATAAATACAAAGCGAGGCAATCAAAAAGCTCTGATGACTGACTCGATGTTTTAGCGAAGCAGTCATTGCATCTTAATGTTTAACTCAAGATTTTGGTCTCTAGTTTGTCCTAAGTAGTAGAGCAATGATTTAGAGGTGAGTGTTGCCATTTTGTTTTATTTTAAATATGTTCTTGAAAATGTTAGGATAAAGATTTGTCCTCCGTTTTGTTTTTCTTTCCTATACATTGGTTTTAAAAAAAGGGACTTTAAAATGATCTTTTTCTTCTTTTCAATCTGAGCAACCTGAATTGAATACTGTCAAACAAAGGTTTGCTCTGTCTGGCTCAGGCAGAAGTTTCTCTTGTCCTCCACGCTAGTTTAGATTGCATTGCTTTTCCAAAAGTTCTGCTTTTGCACAGGCTTTCTTGGCATGTCCTCATGAGGATAGGGCCATGAATGTGGCTTTAACCTGTTCATTTTAGCATTTATTTTCTTAATTTCATTGTAACGCTAACCAGTCTGCAGCAAAGACTGGCCGAAGACCACAGAGATCCTCAAATTTCGATAGGCAGGTGAAAGAGAATGAGAGAATAAAGGTTATTTTTTTGCCATTTTTCTTCACCAAGGTTACACCCTGGGCATAAGTCTGCTTTGTAAGAAGTTTCTAATACTACCAATGGGTCGAGCATCATTCTGGTGTTTGCGCCGGTCGATGAAGGAAATGAGCCGGGACGTGTCGATGCACTCGGCACTGTGACGGCCACCCGGCTGCAGCCAGGACTCCTGGAGGCAGACCCCCGCCGGGGGCCGCTTCGCGGGGTCCCCCTGCAGTAAGAAGCACATGAAATCTTTGGCAGCCTGGCTGACTCCTTGGAAGTAGTCGTCAGGGAAGCTGAAGTCCAACCGGCAGATGTTCAGACAGGTCTCCTCCACGCTTTCATCCAAGAAAGGCGAGGCCCCGCTCAGGATGACATAGGTCAGCACCCCCACGCTCCAGGTGTCTGACGACAGTGACACAGGGTTGCCCAAGATCAGCTCTGGGGCAGCAAACTCTGGGCTCCCCAGCAAGGGGTGGATGTAGTAGGTGCTGTTCAGCTGGACTGCATCTCCGAAGTCAGCAAGTTTGACAGTCGGCTGGGCTGAAGTCTGGTCTACCAACACGTTTTCAGGCTTAGATTAAAAAAAAAGTTAATTAATGTGTCTGCTGACAAAGGAACATCAAAATCCCATTAAACCAAATATTCAACAGAAACAGTTTGAAACTTTAAATGAGGCTTTGACAGTAAACACCACAGTGATCGATGTTAAACTGGCGTGACTAAGCCAACGAGCTGATTTAGGTCATTCCTGCTCTTGGACCACTGAAGGCGATTATGTCCAGGTTGTGCCATTCGCCAGCTGTGACCTGCACTCCCCAAGCTATGGCGCACAATTCAGACACCAAGCCAGAGGAGGCTTTAGCCAGCTGGTATACTCCTGGCTTTAAGCGAAACATTGATTCCCGTCACTTACTGGGCAGCTGTGCAAGTGATGCACAGTGGAGCTCGCATCTGCTCAGAAGGTTAATATGATGAAGTTCCAGAAAATGGGGTATTCCAAATTCGAGGAGTAATTTAAATGTAATTACAAAATAAAAAGTTGCTTGTGCATAAGAATTTTATAAAGTTTGTTTAGAAACAAAGTACTATTTTTTCCCAATAATAACTCCTTGCATGTAGATAATTATTTTCATCTCAGAAGATCTCAAAGCACTTCTTGGAAGTCTGCCTGTCTGTCACTCACTGGTCCACCAACAGCACCTGCAGCAGCAACCAGCTTTTCCTGGGAGGTGTCCCATCCCACTATAGACCAGGCCCTCCCTTCCTTCGCTTCTGAGATCAATCTACAAAGGTGGCAATGTTGCCCCTGAGCAATATGCTATATTTACAGGCCAGCACTCACCTTTAAGTCCAAATGAGCTATTCTGCAATTATGCAGGTAATGTAAAGCTTCTAATATCTCCCGAAGATATGCGGTCACCTTCTCTTCAGTTAGATTACCCCAACTTACAATATAGTCCAAGAGACGGCCCTGGTCTGCCCTGACGATAGAAAAAACACAATGGAACAGGGCAACTGTGATCAGTTCTGCAGCGCACATTGAACTTGATTAATCTTCAGTAAGTGGATCTATATATATAGAAGCGGAGGAGCGAGAATAAAGTCTGACAGTACAGTTTTTGAAAATGTGTCATCACAAATGGCCCATTAACCACTTGAAGATCTAAATAAAAATGAAGAAAATGTCAAATATCCAAAGCCTTTACAGCACATATGTACAGGCATTAAAGCTTCGCAAAACTGAAATTGGAAGTTCGAATTCCAGAGCAAGAAGAATTGAGCAATGAAAGACGGGGTTACACTAACATCTCCAGGACGAGCACGAAGCTGGCTGACGTCTCGAAGGTGTCCAGGAGAGCGGCGAGATGGGGGTGCTGCAGGTGCTGTAAGATGCTGAGTTCATGGGTCACCTGATCCCGCTTCATCAGCTTCTTACTGACAAACTTGGCAGCCACAGCTCGCTTAGTGCCTCTCTGATCGCACTTCTTCACTACAGAGAACCTGCCCCTGGATGACGCAACGTTAAAAACCATAAGCCTAATGCAATTGTCATTGCTCAAGCAACAGTGCACACTATAAATATGAATGAATGCCAGCCTGTAAAAACAAACACTGTCTGCAGCAGGACTGAATATTTCCACTTTAGTGTTTTCTGAATGAGCTGTCATGATTTCACTCTTATGCTCTCATTCTAATTCAAGCACTGAACCAGTTATACAGTCTTTTGCAAAATAACTCAGACCCATACACAGTTTTCATATTTTGTTTTACGGTTTGCAGTTATTCGACTTTGAAGTAGCAATTAATTTGTTTCATACATAACCTACACATTCTAATGACAACACAAAAACTAAATAGCTAAGATAAAAAATGAAAAAAGTCACATTTCTGAAGGCAAACAAATTTAAATGCACAACATTGCCTTAATGAGTCACTATTAATTAAGCTATACAGATATCTGCAGGAGGTTACTCAGTCAAGTAGTGACTTTCAAGCAAAGATTTAACCATGAAGACCAAAGATCTTTCAAAACAACTCAAAGAAAAGTTGCATTAATGCACAGATCCAGAGAAGGGTATAAAAACACTTTAAAGACTCTTAATTTCTCACAGTGTAGTTGATCATTAAAAAGCAGAAGGCAACGGTCCTCCCTAGATCAGGCTGTCCTTATGACCAGAGAAGCTGGGCTGGGAGGGAACTGTAGTCAAGCATGGTGGCAGCGCTGTGCTAGTTCTACTCCCTTCAGCATCGACACTGAGGGGAACACAGCTGGGCCTAAGTACTGGCAAACCTTAGAGGACGATCTCAACCTACACTCCTAGAATAAGAAAGTGAATGTCCTTGACAGGGCCAAAGGCCAGACTTGAATCCTACTGTAAATCTGTGGGAAGACTTGAAAACTGTTGTCCAGAAGTGATCTCCAAGCAACTTCAGAGATGTTTAGCCTATCTGCTAAGGAGAATGGGCAGAAACTACGTCAAGTTGGTGTGCAAAGCTGGCAGAGACTTACGCAAAAAGACTTGGCTTCTACCAAATACTGAGGTTACAATTCTAAATACTTATGAAATGAACATATCTGAGTTTCTTCTTTTGTTTTTGCTAACATAGATGACTGCAGTTTGAGCATTTAGATGTTATTCAAAACATTATAAAAATAAAGATACATCATTTTGTAATTTCAGAAAATGGGACACTGTAGGAGGGGTCTTGATAAGTTTGCAAGGCACTATAATTTAGTGACAAAGTGTAAGAATTCTCATTTTCATTTCTAAAGTAAAATTTTGGTATGCATAATCTATTTTTTTGTCAGTAATACAAAGTTCAGTGAATAACACTTTCTGGAATTATCTATAAGACTCTAATCATGTTACATTTTAAAATCTATCGAATGGTGGGATTCAGGAAATTTCCATTTAAAGTAGGTGTTGAGTGAATATAGTTTACAGGTGAAAAAGTACAATTGGCTTTACATGCCTTTAATGTTTTACCCATTTTAGAGCACACAGATGTTTTACAGCAGGTAAGCTCTGATTATAAAGTTTAAGCGCCAGATCCCCTACAGCACAGTAAATCTGTGTGATGGAACATGTATTTCCAGAAACACCATCTGTCCTTTAAAGGTAAAAGTGTTCCGCAACGTAAGGCTTAACTTTAAATAGAATGTTGCAATTTGGAACAATTTGCAATACCTTCCTAATTCTGCAACCTCAGCGTAAAAGGATTCAAAGTTGTCTTTCCAGACTACCCTGATGCCATCATGGGAAGGACCTGAAAAACAAACATTAAAAAGAAAATTTATATTACTATTGGGAAAAATCATAATGCTTAACTGAAGCATGAAAGCACTTCAAAATACTGAACATACAGAACCCAAAAACTGAGAACGGGTTTGATGCTTCCCAACCTTCTAATCCAAAATAAAGAAATGGGACAAATGCAACTGAAATTCTGCAGCTTGCCAGGTCTCTGATTGGACCCTAGAGGGAGCTGTTAGCTAGGAGATCTGCTGGAGGTCGTGAAGATGAAAAATGAGTTGGTATACTACTACACAGGCACATGATCTGTCTGCACTAGCTGTGTGCCTTCTGTTACTACCGAGAATATTCCAGTTGCTAGGCAAAGCTTTGATAGCAGATGGTGACCTATTTCAGCATGAATCTTTTTAGTTGTATAAGGTCAGTAAAACATGTCTGCCTTTCTTACAGTAAAAGCGCAACCTGAACACACTCCTTCAAACAAGGAATGTAGGGCATTTTGAGCAGATATCAAACAAAATGCATAACGTATCCAACATATTCAATCATGGAGAGACAAGAAATGTTAAACACTTTTCTGTTGACTGATACAACAGAAGTTCTAGAATGCTGTTTAAGACATTGCTTCATTTTAGCTGCTGAAGAAATAATACGCTCTTCAAAAAAATTGTAATAGCTTTTCTTTGAGCAATGGATTTAGGGTTTCTGAGCAATCAGAATGGTTACTTGAACATAACAGTCCAAACACAGCCAACACCAACACAGCACAGTCTTGCTTCAATCTGCAGGCAACGTCCGCTTTTCTTGAGCGATGCAGGAGAACTGACCCAGTACTCGGAGGCTGGCAGAGGACGAGACAGAGCCCACATCGTTCGTGGCCACGCAGGTGTAGGTGCCATCGTCTTCTGCAGAGACGCCCACGATCCTGAGAGTGGCCTCTCCAGAGTCGCTGCGTTGCCCAGGGCGCAGGAAAAGAAAAGTCAGCGATTCCCAGTTCTCTCTAGGGTGCGCTCACCCAAACGTCAGTTTCTGGAATCTTTTGGACTATGTTACTAAATATGAGCTTATTTAAAAATAGTACACTTCATTATGCATCACATTTGAATAACCAATGTTTCCTGGATCCATTTTCTAATTGCTTTATCCAGTACAGGGTCATGGGGAGCCGGAGTCTATCCCAGCAAGCAACAGGCACAAGGTGGGACGCCAGTCCACCGCAGGGCACATGCACAGACACAAAACAAAAACACACCAGGGCAGATTTTCCAGAAGCCACCATGCAAATGATCAATGTTTTTTGCAACCATAAAATTGCTTTTTCAACATGCAAAGGATACACATTCTAAGAGGATTTTTTTTTGCAGCCAGCTATATCAGATTGGACTAATGTGTGTGTTCCTTATGTTATATGCCATAATATATGTTTTGACAAATGATGACCATATCTAATATTTAAGCAATCTTATTGCTGAAGAGATATAAAATATGGACCATATCCAAGACTTTTAACGTATTTCCAGACATTCAAATATGTACTACCAGTCACAACAATCTCCAAAGAGTTAGATTGTAGATGTACCTGTAGGCAATGCTGACATGGCCATTGCTACTCAGAGTATTTTGGTCTGGTCCTTTCCAGGTCACAGTTGCTTTGGGGCGACCACAGACTTTGCACCTAAGGGTGACACTCTCCCCATTCTCACAGGTCACATCACTCAGGGGCAATAAGAACTCTGGAGGAACTGCAAAAACAAACGTACCGGCTCTTGAAATGAAAACTATACATGTCACTACATTCATATGACCAAGTTCATTCCAGGCAGAAAAACGCAGATTTTTGGCAGTGGAGTCCTAAGACCACAAGAACGACTACAAACAGCAGGAGGTCATTCGGATCATCTGCCCCATGCGGTAGTTAAGAGCTAATTGATCCAAGGATCTCGTCCAGCTGCATCTTGAAAGAAGCCAGAGTATCGGCTTCAACAGCACGGCCGGGCTGATTGATACAGACTTCCAGAACCCAAATGACATGAAAGAGAACCAGCCAAGAGCTGAACCTTCTAATCTGCAGTCAGAAACTTCATGTGTCTGAGCCCCCCACCCTGACCTCTGCAAACTACATGTGCTGTCACCTACCATGCAAGCAGCTGAAAAACCCCACTATAACCCGCTCATACCACATTTGTCAAACCTCAACAAGGCATACTAGAACATTTATTTACCAAGCAAAAACATACATTCAAACATTTCTTCCTAATGAAGATGCAGGTGCAAAAAGACTCCCAATTAGCTAGTTTGGACGCTTTTACAAATATCTCTTGATGAAAAGCCAACTCACCGTCATAGATATAGTTGGGGTTTAGAAGCTGAAAACAACAAAAAAAGAAGGCATTAAAAGTCAAGTCAGTTCCAACAACTAAAATATCCACATTTTGAACATTTCGATCTGGTGTCCATGCCGGCTCGTTGTAGTAGCCCTCCTCTCAACTTCATCACAGAAAACAAGGTCGCACTAAAAGGGGCACACGCTGCTCCTGGAAGACCTACCTTTACAGAAACTTTGTTAGCTAGACCTTCTCTGGACTTCCGATAGCCGTTTTCCAGCTTTCCCTCCTTGTCTTTCTTTTCAGACTTCTTTCTGATGCGGAGAGCTGTGTGCCAAGAGGATGACTTCCTGAGGAAGAAAAGAAGAAGTCTGACAAAGGCATGAAGGACGAGCATGGAGATTTTCCAATTCCTTAGACCTCAGCACAAATAAAACTGCAACACGGGCTTTAAGGCTTGTTCCATGATGAGTAAAAAAGCTTTTTTTTTTAAAAGCTTTAAGATTCTCCTGTAATCCTTTCAAAAGGGATGTGACCCATTGTTTAATATTTTGGAAGAAGAGCTGATTTCATGGTACTGCTTTTCATTTAAGCAGCAACCTTTTTCCTGACCCAAAGACCTCATGGCCGTAAGAACTACCGCTAAGAACCACAACGCTTCCATACCGAGCACGCATTTGCAGATCTAACAAGAGGGTTTGAATTCTTCAGTAACGTAAGGCACATGCACATAAGAGATCATGCGTGTATTATTGTGGTGAGAGTCGTGAAGATTCAGTGGTGGAGATAAAGAAAGGTCTTGAGAGTTTCAGACCGCATCTGGGGAAGAGTGCTCCCGTGTGGGCAGGGCTCTTACTTAATGGTTCCTTCGGGGATGTCGGGGATGACTGTGGATGTGTGCCCCAGCACATAGCCGGGGATCCAGCCCTCAGCAGCGGGGCTCTGCTCATTGGCTGCGCGGAACACCAGAAACATGTTTTGTTGGTTGCTGGCCAAAATCTGGACAACCTCTCCCTGGTAGACGTTAATCTCATCCTCCTTCACCGCCATGTAGTCTTGCGTCACTAGCATGGTGGAGATGTTGCTGCTGCTGCTGCTTTCACTCTGCAATGTGGGGGAGTGGAAAGACAACTTCTCTTAAAAAGGAACGAAAAAGTGAAGGATAACTAACTGTTCATAATCATTAACTGTAGCTGATAATCTACACTGAACACTGACATTGCCTTAGGATAGCGGCACAAAGCAGACAAAAGCTAATATGAAATTAGTTAAGCAGAAACAGGCACATTCCTAATAGCATGCTTTAAATTGGCAAGGCTTATATTTCATTAAAAACTGCTTGAAACTTGGTGAAAATAAACTTAAAGCAAAGCATTTTCGCTTATTCTCTCCCTGAAGTATAGCATTCTTAAGCATTTTCAAACTATCAAATTGCATTTAAAATGTATAATTTTCTCTTACAAACATACATAACAGAAGTACTAAAGAGAATACAAGCTAGCTAAAAATTATTTTTAGTGAAATGACTAAATACATTTGAATTTATCATATTCATTCCCTTGTTATATTAACAGTGATGCAAGCTGTCGTTTGTCATCATTTCAGAGAAATAACAGGAGAAAGAAATAATTCACAGTCAGTACTACTGTATTCTATTGAATCTCTAGCCGTTTCAGTTTTAAAATCCTATTTTGAATATTTTGACTTTTTGATGTACCTGTGTTACTTACTTTATAAAGAGATAAAGAGAAGCTAGTTGGCACACAATTCAAGAAAGAAACAAAAGCAGAAAGGCATCAGTTTTTTAAATACACATTTTGTAACAGGAACATCCTTACCATGAAGCACACGTATAAAGGACACAGATTAGTGGAGTGAGTGAAGCGAGTAACTGAAATTAGAAGGAATCATTGTCCTCATATTGCCCAAAATTACCCAGAAAAGGGATTTTCAGACATTTTCATTTGCAGCTGTTTTCAACAGTGCTTAAGCGGGCCGAAAGAGAAGGTACTGCAGAGATAGCCAGAGAACGATTGCTTTTTTTGTCCAGCACAATGAGTAGATGGCTGTATAGAGTCCGCCATTCAGTAATAATTACGGGCATCTGTAAAATACTTTTCATGCGAAAGAATCCTAAAATGCTTTCCATGCGGAGCGGGATCCAGTTCATCCACCACTGAAGCGGAGCACCGACCAGGAGAGTGTGTGGCTTTCCGACTTGTACCAGCAACCCCGAAACGCAGCAGGACTGGTGGAGAAGAGAGGACGCACTGCACCAAGTGAATTATTTCAGGGGGATATTCAGGGAGGCCATCCCATGCAAGTCAAAGCTGGAGTTTAACCAAGACATCAAGGTTAACACCCTGCTCAAACACTGCTATGGGATCTTTAAGGACCAAGTAGGCAAGACTTAGCGTCAGGTTTTGTGTTCACCCTCAAGATGTCTCCTCCTACAGCAGAGTGTACTGTCACCATGCTAGCTTGGAAACCCTGGACCTGACAGAAAGCCACTACTTACTAGTCCACCAAAACCATCACCTAGTCATCGCACTGAATATCTGAATCCTTGTCTTTTCAAACCACTGACAATGAGTGAAGTTCATTCACATTGAAATAAATAGAGCTCAACAGTCTCTGCAAACATTCCTTTAAGTAGAAATGAGAAAGGACCCAAAATCTTCATCACTCTAGGCCAATATGATTCTATGTGTCTTCTGAAACGGAAGAGCAGCTAGCACCAAAAATTTAAGAACTCTACGAACATGTTAGTATTTAGTTTTTGTTATGGCTTCCTCAGAATTGAAGTAGTAACAGTCAGGGGTTAAAATGTAGTAGAAAAGGCTTCTGGTTCTTTTTGGAAGCAGGAGAGCAGTATTGGAAAAAAACACACAAGCGGTTAAGTTAGTAGCATAGTTGAATGATGGTCACTGTAAGCTTAGCCCGCAGCAGTTAGTAAAAGCTGAAGTAGTCAAGTGGAAAAGAGTGAATGCTTCACCACAGGCAACAGTCAAAGCAGTATTTTTTTTTCTCGTTTCCTTCTCAGAGAAGAGCAGAGAAGCAGCTGAAGAACCAAGGCCGGCAGTGGAGTTAGTACTGACAGGGATGACGGCACGCAGACGAGAGGGCTGGACCGGAGGCCGGAGGACGGGCCGGCGCCGCTCTTACCCCGTTGCTCTGCGTGGAGTGGACAGACTGCTCGCTGGCGGAGGAGCAGGTGCTCATGCGGTCGGCGTCCTTGCTGTGGGTGGAGTGGCGATGTGCTTGACGCCCCAGAGAATCGGTGTCGCTGGGGAAGGTGAAGGAGCCGGGGCGGCTGGCGGGGGAGGCTGGGATGGAGCTCCAGAAAGAGGGGCCCTTCTGCACAGGGCTCCCAGGGGTGAAGGCCTCTTTGCCAAAGGAAGGAGGAGGAAGTGGGGACCCAAGAGGGGAGACCGTTCCAGGTCGCGGTTTACCAAGCGTCAGGGGGCCTACTGTGGCCCTTGGAGTGTGGGTCTGTGAATCCTCGACCGAGCTAGGGTGCTTGGTGCCGCGAGCGCTTTCCAGAAGCTTCATCTTGGGTGCGTCCTTCTCCCCGTCCTTGTCCCCCGCACCTGCCGGGGAGGGGGAGCCGCCGGCACCGGCGGGCAGCAGGGAGGGGGCGCGAGCAGACGTACCTGACATCTTGTCCGGCCCTTCCGCGGGCGCCGAGGCCCCGGAGGAGACCAGCACAGGCGAGTGGAGCCTGACGGGCTGAGGGATGCGGGAGGGCCTGGGCCGCCCTCCCGCCGCACCACCGCTGGGGGCCGGGGCTGTGCCTGCGCTGCTGCAGGCACCGCCGGATGTGCTGCTGGGCGCGGCCGCCCCCACGTGGTTCCGCTGGTACTCGATCGGGGAGGTCAAGGCTGCAGCGGGGGGAAAGGTCACGCACTTAGCTCAACAGCTGGGCTGCACTGCGCAGTTTTACTGCAGCAGCTCCTTCGCTCATCGGCAACCAGCCAGGCCGACGCAGCAAGGAGCTACAGCCATGGAAAAGTTTGGAGACAAATTTTCTTTTTAGGCCAGAATACTTATAACATTTCATACCTTGTAGCATTTTTAATGTTTCATGTTGTATTTAGACTTTAAAGTGTGTTAAAACATAAAAAAAATTATGTCCAGCGACCAAAGAGGGATGTTTATTGCAGCGGAAGAAGAAATCAAATCTCATTTCAAACGTTTTGCTTAAATCAATACTTCATGTTCAGTAAGGATCACTTTTGGTCTGTTCGACAATAAAACGCTGGTAATGGATGTACAGCCATGCGTGTCATAGAGCTCACATAAATTAAGAAAACATCCTCATTCTAATTAAACTACACCTTTCTGTAAGAATAAAAAGGAAAAAAATAAATCTCTATTAACGCATTTACCATTCAAGAAATTGCGCTGGTTTTCCAAGATTTGGTTGATCTCGTGGATCCACACTTGCCGGACTCCGGGGTTGGCGGAGTGCAGGATGTAGGTCTCAGGGGTGCTGTTGGCTGATCTGGAGGCGAGTGCAAATTTACAGGGATCCCCGTCTACATTGTCCTCAAGACCCAGACAGCTCATCTGTAAATGCAGAGTCAAAGAAATCGGTTTTACTCGGCAGCAAATTACGGTCAGATTTTTCCTTGTTCCAAATTCGATATACATTTAGAAGAAATTAGATGCAAAAGGAACAATGGTTAAACTCCTCCCAAAACTCCCTCATGAACGAGTGACAAAAGAGATACAGTAGAGTCTATGGCTTTTCTCCAAACAGAGCAAGTTCTAGATATGATCTGACACTCCCGGTAGACTTTACTAGAATTAACTTTAATTATTGTGAATATCTGTTACTCCCCTCGGCAAGAGTGACACCTAAACCAACTGCTCCATCATCTTGTCAGACTCCTTACTTTAACAGCCTAAATCTATACTGACCTTCAAACAAAGAATGCACCTAATTTCCAGCAGGAAGACGGCTCCCTGCCGATTAATGACCACAGGTTAATTTATATGCATAACATTTAAAGGAAACAATGAGTAGAAATACCTTTATGCTGTTTTTGAATAGATAGCCAGGCATGGAGAAGCCTTTCTTTCTATCAAGTGGCTCGCTGAAGATGATGATCTGCTCAAAGAGGAAAACCCGCCGCTCCTTCATGCGTGCCAGCAGCCCGGTGTCCGGATCAGACACCAGGAAAGTGTCCTGCAGCAGCAGCCGGCCCTGGGCTACAATCTTGCCCTGCAGGCAGGTCCCAGGGAGGGAGGTTATACAAAGCAACCAGGTGCAAGAGAGAGACAGTGAGGATCAAAACTGTTACAAAATCAAGAAGAAATCTTCACCATATTGAAACACATTATACAACTGTATGGTATTGTTTTATTAGACAAAATAAGTGTATAGTATTTATGTTACTACAGAAACACACACAAACACCACCCTTCTTTTAAACATTCATACAGTTAGATATCCCTAATGTCAGAGCATGATAAGCTACAGATTGATTGAACAGTCTTGTACAATTAACTTTATCTTGCTGTCCAGACTTAAAAAGTGACTTAAGGAAATTACATTTAGTTTTATATGCTTTCTAGAAATATGCCAATAATACTAGAAAACCCTAGAGACTAACAACCAATACATGTGGATGTATTAGTTTCAAAGAGTATTACTTTGAATTCTTGTGCTGTGCATATACTATATCATATTGTAACTTTATAACTATATTTTATCCTCCATTTCTATTTTTTTTAAAGAAAGCACATCTTACATCAAATCCTTGGAGCCTCCCCACATTCATCATATCATTGCATCTTTTAGGTACAATGCACATGACCTCCACAGCTTTCTGGAATACAAAAACAATTGCAAAAAGCACGTAGAATAATGTCTAAGGCAGTGCAAGGAGGTTTCAGCCATCACACATGTAAACCAGAGAAAAAAGCCAAAATCAGCTAGATGGACTAAATGGCGTCCTTTCAACTGTCATCCTTATGTTCCTGTGACTAACTGTGCACCTCATTCACAAAGATTTAGTGTTTAATACAAGATGTTAACTTGTGTTTAGTAACCATAAGTTTGTATTCTCAAAGGTGAGTGTCCTGTATGTAGATGTGAGCAGCATAAATTAGTACTACTTTAGCACAGTAACAAAACATCTTAGAAAGCCATGTATAATTCAAGCGATCATGCAGGAAGAGGCTCAGAAGGTGCACCTTAAGACAATGGTCAACGACATGCAAGTACTTTTCCCTGTTTGCAAGGAATGCAGGTAAAACAAGTGCAGCACAGCAGGTTTTTCTGAAGACTTTAGCTCATTAGACCTAGAACTGCTTTTTACCTATGCAAACACGTGATTTTAGCATTCTAAAGATTTGTAAATTGTGTGTGCATTCTTTCATTGCTTGCATACATTAGTATACACTTACAATTCTGAACGTGAGGGCTTTCAGATGCATATCTTAATGGTTTATGGATACAATATTTCATAATATGCCCTTATCTTTAGCTTACATGCATGTAATCACATTATAACTTTTTTGTGAATGCGGTTTCAGAAGTTCATGAAAGGATGATTTTTAACAAGTTTTTTTTAGGCATTTTAGATAAATGCACAGATAAATGTGATCCATAAGTACTGTATTTATAATTTATTACTCTACATATATTTAGAGTTATCTCCCAAATGATAGCTGCTATTAATTATGAGGAAGCTTTCAGTATTAGGAATGTCAAAAGGCTCAGGAGATGTAAGAGACAGAAAATCGGATGCTGCTGGAAGGTTTGTGAGGCTTCTCCTGTAAATCTCTAGATTAAATGCTTAACAACTTGACATGCAAGAAGGCTTAAATGATGAACAAATGCATACCTCCAATTCTGTGGTATCAACACCAGCCTTTTTGGAATATTTAAGAAAATCCTAGAGAAAAGTATAAAACAGAAATCAATGACTATTAAATTTAAATCTACACTGACAAGGCACGGAAACCAATTACCACAAGCACTAAAAACCTCAGTCAACCTTAATTATGTAATTCTGATGAAATACAACGGCAAAGTAATAAAAGAGTTAAATCTGGTGCGGAATCCAATAATTTGAAAAATCATCAATTTCACTACTAGATATTAATGAAGTAGTGTCATACTCACCTTTAAAAGAAGCTGGTATTTCATTATTCTTTGCACTGGTTTTATTAATAAATCTGTAATTTGCAATCGGTGACCAAGGCGCTGCTTTAGGTCCTACAAATATATCAAAAACAGCCAAAGAAAATTAAGCAACATTAACATAACATGCTTTTCTTTTTAACTACACATTAATATTAATGATGAAGAATAGAAAACATCAGCTTGTAATTTAAACAAAACAAGGGGACAAATGTTTACACCTACCTCAAAATATGTGTCTATGTATTCAGAGACGATGTGCTCGGATTTGGGTTTGTTTTGGCAGTACACAATGTACATGTGCAACCTCCGCTCCTACACGAAAAAAAATTGTCAATGCTCCTTGTACAAGTTAAACTCGATTAAGTCACATAAGTGCATGACATGACTTCACTAGTTAACATGATGCTAACTGAAAATTTCCAGCTATACTAGGAATGGAAGGATATATTCTGTAATGTAAAGATGACAGTTAAAAGAAAATCTTAAAAGTAGTTTAGTGTTCCAAGGCTCAAGTGACTTACATGTTTGACAAACAGGGATGCCAGTTTATCAGGATCCTCAAGGCACTTCTCTAGTTCTCCAAGAAAGAAGCTGGAAGCACAGGAAATCTTACATAAGTATACAAAGCAATCATGGGTTATGACTAGTATAAGGAACTAATTCATTCCTGGAAGTCTGATTAAAATTAAATAAAGGATAATTAAAACTTTTTTTCTCATTAAGCCACATCGTCCGGGTTAATTCCAGTTTTTCCAATTGCAATCCCCTACCCAGCCGGAGTTTGAGAAGCTTCTAGAAGAGCAATGCAGTAGCAATGGATGAGATTTTCCTCATTGAAAATCACTGAAAATTGCATTGATTTACTATTGCACTAATGATTCAGAAAAAAGCTATGTCAATGTCTTAAGGAAGTCAGATGCCTACTCTTTGTGCCAGTCGTAAATCTGGTGGATGTTTCCAAACACAATCTTATCTTTTCCCTTCATATCGTCCGGCACTCCGTCTTCCTTCATTTTGTTCATATAGCCCTGGGGACCAGAAGCACATCTGTAACATCAGCGAAACAGGCAATTCCACAAAAAGCACCTAGACAGGTAAATAATTTGTACGGCATGCGCAACCTTGAATACAAAAAATTGGGGAAAATTACAATTTATAGTATCGTTTATGAGAGCTTGCTTCTGGTTTTCATGTCTTATGCAATTTGTAAGTTATGAAGTAAAACACTCACAGCCTGAGGTTCCATCAGAGGAAGACAAACTGTATGTGGAACTGGAGTGTTAAGCTTTTACGTAACAGGACAACATAAAAACAAAAAGACAATACATACCTCTACTACATAGCCCAGATCCCTTACATAGTCCCTTTCAGTCTCAACAAGCTCCTGTAACACGTAGCTAATGAGATGGAAGAAAACCGGCATTAGAAGCTGACCTGAAACTTTGGAACTTAAAAAAAATCATCAGCAGGATTTAGACAACAAGGCTGAATAAACATATCCGGCAGAAAATGTGGCATAAATTATGCACAAGATTAAAAATACAAGTATCTAAAATACTGATCTTTTTTTTAATTTTGGTAACCGCAGTCCTCGGGATAACATATCAGGACTTGCTTCTGGCCCTACTGGAATATTTACTGCACAGTCAAAAGAGGAAAACGACTGGCGAGATGCCTACTGCCGCCTCTTGAAGAAGCTGCACTTGCGCTCCTCCATCTCATCGATGGGCGAGGACGAGGACAGGAGAGAGTTGTCTGAAGGGTTGAAGGAGGGGCTGCTGCTGTCCCCCTGCTCCACAGACAGGGAGCTGGGCCGGTCCTCCAGGGCCTGCAGGAGGAGAGAGGGGTGAGGTGTCCGCCTATCCCAGAGCTTACTGCCGGAATTGGAAGATTCAGAAAGCCCTTCCTAATGGAACAGTGATGTGAATGGCTAAAACGTTATTGTACCTGACACATTCACAACTGCTTTATGTTTCTGACAGCTTCCCCAAAAATGCTCTGAACCAAATAATGAATCCATTTTCTTAATATTTGATTTTCTTAGTTCCAGATATGTGGTCATCATTCACAGAAGGCATTTTTGAACTAGGGTCCTGGAGTAATTCTGTTACTGAGTTTTGTTTAATATAGTAAACCTTATTTTTAAGCCTATCTTAATTAAAGATGACATTTTTACACTACAAAGTAAATTCTTATTTAAATGTCAAGACTCTTATTATGCTGGTATTGATTCTCCTATTGATTAGGGATTAAAACAGGTGTTGACCTGTTAATGCCACATATAGGCTGCCTTTAATTGCTGTTCTTAGCACAGTGATCAGTTAAGGTCTGGTTATAATTTATCTACATGATCTATTAGTGTATACTATGGAGATCATAGAAATATCAAGCTACATTTCCTTTATTTAAAACACTTGCAACCAAACAACAAATGAGAATATGAATAACACCTGGTTAAAGTACACAAAGTTCCATCCAAGAACTCAAATACAAAATAAAACTTTCCGACTAATCAGAAATGCGTACATATGCAAAATGCAGTTACTTTTGGATGTGGGTGGCAAACCCAGTTTACAGGCATACTTTAACTCTCTAATATGGCTTCTTTCCAGAGTAGCAGGTGGTGGGCTTAATCACAGCCAAGCACAGATGAACAGTGGGTTTTCACCACATCACATCCATCCAGACAAGCATGCGTGTGTGTGTGTGTGTGTGTCAGAAATGACAATATTTAAAAGTGTCAAGAAACAGGCGATGCAGAGGTTTAGTCATCAGAAACAACACCTTTCTTCTTTTTCAGAAAGAACACCGAGTCAAAACAGGGCACCACGTATTCTCACCATCTTGCTCTTCACAAGCTCCTCTATGGCGCTGACTAGCTCTGCAGCACTTGGGGTCTCTGAGCTAGTGGGTCGAACCGAGAGCCGGGAGGACGTCTACATAGAGAGCAGAAGGAGAGGAGTGCTCGTTAAATTGACCTGTGCACTTCTGTCAGAGAAACCCATTTACTAAAATGAAGAATTTACTTTAAAGGCACTGTCTGTGAGGTAGGCTGTAAGAAATGATTGGCATTTTTGCCCAGAATTTTCTGGCACATTTCAAATCACTGAAAAGCAGATATATTAAAGAAAAAGAGAAAACAGAAAGGGAAAGCTAAGAATGCCAGAGAAAAATGCCCAGTCACAACTGGGGTAGTTGTGCTTGTATCATTGCTCTGATGACACAAATTAATATTACAGATCATGAATTATAAAATGGCACAACACCAAAAATACATCTGATGTAGGAGAAGTCTACAGAATCTCTGAATATAAATTGCAAAAGTACGTGGATTTAAAAAGCAAATCCTGGGCTTCGATGAACATCACTTAATAGAAGAATGATCTTTATTAATCTAGCGAAGGACACATTTAGCATTGCTACGGTATATGATTTTCTTCTTAAATGCAAATACTTTCAGTTTTACTTTTCAATATATAATCTATTAACTTAATAAACTCCAAATATTTTTTAAACCAAGATATTTCTGAATAAGCTGCCAGTTGTAAGGGATTGTGTTTATTTATAAATGTCAGTTTATAAATACACAGTAATGTCAACAAACGTAAACGTTCTAAAAGTATAAACAAGGTTTATAAACATAAGTCTTAAGATTTAATTAAAACTCGCCTTTAATTTTTAAATAAATCTGTAAGTGTGCACTTATTTTCACAGTCCATTTAAATATGCAGCAATACGCTAATTTGCAGAAAAGCTCACCATTGCTGTGCCTTCCAGACATTCCAAATAAGTGCCGATTATAGGTGGTCTCTGGCCTCGCCAGCTATTTGATGCCAATTAAAAGCTAGCATGGGTAATGGCAGTCAACAGCAAAGGACCTTGGGTAGGTAGGGGAGGTACCAAGCATCAGAGTAATTGACAGGCACATGATTTTGTAGCACATTCCATGTGCCATGAAATACTCAGAAACTGTATCAGACAGGGACTTTTCAGGCAACAATCTCGTCAAATGTATTTGCAGGAGGGTTGAACAAGAACATCTACCATTAACAGAAAGGGGTATGTGTGTCTCTAAGTGAAACAGCTCATTCAAACCTTACAAGTCACCACAGAAAGGGATCATTTTAATGGGAACCAAATAAGAAAAATTAAAATAAAAAAATGTAAGAAATGGGCTAAAGGGAGGAAGGTACTGTAGGTGGGAAGGCAGGAACAGTTAAAATATTACTGAGGGCAAAAGGTCTTGAAACCAAGAGGAGCAGCATGAAGAGAGGGACAATCTAAATGGAAAGATATGGGAACTGAGATAAAACAGAGACAGAACATAAATCAACGTAATGCTGGTGTAAACAACAGTTATGAAAAAAGAGAAAACAAAGAAATTAGTTTCAGAGAAAGACTTGACTTCTGGATAACTGAATAGTTACCCCCATGTAATTTGTTGCTTACAACTTCCAAATCATAATACAAGGTACTCACTGTGAACAGATTATGGAGCGAACAGACTAAGTGAAAAACACGGTTTAAAGTCGCACAACAGGAGACTTTGTGTTACTTGACATTAAGGGAAATGCAGAGGGTCCGTCACCTGTATATGTGCTTAGTGCCATGGTATTAGCACTCTTTATTCAAGAACAGGAAAGTGGCAGAACAAAAAAGGGCCTTCTGGCACTTTTGCGCTGCAAAAATGTTCAGAGTTCATAAAAAAACTTAACCTTTTTTTTAGATGTTATGAGGCCACACAACTTTAAATTTGTGTGTAAACATTTGTTTAGGAGGGAGATAAAGAACGGCTTGTTTTAGCTGACTACACTTTTGTTTCAAGTGGGCTTAAATCAAAGGGCCTTCCTCTTGATCTTTACCTACTGCTTAGTAATGCAGACAAAATATTTGTATACTAAAACAATTAGCCTGGTTTTGTGAAGACATTAAAAAGAACTATTAAATTGCTACAGTGACGAAGAGCCTTAAGGGAAAATCCCCTAATTCGGTACTCAGTAACTCTCAAATCTTATCGACAGAGAGAATATCCTGTCATCTGATATTTCTGTGCTGGAATGTTAGATTTCCTTCAGAGAGAATTGTGATCTTAGTTTTCCTCTAACCATACACAGCGCGTGAGGGTTTCCTATAGTTCCACGTCTGAGTGTATTTCTACCTGGAGTTAGGATCTGTGCACCCTGCAAATGTGTTCAGGATGATTTTCTTATGCGTGAATATTTTATTCAACTGATATTTTAGAAATGGGAGTCATAAGCAACAGTAGGTAAAATAATTTTATAATCTAATTTAAAGAAATGTAATGACATTTATAATTGCAGAATCAGCACAGCAATTATGAGAAGTGGATGCATTTAAAAAGACTTCTTGAACATTTTAGTAGCAAACTATTTCCAATTAAACGAATTTTACCAATTTCCAATTGGTTTACAATCTAGAAAATAAAAGTTTGGTTTCCAACTGTCCAATTTTGTTTTATTACCAATGCTTTAACCTTTATTCTTTGCCACAAAAAATAAGCATTTAACCAAAACCAGTGAGCACTGGCTTTGGTGTCTTAAACGTCTCTCCTGGTAATATTTTGATAAAAGTGCGTCTCTTTCAGCAAATCAGAGTAACAAGGATTCAGTCCTACAGACTTAAACTTCCTGAATCATTTGACTTTTTACATGAAATTCTTACGATAAACACTGCTCACACTGCTTCTTCATAACAATCATGTTTTCTTAAAGGAATTTGTTTCCTAGTTTCTCAAACATCTTCACAGCACATTTTAAGTTAAACGATATTAACCGACACATTAGCAATAAGCAACGCATTAATAATTTGTCTAAACCGAGTGGAAATATATGCACGTAGAGAACAGTTCTTGAGTGCCTCGCACCTTGTCATCCTGAGAGTCAGGCTGCAGGAGGCTGTGCTGCTGAATGGCCATTGGTGGGGGCAGAGGGACAGAGTCTGCCCCCTCCTCTCCCTCCTCTTCTCCACAGCTCTGCATCCCTGAGGACGAAGACTTGGACAGCGTGCCACTACTGAGCCCCTCGTTTCTAACTCTCTGAAACAAACCGTAAAAACAGCCATCATCCCTTTGCTTCCCCAACGGATAACATGAAAGGGGAAAAAAATCTGTTAAGTCAATTTGTTACATTTAATTAAGCTCGGTTTCCTGTCTGGAAAGCATTAAAGTTAAACACTGGATGCAAGTCCAGTCTTGCAGCCTGGATTTAAATACCTTTTCCTGGACTTGGCACTGCTGTAATTGTGTTGGTCTCACTATTGCCAATGTCAAGGAAGTGGTCATCTCGCCTTTTGATCTTCGGTCTGTTCATTTACTGAAGTTCTGAAATTCTTCTTTAGATTGTAAAATATAAAATCTTACCATAACTCAAAGGAGCTCATTTGTTAGACAGGGCAGCACAAAAGCTAAAGTCTGCCGTTTAATGAATTAGTAAGTCATTAGTAAGCAATCACGGACCAAGAACTCTAGAGCTTAGGATAAAAATTCTTCAGAAATGAACGAATCTCCAAGAACGACCACGAACGGTTCTAGATAAAAAGTAACTGTTCTCTTGAAAACGGACATAAATCTATGGGGAAAAGGGGATTGTGGTTAAGCCAGAAAATAATTTTTATTTCTGCTAGTTTTACTGGGAGTCATATCGGACATCCCCATGAATCCTGCTCTGAGTTTCACACTCGCTCCGGCCGGTGTGAAGGGAAGGACTTCGGCACCGACCTCCTCCACGGTCTCGTCTTGCGGAGTCGCGGCGCTGTCGTCCGAGTCCTTCTGGGAGCCGGCATCGGTGCTCTTCCGCACGTCCCGGCTCTTCTTGTGCTTGTGGGCGAGTTTCTTCACGTGGCCATCGGCCTTGCCACTGCTGAGCCGGCGCACGGGGCTGGTGAGCCACTTCCGCAGGGTGTTGCCGGGCCGCTTGGGGCCCGGGGAGCTCTGGGAGACGATCCCATGGGGCTGCAGCGAGCCGCCGGAGGCAGGGGGGCTGGCATCGTTGCTGGACACTGACAGCGAATCTGGAGAAACAAGATGGACGCCGCGCATGAAATGAAGACGCCCCCTTGACGACTGGCCAACATGCACACCACCAAGCCCCCCCATAGAGATTGTTTTCTCTAATTATAATACACATGAATATTTTGAGGCAAACGCACAAATCTGTGCAACATTTGAAAGTAAATCATTTTAAAGAAGTGTCTTTCATTTTAAAGAAGCCTTTTTTCCCCTGACTAGAGGTTTTAATGTTCAGCTTGATTTAAAATTGGTTTTAAACCAAGAGTTTTCTAAAATCTTTTAAGAAGAAAAAATCAGTTTAAAAACAGGGCACGCAGGACCCAAAACACTGGCTACGAGGTAATGAATTATGGAAAAGCTTTCAGAAAATACTCTCCGCAACCAGGCCGCTATTGATCTACTTTTAGGCCCACGCTCTCTGCTCCTTGCTCTTTGATCTATCGGTGGGATGGGGGACGAGGCCTGGCCGGTCGCTGGACGGAGGAATGCGCGCAGGGGAACCAGCTGTGGGCTGTCAGAGGTCAGACTGACTCCACGCTGACAGCTCCCTTAGGAATCTCCTCAAGTTTCCCATGTCAATGCAGGTCAACCTGCCTCCACCACACACGCCAGGAGCTGCTCACGCAGGACCCTGAGGCACTCGAAGGAAGTGGTGAAGGTAGTTAATTAAGAATATCTTCCATCTCAGAAATACCAGTGCTTTCCCTCACCTTCTATTCTCCCATTCCTCTGAATCTCTTTGAAGGTAGTATATCATGTATTTACATATGCATTTACAGAATTGTTCCTTTCAATTACACTTACAATAACGTTTTTTAAATTTGCTATCAAATTTGGAATTAATCTAATTTTTAGTTGCCTACAGAGAATATCCCTAGATTACTCCATAGTAATAGTAAATCAGCACTGCCATCTGTACATCTGCTCTATTTTACACATTCTTGTTCTTCTAACATCACATTTAACTTCAGTATTAATCAAAGAATTAAATCTTTCCATCCCACAAATCAAAGTATTTTTTTTTTTTAATGATTTGAAGTGTAGTTCATCAGAGACTCACAGAAGACCATAAGTGGCTGGATTATGGATTGGAAGAAGTTTAGTCTAATGGGATTATGGATTAGAGGAGAGAGAAGCTTTCACTGATCAGAGTTCACTGATTGGAGAGGAAAGAAAAGCAAGCACCCACCTAACAGGGTAGAGAAAAGTGTTCTGTCAGGAACACTAGCTCTGGCTGTAAATACATTTGCACGAGTATTTGTTACCAAAAAAGAAAACCACTGTACTTTATTTTTAAATTACTTGTTAACTAAATTTAAAAGACCAACAGCTTCAGAAAAAGAACAACTGTCTTCTTCGGAGCTACAGAACCTCTTTTAGCCCCAAAAACTCCATATTTAGAGCAATGTGTGGCCAAGAATTCTGTTGTTTCAGTGTTTGTGTAGCTTCTACTACAAAAGTACTGAATTGAAAGATCCACTGTTTTTGCAGCTGGTGCCCCTTCTCTAATCAAAACCACAACCCATTTTAAACCACTGTTCCATGAACCAAACTACATCAAGTCAGATGATCTCAGTCTCCTGCTCCCCTAATGAGTCTGTCCCATGATGAAGTCACAGTTCACACAGAGTCCACTGTACAACTGGGACAATTCAAGACGGTAGCTTTGCAATGTGTATAGACCCTGCTGTTATCACAGCTTGAAGAGCAGGGAAAGAGAGGTGTTAGATGTGGAAAGGAATAAAGATTAAAATTACAGTCACTGCTGTCAGATTGTCTGGTCTCTGGCATCTATGCTCTGGTGGATTTTTGCCATTGCCGACTTGTTTTGGCCAAGATTTGGATCTAGAGAAGATTTAATAAAGTATCCAGCTCTTATTTTATTCTAACATTACTCTTTTGCTGGTTAAGAAGAAAAAGTGTCATCTTTATTATGATAGTTTCTGGTTAATAAAAAACAAGACTATTAAAACGACAACTTAAGCCTGAAATATGTGCTGTAAGAATGTTTCTCCAGGAATGAGGCTAATGAGGCTAAGGGTGAGTGGAGGAAGTGGCAGAAGGGATTTTCATCCCACCTGTGGCTTGTCTGAAAACAGATCCAATCCCATCCACACAAACAAAAAGGTTTTGTGTAACGCTGTAGCAGTACCTTAAATCCAAAATACTTAATCCAGTTTTCTTCCAAAATGTTCAGATTTGGATAAACATCCTGAGTTTTGCATTGGCAGTTGCTGCCTTCATTTGTGCATCCGCAATAGAAGTCCCAAGCTTACCGAGGTGTAAAGAAAACACTTTATACAAGAATATCTTACACTGTGTAGGTGACTCCTTTATGATGGTTTCACATTAAATCTGTTATTTTTGCTTATACAAAAATACATTTATTATATTATGAATTACTTTGCAATTACACCGCTTAGATTCAAAGCACACAAAAAAGAAATTTGCATTTATCTTAAGGGAGAACGGTAATGTGGTCAGCTGGGGAGAAAGTCTGCCTCGTGTTCCTTCTTGGCGACTCACACTGCAGGCTGCCAAATGAGGAGGTGAGAAGCTGGAGAAATGCAGCTTGCCAAGAGATACTGCTCTCTGTTGAAAAAGCCCTGTAATTCGAGTGTTATTTAACAAGACAAGCTAGAACCAGTTAAAGCAAGGAGGCTGGGAAAAGATAAACACTGGCTGGTGTCCAATGCTGAAGGAACAGATCAACACGTTGGGATTGCTGTGCAAGTAAACCACCCTCCTGTCCAGTTAAAATCCCTCCATATGGGCCCAGAGCGAGGTGCAACTTTAGTTTTCTTGTCCCTGAAGTACTAACCTTACACTAAGCAGTGCTTCAGTGTCAGCTAACACAGGCCCTCTGTGAGTGGCATGACATCAGCTCCAACTATCCATTTCACAGCACAGACATTCCCAGCATTAAGAGAAAAGAGGTCATTACAATAATGGCTGACAGCTAAAGGTGCCTGAAAAATTCCACACAGATCAATTACAGTCTCATGTGTGATTAAATGCATTATTAATACTAAAACAGAACAGGTTACATTAGGCTACAGAAAAAAAATGAAATTTACTGACACACCAACAATACCACTTAGTGTTTGTTGTAAAAGTGGGATTTTAGATTTACTTAATAAGAGCCAGTGAATGTATATTTTTTATTATCATGAATAACAATTTGCCTTATTTGCAGCAGAAATGTGATTAATGCAGCTGGCTGACTTCCAACCACAAGAAAGGGCAGACAAGAAATCACGACCCAGTGGACGCATTCAAGGCATGACTGACCAGCTGCAAAGAGCATATCGCAGCACACATTAAGTACAGCAGGGACTGTTAACCTCCCAAAGTGGGGTCCAAAGACATCTGGAGATAATTCCATATTAGACAGGAACATGCTGAGAAATACTTTAACCCCATTTTATCTTTAGTTGTCTTGAATTTCTGAAAACCGACAACATGGTCACAGAAGCTAAGGAAAGTATTACTTATTCTCAAAATGTAAAGGGAATTTTGTATTAAGAAAAAAAAGTAAAACGTTTTTTTCCCTGTGCATATATATCATCTATATTTCTGAAGATGCCTTTTTACACAAAACAGCTCAATTTTTCAGCAACTTACAGACATCTGAAATGCCTGCTCCCTAATTGCTGAGCTAATTGAATTAGATGTGTTCAATCTGTGTGTTCCAGTAAGTTTCAGTGGGATGAGATTTTTTTTAAAAGAAATGAGAAGTGCTGTTTCTACTTACAGCAAATGAGCTGGAATGTCTACCAAAGTTTGCTTTTGCGCATGTACTCTTATAATTAAATTAAAAACTTTTAAGTTAGCAAGAGACAAACACAATGACAAATGTATGTTTTAGCATCACAATGGAATGTAACTGTTTGCTC
The DNA here is from genome assembly GCF_055471065.1 of Atractosteus spatula. Classification (NCBI taxonomy): domain Eukaryota; kingdom Metazoa; phylum Chordata; class Actinopteri; order Semionotiformes; family Lepisosteidae; genus Atractosteus; species Atractosteus spatula. The sequence continues at coordinate 386,608 of NC_142717.1, read as the reverse complement.
TTATCTCCTATTATATACTCTATAAAGGTTTACAGTTGGATCAAACAGCAAATGAACAAGTCCTCCATACAAATATAATTTTTTTTACAAACAATTAGACAACTGTTCAATTTCCTACTGAAACATTCTGATTACCATATATACCATAATAATTATAAATATTCTAATCTCTGTGCTTATAAATTGTATTTTTGATTCTGTATCAATACTTTGATAACACTCAAGTCAACAGAAAAAATATAACAACTGCACAAAATAAGTATGCTTGCAGTTAGTAAAGGACAGTCAAAACCAATTCCTGTTTTAAGGTGTTACAGTAAGTTAAAATTTATGGATGTTGGTAAGTTAAAATGAATGGATGAGAAGAAAAAATGTATAGCTTTGATGAGGCTAATGCAGAGCTCCTTGAAATTGATTTTTTAATAAAATTGAGCTGTTGCCCTTATTTTAATTATTTCAAGTCAGCAGAGCATTGAAGATACCTTAGATAGCTGAACGGGACATTAAGGATGCTTTTAGTGCACTTGGTACAGAAGAATAATGGGCATTTCACTGGACACTCATTTAAACTGAGTCACAACCAAAGAATGTAGGGAATTTTCTTTGTATTCTAGAAGAAATCAATGTGTATTATCTATTCAGTATTGTTCAATACTTTGAATGAGAAATATTTTCTTAAACTACATCTGCTGGTCTGCAAGCGTAGTAAGAAACGACAGGAATTGCAGAGAGTAGGCTTTCTTGAAAAGACTATGTGAAACAAATTTGTTTGTGTGGGAGTGGTGGGTTAATCAAATCTTCAGTACATTAACCTGGGAGTATGACGTTTGAAATAACGTGAATAATAATGTGAAAGAGTTGATTAATTTGATTCTTTTATCAAATTAAAATTACAAACTCCTAATAGGTACATAGGTAAAATTTTCAGATAGTTTTAAGCACACATGCTTTTATCATTGTTATAAAAAGCACAAACAAAAGATTGTCTCATCCATTGAAGTTACTATGTAGCTTCAACCAACTGGTTTTCTGAGCTTCCCTACTGGTTCCCAATACTTTGCTGAACAAAGTTAATTCAAAATATTAAAAATACATAGGAAACTTAAAAATGCAATGAGATCCAAGCAAACAAAACTGGAAGAATATTTTATCAGCCTATAATTCAAAGACCAAAAGCAGGAATACAATTATTGACAACAATTATATCATGCATTATTATCCCCACACATACCAAGATCAAGAATCCAGAACTTGCAGTTTGTGTGTCTGGTAGATGAATTCATATGGTAGGCAGAGTTTAGATCAAGTGTCCGCTGTATTCCATGAGCCATGAGCAGTGTTCAGACTTTAGAGCATTTTGAGCACACCCCTTCAAGCTTACTTAAATCTAATGCCTCAAAAAAGAACACAATGTCCCAGTAAAGTCAAGCACATCCAATAAGGAGTAAATTGAAAAATGTTTACAGAGAACACCAGAGGCAGACTCTGGCAGAGCACTTCTTAACTCCTGTTGTAAGTCTGCTAACTCTGAACCAGGGATGCTCCCCTCACTTAGTTTCTGTGAGCACTGCTGTAGGGTCCTGCCTCCCACTAGCAGCATTTTGGAAACAGGAATAGCACGTTACCGTAATGCATGCAGTAGAAGTACCGCTCATTTTGGATGGAACATTTATGGAAACTATGCATTCAAAGACTTACATTTACATTACCAACATGGTAAAAAGTGTTTAAAGTTCCTTTGGTTCCTCCTCTATTATTAAAGGTAGGCTGCTCCCTCATAAAGCACTAAAAGTTTTCATCACATCATGATTTCCCTTCCTCAGGCGGGTTAGGTAGCAGACAAAAGGAGAGGCTCACTTCTGAAGTGCGATTGAATTTTCCGATAATTCTGTTCTGATGTGCCATATTCCCAGGGGAAACACTGTCCAAAACCAGTTCTTACAGTGTACAATGTAAACAGAGCAGTACACAAACAAGTAAATACAAGCATTCCAAGAGAAACTTCAAACAAAATTACATTTTAAAGAGACCTGTTAGTGTCACATTTTTATAAATAATTAATAGTGTATGCTGCATAGAGCTCCTTTTCAATATGGGAAATCCAATGTAATGATTTTAGACAGATTTAAGACTGCCAGTGGTCACTATTGTAAAAACTCTCTGCCATCTATCTCTGGGCAAGTGGACCAAGTTACAAAAGACCCACTTTTTGTGATCTGAGTCACATCAGCCAGCAGCCATATCACCCTGCAACTCACAACTGGCAACCCACTGAAGCTAAGCAGGTGTGAGCCTGGTCAGTACCTGGATGGGAGACCTCCAAGGAAAAACTAAGGTTGCTGCTGGAAGAGGTGTTAGTGGGGCACTCATCCTGCGGTCCATATGGGTCCTAATGCCCCAGTATAGTGATGGGGACACTATGCTGTAAACAGGCACCGTCCTTCGGATGAGACGTAAAACTGATTAAAAATCCCAGGGCGTTTCTCGAAAAGAGTAGGGGTGTAACCCCAGCGTCCTGGCCAAATTTCCCATTGGCCTTTACCAATCATGGCCTCCTAATAATCCCCATCTCTGAACTGGCTTCATCACTCTGCTCTCCTCCCCACTGAGAGCTGATGTGTGGTGAGTGTTCTGGCGCACTATGGCTGCCGTCACATCATCCAGGTGGATGCTGCACATTGGTGGTGGTGGAGGGGAGTCCCCATTACCTGTTAAGCGCTTTGAGTGGAGTGTCCAGAAAAAGCGCTATATAAGTGTAAGCAATTATTATTATCATCAGATTTCAGTCCGTAAACTCAGTCACATTCACAATTAAAAACTGTTCAGTCACGAAAAATCTAAGCGCAAACTAAGAAGCAAAACAGATGAGCACTAGCACAATAAGGGAACTCAGGAATACTTCCCTCTTGCACAGTGTGGTGGAAGATCTAGAATTCCAGAAGTTCAACAGCACTGAATAATCATTTCCTTTTGAGTAGTTTATACTTGAGGGGAAATGAAATGACTCCTGATGTCAAGTATGGAACAGCAGTCCTCCTAAGACATGAACTCAGCACAATGGGCTGCCCACAGTGCCAGTCAAACCACAATAAACGCAAGAGGCTTAGACATAATCCTTTGATGACTAAACCCGAAGAGTTCCTGTTTAAGAAGCAATTCTGAAGTCTTTACTCAGTGTTCCGGAAGAACTGGTTATAAACTTTTATTTAGTACTCACAGACTTTCTGTTAAAATGCCTTAGGAAAAAAATCTATAAACAGTATAAATTGCATTTTCTAATCTATATATTTCAACTAAACTACTAAAAATGATATGCTTGAAACAAAGAACAGAAACATGGCTAGGAATGCCCCTGTACATGAAGCACATGTTTTTTTTTATGCACTGAGTGCCAAACATCTGACATACCACAGCTGTATGTCAGAAAGCACATCTGTGTAAAAGCAAGTAACACTACCCAGGTTACCGTGGCTAGCCTCAGGACTACAAACTACAAACTACAGACCAATCGAAATAAGGATAGAGATACCTTTTCTGCTGCCAGAATTTTTGGAAATATACTTTAGAGTAGTTTCCTATATTTTGATCCTGCATTTACTTTAGCATGCAAAGCATTTTCTGCACAAAAAGGAATTATTTGCTTCAAATAGCATACAAATTTTGTGAATTAAACAACAATTCGGTCTGCCGTTTGCAACCTTCAGGCACCGATCAAAAACGAACATTCTTACATAGTAAAACAAGTTCGCCAGAGGTCTCCCACGAAGACAAAACACTGAACACAGGATTTGTAGGTCATTTGTTATTAATAATTTTTTGTTTAAATAACACCACCCTACAGTAACCTGTTCAGTCTGAAGTGCAGAAAATCACACAATAATAACAAAACAAAGTTCCACTCCCGACAGGATACTTCTAAAACACTAGATTACAAAATGCATCCTGAAATACTAGTTTCATTGTCTTGGTTTTGGTAGTAATTAAAATAATTGCTTCAGAAGAAATCAGTCATAAGAGCCGGAATGAGAAAGCAAACAATAATGCTGCTCTCCCAAGCAGACAAAGAAAGAGGGTCGTTGTTTATTTATATTGCCATGGAAACGAGCACATTACACATTCTCATGACTTTTCTGCTCTGTGGAAAAGGTACCTGGCAACAATATAAGCCTATTAAATATCAGAGCCCCTTATCTGGCATCAGTGGAAGGGAGCGCAGGGTCAGGGAATGTAACAAGACCGTTAAATTGAACATGTTAACTCAGAGATTCCAGTTTTCATTCAAGACCCTAAACTGAGTCAACTTAAGCCCTTGAAGAAAATCGTAACCTTATTCTGTTGGACCGCTGACCCAGAGTGAAATTTATCAGAGAACATAAATACGCCCAAAAGGCCATCTTTCTCCTGTATCCAGTTAAATAGGAAACAGCTGTGACTGCTCTTCCTCCTGCCTTCACAAAGATCTTCACTAAAACCTTCTACTGCATTCCTGTGCATTCCAAAAACCGGCTGAGACTAACTCGCTGGCTTAAATTAAACTGAAACGCACAATACAATTTAGGAATATGTCAGTCTTACTCTTTGGCAAAGGCGTTTATTAGAGCACACAGGAAACAAAAGCTGGAAGTATGTGGATCAAGACCAAACTGTTGCCATGATTAATTAGACAGAGAAGCAAATCCCTCAATTCGAATTGTGTTGTAGCAAGCCGTTTTCATGTCACACGAAGTTTTACTCGTCTTCAAAGACAAGGACAACGTGCTTTGCCAGCCTATACATCACTTGTGCACACCCAGGCGTTCTGACTATAAAACGGTCTGCGGCCCTACCTTTGTGATTGAAGATGCCCTCCATCTCCATGCTACTGCGTGAATGAGCAATGCAGAGCGTGCTGCAGGGCACCAGGCCTTCCGCGGCCGGCGAGCGGTCCGTGGTCCTCACCAGGCACCAGTCTGGCTTGTCATGGGGCCTCTCCAGGACCTCCACAGTCTGGCCCCGCCGGACAGTCAGCTCGTTGCCGTTACTCGCCACGAAGTCGTGGATCACCACCGTCAGCTCACAGCCACCAGACAGCTTGGGGGAAAGAAAAATAAAATAAAGTGGCCATTCCCTAATTCTGGTCATGAACAACATGTTGCCTGCAACATTTCTGAAGTGCTCTTCTTTGCAAATAACAGTCTTCAAGGAACCTGCTTGTTCTGCTTTATAACCTCACCATTTCCCTGTCTAGCAATAATTTGCTGCTGCTGTCGACCAGGTCTTTTACTGAAAGCATGACCCCTGTATGATGCATCTTTCTTAGCACAGCGGACAACAACAGGCTGCCAAGACTCCCATGTTGCAAAGGGTCTCCTGAGGTCAGATTTTTCATACAGTATTCCACTGGTTTAAAACAAATTTGTATTGATTTTTTCATGTACTACCATTTTTCATGTACTGCAGAAAGACTACATTAACACCACAAAGCAATATAAGGGCTAAATAAACTGAAAATGCTATTTTAAACTAAACAAAAAAAAAAGTCAAACATCTGGAGGCTTAAGGTCAGCTCTGTGCAAACAACCAGTTAAAAAAGAAAAACAACAGATGAAGCAGTTCCTACAACTGCTTTAGAGTCCTGACTCTAAAATTCTTAAATTATGGTCCTGGCTCAACCTTAGGCTAGGACGTTCTCTAAAATATTGCAGCAAAAGATGTGATAGTGAATTATCCCAGCTCCCTGCTGACAGACTTGTTTTAATCAGTTGAACATTGTGGAGCATAAAAGCAAATGACCCTTATGTCAGTCACACTCCTTGGATCGTGTCAGAAGAAACAGCTGGATACTAGACAGGCAGGTTGTCATGGCATTTTAATCTTGGTTACATTTTAATATTAGCATACCAAAATTGGTACACTTTTTACCCTTAATGTTTTTTGAGAGAAGCTAAGATTAACTACAGTTTATGGACACAAATATATTTGTTACAGAATGTTAGAAGTTTAACTGACATTTATCACTTAAGCACACATCAATTGTGGAAAAACTACTAAATAAAACTTTTAATCTACAGCTATTTGTTTGTGTTACTAAAATCTCAACTTCAGATGTTCAAATAACATTAAAATGATTATTCCAGATTTATATTTAAAACTTAGATTTAAATTATCTAGCATGTTAAATGCATCTGCATAATCTAATTTAACATAACATTAAGATAGCTCTTCTGCAGTAAGGTATATACTGTAGCATACACTTGCTGGTCTCCAAACATTACTAAGTTGCTTTTCATGAGAAAAATAAAATTCTCTCCAAGTTCCTGCCCGAACAGAAACAAAAAACACTAAGGAGAACAGAACTAAACATATAATTTCATCTGAATTTAATCAAAGGCACTGCTTTCAGAAGTGGTTCCTTCATTATTCTGTTTTGAGACATCAAAGCTACGGAAATACAAAGCCATTGTTTTGGCATTTATAAGTTGTAAATACCTAACACGGTCAAATACTCCATTTTAAAACAAGCAAAAAATAAGCATGATAAATTGGTTAAAAAAAGAACATTCAACATGAAGAATACATACCCACTGATACTGAGGCATCGCCAGAGAGCTCAGCAGTTGAGCTGCACAACCCAGACTTTTAGTTGTCATTCTGTTTGCTGGACTAGAATCCTTCATCTTCTGTGCAAACACTTATTTGTAAAGTGCCCCCAAAATGCCTCAAACTCAAATATTCCAACAGCAAGGGGGATAATGTGCCAAAGCTTTAATTATCTTACTCTAACTGCTTCAAAAGCTTTCACAAGGGAAATTCCCTTCACTTTTTTATATTTCTAGAATAATAAATGCCATCTTTCTGCACATGAGAGATAAGTCTTTTAATCTTTAACAAACAATTAATCCGTCATCAGCCTCTTCAGGCATGTATCCTCAAATACAGCACTAACCTAACAGTACTGGTCTTGAAGATGGTATCTGGAGAAGTGTAGCACTACTGCCACACAGTCTTTTACAGAGAATAGCAACTTGCACAGAGGGAGGAGTGAGGCTGCATATATTTAAAGGGGTACTAATCCTTCTTTAAGGATTTAGGCTTTCCTTTACATTTGTACAGATCTGACATATAAAAACTAAATATTAACTTCCAATTTGTTCTTTAATTGAGCTTTTCTCCGAAAATTGGGTTAAAAATAGTTATGCACATTCAGATGGAATCATACTGGCCTTCAGAGCTAATTATAACCTTCAGTGCATGTTGTTGAAAACTGGAACATAACAGGATTTATAGCCAAACACGAAGAAATACTGTTATGACAAGGATGCTCTATTGTATTCGGAATGGCGAAAACTGGAAGAAGGAAGCCCACTGCTCACCTTGTCGCTGTCCAGGGTGTTCTGAGATGTGCGGGATGCAATGGAGATTGTATCGGGCTGGCTACTGCCATCACCCTGACTGTCCAGATCTTCCCCCTCTCTGGAAACCGAATAATCACACCACATGAAATCAAATTCACCCCCTTAAAAGATTTTTTAAGTGAAACAAAAGCTAAGATCTCGACCCCATAACGTTGATTCCGTGGGTATTAACTTTGACCGTTCTGTGGATTGCTTAACTGGAAACAAGCTTCATAAGTTTTAATGGCATTTGTGTTTTAAGGATTCCTGAAGAACTGAAGTGCAATGTGTAAGAAAAACGTGAATGTGAAAAGAGTCGCCATCATATGAAGTATTAGTCTGTTTTAATGTGCCGTTTACGGGATACGTGCAGCTTTAAGCGAAAGGCAAATACCTTCTTCCCTTCTGCTTGGTGGTGGTGGCCTTGGGGATGTGGATGGGCTCCTTCAAAGCCCCTTTCAGGTGGATTGTCCTCTCCTGGATGACCTCCCTGATGTGTTTGATCCAATCCTGCTTATTCTCAATGCTGGACGCCTAACAAATTGTTGAGTGGAATTTAATGTTTAAGCCAAGTTTTGGTAAAAAAATCATCTTTTTCTAAATTAATCTAGAATTATAGTTATAATACTCACCATAGCTCCATGTTTGCATCCCTGACTTGGCTTAATTTAAAATATAGAATGGAAAATTTCACTATTTTTGATACATGTATAATTACATTTGTTTCATCATAACTGACAGACAGACTGCTTGCTTTAAGCCTAATGTTTTGATGCATTATAATTGATAGTTTTCATTTCCGTTTTGGAAAAAGCAAAACATTCCAAAATGTTCCAATAAACACCTCCCCTCCAATTTTTCCAAAAAAGTTTTAAAACATTCATAATATCAAAACTGAATGACAACTGGAAATGCATGACTTAAAGCTTTTAACAAACAGCCTGCTGGTGTTTGTGATACTTCACACACTGCCTACATATATATGCCCAATTTTGTTGAAACATTAAGCAACATCTTGATCAAAAAACAGCAGAACACTTTCACTATGACTATATATAATTATCCATAGTAAATGCAGTTACATAAGACTGTCAATAACAGCAGACTAGCTAGGGTTAGGAAGTACTGTTATCTGCTTAATTAAACCACCATATTGTGTACTGAGCAATTAACTCATCGTGAATATGACTAGGGCTTTAAGATATCAATTTTTAATTTTTAAACAAGTGTAATAACTGAACAGATGCACAAATCATAAGGCATCAAATATCTACGTCTTGTACTGATCCAGACATAAAACAAAAAGCTGTTGATGAATAGCAAATTAGTGTCATTTTAAATAATTAATGCAAGAATGTTATGAATGTCAGAAAAGTCACGTGTAACTTTTAAGTAGACAATTTAACCAAAATCGTTCACCAAAGTCCCAAGTTAAATTCTTTTCTTCGATGACACCACAACACTTTCAATAAAACTGCAGACTTGGGTGTATATTATTATTTTAAGCAAATTAAATGCTCAATGCATCAAATTAATTTTCTTCTATAAACCTTACCTTTACTTAAAATCAGGCAACATGCTTTTCCAGCAATTGACAAAGCAAATACCTCATAATGTATGTTCTGGCTTGATAAACTGGGTGAAATTGTGAAGTCAGTTTGACATTTTCTATTAGCATCAAAAGTTCTAACAACCTTTGTTAAAGGTGGAGGAATGACCAAATGCAGATGTTTATTTTGAATATCACCTATATTCTGCTTTGTTATTCTGACATCTAATTTTAAATATGGAGAAAACACATTTTACTATTGATGGTTAAAAAAAGTATGCCTGTAAATTTCCAGAGCTTTTTCTACAACCTAGAGATGAAACTAGATAATTATGTCTTAAAAAAACAGACTTTAGAAGCATAATTTTTTCATATCTAATACATTTATCAAGTGCATCACCAAGGGTTTAATTAAAGTCAATTCTGCTGGAACAGCATGTTAATCCATCACTTGCTGGCTAATTCAGAGATACAAACATTTTAACAACAATTTCTAATATAAACTGTTGAAACAACTGAAGAAGTGTCAAATGTAAAAACTTTTATAGCATATTATGGAAAGTGCAGCACAGAGCGTGCGACATATAGCTGAATTTGTAGAAAGCAAGACAATATATTATGAAAGAACAAAACATGCTTAAAGATTACGTTTTTTATGCTCTGTGACTCTGTACTGTTACCTTCAGGACAATCTTGTTGTCTGATGTGGGCGTCCGTCCCAACCACAGAGCAAATTTACAAGGATCTCCCTCTACGTGCTCCGTGACACCAAGCTCTGAAGTCTACAGACAGAAATTAACACATTCCACATTAAAAAAAAGGAAAGATTTACTTGAATATCAGTAATGCATTGCAATGAAAGCGCCGGAAAATTAAAAACTCACAAACAGCTTGCTTTTATAGATGTATTTACTCCTTCCGTTGGAATCTTTAACTTCTTTGCTGAAGACCAGGGACATTTCAAAGAGGAAGAGATGCCTTTCCCTGCCCTTGCGGATCAAAGTCTTTGGGTCCCACACTTGGAATGACTCCTGGAGAATGAGCTCGCCCTGAGATTCTATGTTCTCATCAAACCCTACAGGGAAGACAAGGACATTTCGGGAATAAGAGTTGGGTGTATGAGAACTGCTGTTCTCTCATTCCTCAGCGTCCCAGCCAAAGATTCAGAGATTCTCCAGTGTGAGAATAAATAAGCATATCTGGCACTTATCTCAGGGCCATCCATCAGCACAGATAAAAGAAGTTAAAAACTGGACTGAGAATTACAATCAGGATTCTACATGCAATTACCTCCCTGTGATAAAAAAATAAGGTATCAAAAACTCAGCAGATGTTCGCAACAACATTTCTATTAACACATGTTGAATTTGACCAGGTAATCCCGTGCAAGCAGGAAGAATGGGCACCTACCTTCCAGCATGCTGAGATGCATGGCATCATTGGCTCTCTTTGGCACACTAAGCATGACTTCTAATCCATCCTTAATCTCACCTTTACCTTCCTCACAACAGGTTAACAGTTCCTAGAAATTGAAAAAAAATCTGGTAACATTAGAATGTTAGGCAATCAAAAACACAGGACATTCTTGCAGTCTGACATCACAGGACTGACAATGTAGTGCAACCTGTTTGAACAAGTCAGAGGGATGAAACATATGAGCAGAAATGACAAAGCAGATGAATTAAAATAAGACGTCCAATGTGCATCTATTCTACAATCACAACTTAATTTTCTATATTTAATTAAACTAAACATGCCGCGGCCCATATGCCAAGTACAAAAGCAATGGATTAATAAAAGAGAATTAATAAGACAAACAGGATCTAACATTCCTTCTTGTTCCGGGTTCACAAGGATTTGTTCACCTGCTTTACAAGTTTCGGGAATCCAATATGTACGTGAATTAAACCCCATTCCTGATATTTGACAAATCGGTATTGGCAAGTAGCCTGAGTTTCAGATACTGGATGGTAAGACTTACACCTGTAACTCGGACTTGGAGTTCTGGAATTAACATTTTTAGTGGTAATTCCAGTAGTTAGTGTTTCCAATTCCAATCTCAACTACAATCATGGGGACAGGCACTGGTCAGGCCACCCTGCGGGGTCGTTGCTGATAGGGCCAGAAAGGCACAGATACAATCAAGTTTAAAATAAACTGTGCTAGTTTGTACCACCTAAAACTGACTTCAGTTCAGCTTTTACCACTTTTATTCAATGTGGATAATAGTCATATTTTTGTGTCACCAGCTTCCTTGAAATTATATTTTCCTCAGTTCTTATAGTTTCCACCACATTCTAGAGAAATACAGAAATGAAAAATATAAATCCCAAGCACCTTTAGAAGGAGCTGATACTTCGTTATTCTCTGCACAGGCTTGATAAGGTACGATGAGATTGAATTTGCCAGTCTGTGCCGCTGTTGGATTTCCTGTAACACAAACAGAAATTAAATTCTATAGTTAAACACGTCTACTGATCATCAACACCACAGTCTGATTCAGTAAAGAACACAGCAACAGCAAAAGGGACATGTTAAAAAAAAGCTGTATTTCACTATACCTGTATATGCTTTCTTTATACTAGTCAATTGACAGCAGTAGATTATGGCAACACAAATACCATGTTATATCCCAGATCATACATTAAAAAGAGTACGGATTAAATCATAACTTGCTAGCTTTAGTGTTATTCACATATTAAGAAAAAAGATAATGTAGAAGAATAAAGAAAAAACGACAAATGTCATGTTGAATCCACATCCAGAACTGAAAAAACCTGATAACATGGAAACTGAGTTATTAACCTTTCCAGTGACACACATTCCCAAGTTATTTAAAACTTATGGATGTTCACAATCTCCACCAATCCGCCATCAGAAAGCTGCTTATTCCTGTTAACAGTCATAGGAATTGGAAGCCCATCATGAGCACACAGGGCACAAGGTGGGTCTATACCCATTACAGAATGGCATCCATTACAGTACAAATGATAAAGATTAACAATTCAATTAACCTATACTTACACAACCTAAGCAAGTTTTGTGCATGTCACTGACAAACTGTTTAACAAGAGGTTGAACTTTGAACTCCTCTGTTATATTGAACAGTAAATGTCTGGTCAATACTCACATCAAAATAAGGCCCAGCATTGTCTAATATGAGTTGTGTTGAGTCTGGCTTGTTCTTGCAGTATGTCACATACATCTGAAATTTGTCAGCCTATGAAGAGAAAAGATTTGATTTCTTCAGAGAAATCAAGAAGGTTCCAAAACTCACAGGGAATTAAACACGGTAGGCGTTCTTATTAAATAACGTCAGACTCTCCAGACTTAAACGGATACATAAATGTCACACCAGTATTGTTAAATATAGAAAAAAATGTGAAGCAATTCCAAAAAGGAAACGTGCATTTTCTATTACAAAAATAAAAATATAAAGATTATGCAGTTAGGTTAACCTCCAACTGTCGCATCCTCATAGCCCTCCAGGACTGCACTCATCCACCTCTATCCCGAAAGTCCAGAGACCATGCTGACTTACCCAAGTCACAAAGCAATGCCCAACATCTTCTGGCAGTTGCTCGTATTTCTCCAGCTCTTTCAAGAAAATGCTGGAACCGAACAGAAAATATTGTAATTTTTTTTACAAACAGCAGGGCCAAAGCAAATCGCAGCATATGGTGAATAACCTGATAGACACAGGCTACAACACTACAATAATAGTGCCACTGAGCAAAAAGTATTTACAGTCTACCTACAGTATCTCATCTGACAACACCATTTGTACACCTAAAATACAGTTCTTTATCTTGTGTATTAAAAACTGTTTCAAACAGATGTGTGCCCATAATCTGTAATTCAGATGCACTTTGTCTATTCCTGACCCATTTTACACCAGAGCCCACACTCAGAATTAAGAGCCTCTGACCGAGGGAAACCAACTGTAATGGCAACAAATCAAAACGTACACATCTTTCTTTTAATACTTTTCTTTGTTCACTTACTTGTGGTGAAATTCATATAGATCCTGCATGTTTCCAAAGATGATGTGCTCTTTGTTAACAATGCCAGGAGGAATCTCCTCAACACCACTCGTCATCTCCCAGAGGTAGGTCTGGAACCAGGAGAAGCACAACAGATGAATGCACAAAGCCAGAGATGGGGAAAAACAGTAACTTCTTCTTGACAGTAGAAGGATAATACATTCCAGGAAACAGGCACACAATGGGTAATAATGTTAAGAGTAAAAACACAGTTACAGTCATTTAAATCAGCAATTCAGCAATACCCCAGGTCAATTACTGAAAAACTCAATATTTAAAAAAATAATGTTTGTAGGCCTAAGGTTTTCTACTCAGAGCTCATACAAAATTCAATGCAATATCCGCTACAGAAGACAAATTTAAAGTGCAGATGAACATTTTCAGAAACGGATCAACAAATCCCTTTAGTTGCATAAACATAAACCTCCATTATGTTACAGTAATTTTCCATGATATGCTTAAGTTATACAATCAACCTAAATGTTAGTTTGTTGCAATACGAAATCTGCAAAAAACACCAAAAGCTTAAATTATAATTTTGTACAGCTGTGCTTAGGAGACTGAATACAATATAGCTCAAAAGTGAAAATACATAAAAAACATCTTATCCTATTCATAAAAACAACTGAAAACACATCACAGAGGGAGTAAACAATCTTTATAATTTCATATTCTTGTTTGATTCAAACTCAATTAAACTTGAACATTTTGTTAAATCTGACATTTTGTACTTCAGACATAACATTACAATTAATAAGAATACATAAATATGATAATAAGTACATTATTAAAACCACTGCAAAACCCAAGTTTATCCAGTTACATAAATTAATCTCATATGTAAGTCTTTCTCTCAGGGAAATGTCACATTAAAAAGGCTGTAGGTCCATAACTCCCATTGTCTCCTGCACCAGTGAAACAAGCAGGATCTCATTAAAATGCAAATAATTCAAGTACACAGGGCCATTAGTAAATTGGACTGTGGCACTTACATCCATACATTCCCGAAGGTCTCGGACATAGGCCTTCTCCGTCTGAATGAGTTCAGCCATTATGAATCTAAAATGCCAGATTTTTGCAAATATTAGATACACAGGCAAACATGGATATTTTCCTTCTCAAAATATTTAGTGCACATGGCTGAGCAGACAATCCCAATAACATTAAATTGTTTCCAAATATATTTAAGGAACTTCAGAGTTTCATTATAACAGATATGAAAGCTTGAGAACAATAACTTAAGTTATAGCCATGTGACTTCAAAATATTAAGCATAAATTCAATGAGCCACTTCTCACCGTTGGGTTTCCCATTACAAACAATACTCATATTACACAGGTATACAGGCATAATCACATCCATCCACTGTTCCACAACCTGAAGTCCTCTGAAGGCACTATGGAATCAATCGTTATGAAACACTGAGAAATGCAAGAACTGTCATCACGTAATTCTAAAATAAAAATTAGTCTGCGTAATAAAGTGATTATTTATTTCTGAAAGCAACACCTGATGCTGAAAAAAAGATTTAGGTGTTGTGTCTGCAGATACTAAAGTTGACAAGTCTTCTAAACTTGCTCAGCACTGAATCTATGCAACTCAAGTCTTGTGCGGAAAAGAAAACGTGGTCAAGGCAGACATACTCCTTTCTGCGGGCCGACTTCCGCCTTTCTTCATTGAGCTCATGGGCAGCATCGCGCAGCTTGACCTCTGACCCCGGGGCACTGGCAGGGATGATATCCAGCTGCAGGTCTTTGCTCTGCAACAGGGAGAGGTGTGGATCTGGCTACGTGAGCTTTCTTCAGGCAAAGGCGGCCCTGAACCGCACTCCCGTCCCTCCCTCCTACCCTGTTAGCCCTCAACATACCGATTTGTTGGAATCCGACGATATTCCCAGTGCCTTTTCCAGGGAGGTGCGATACTTGTCCATGCGGAGGGAAAAGTCTCTGTACCTTTTATCCACCGCTGTGACCCATTTCTTTATTTCCACTGCATGGGCGTGCCCTTTGTCACAAAAGCCATCAGCCAGCTGTATCAACAATTTCACCCGTTCTTTGGTTTGCTGTCAATACAATGGAAAGGGGGGGGGGGGCGGGGGGCGGGGGTAGATATTAGCAGGGAAAGCGAATGCCACAGCGCTGGGGCTCTGAAGTACAGAGAACTGTTACACCACACGATTAAACATGAGCCACTTCGTGCAGACGAAAACATAACCATGGGATCCTAGGAATAGGAAGATACTGGTTTCCACAAAATAATAATTTTGTTAGAGACAGAACTAGAACGAACAGCACAAAAAAGGGAAGGAGGTTTTCCATTTCTAGTTTTAATTTTGATCTGAACATTTAAAAGTTATTACATCAAATAATGTGATATCAAACTTTTAATAGACACCAACAATTTCCTGTGAACTGACAGATGCAAGAAAGGCAGGAAAAGAAACATGAGGTGATCATTGTAATAGTATTATGACCCAGGTGATTATCCACACAAAGGAAGCACTGCACTTCTCTGTTAAAGAAGATTTGACAAATACAGATCTGACAGAAATCTTGACGCTTTTGAGAGTATACTGTATTGTAGTTCTTCCAATCAGATTCTTGAGTAGAAAAATAAGTGCATGGGGTTAAAAAAGCACTTTTAAAAGAGGTAAAATATGAAACTAGCATCACGTTGCCACCTTTATAATATTTTTACATTTTCCTACTGTACATCTTAAAATAACTAATATGAATGTCTCTCCTGAAGACAACCCACCGCCATGCTAATGCTTCCCCGGTGTTACTGTTGCTGTGGACAGTGTGGGCCCATATAGTCTGGAGAGGACATCCCTAAACAAAGACAGTGATGCTACAATACAAATGGTGAACGCTTTTATTTCTGCCAGTTTATCTCACCTTAGCTGTAATCTGAAATTCCTCGTGTTCCTTCAGGAGCTCCTGTGTGTGGTGTATGCTGGACCCCGTGGAGGTGTGGGTGGACAAGTAGAACTCCCCAGTATCATGGATCCATTCCAAAGCCTGAAAAAAATAAGATGACGTCACTTGCTGGGTGCCGCTGAGCCTGTAGTGCTGGTCAATGGGCCAAGCAGGTACCAAGGAGGTAGGTACCCTGTTTAAATAAAGCACAGCTCCAGGTGTGCACATTCCAGAGGAGAATGAGAGGTATTCTTCCTACTCTCACAGGTATGAGGGGCGGAATGGCAGAGCCAATCCGGCTGATAACTGCCAATTCCGAACCAGGAGCAACCAGAACAAAAATCTTTTGATTACAAATATTAAAAACCTTTTAAAAAAAAAAACTGACCGGAAAGATACCATAAAGAAGGGATAATAGTCTAAAGCTTTTAGGCAGCCTAGCATAATTCAGTAATTTATCAAACAAAGAACAACAGGTCAATAAAAGTAATAATCAATGTACGCAGTATGAAAAGTATTAATCTACACAGAGGAACCAAAATGACAACCCTGGTGCTTCCAGCATGCTCGATGGAAAAAGAACTAAAGATGTCAAGTAAAATCCTGTAAGTCCTAATGGAAACAGTTAAAATTTATACTTTTTATAAATGTATAAAAAACTATACTTTGTAAGCACTTTTGTCCTCCTTTGCAAACTCTTTTCAAGCAGTTCTAAGTCATTAACAGGATTTCCTGTAACTTCCCCACACATCACCCACATTTGTCCATAACTGCCACACCTATATTTTAATGCCAGTGGTTTTATAAAAATATTACAATGGTTCCAACAGCAGGGATCTAATATCCACCCTAACTGCTGCAAAATTTCCAAAAACAGCTGATAAGGATCACCTAAATGATTCACAGCCTGCAGCAGTGGAGGCATGTTTCATATGAAATGCTAAATTACACACAGAGTATAAACTAGGGACATCAACATTTAAGACAGTCGTGAGATGAAACTGATTCAGTGACTTCAGTAAAGCAAGAGAGAAGATACCGTTTAAGAGAAGTTTAAGGAAAACCAACAAATTTATTAGTATCTGACAATATAAAAGGGATAATTTGTAAATCAATTTAAATTCATAAAAACTTAAGAAAAAGGTCTTACCAGAAGCAAACTCTTTTTGTCCCAGTATAAAAATCACTGCATTGAAGAACTTCACAATCTTTCTTTATTAAAGAAGGCAACTGCATGACCTTGCAGGAACAAAGATTCAGTCTTGTCTGAGCCCGGGACCGGTGGCTGGTACTGACCTGCTTGGCACTGCGCTCAAACACCACGTACTGCTGACACTGGTCCAGCCGCCTCTTCCGCATGGTCCAGAAGTGCAGCACCCTGTTTTCCCTCTGGAGCAGCTCGTTCAGGATGTCTGCAAGGGAACGCACAGGGCCCAATATCAGGCTTCTATAAAGAAATGCACTATCGTCTTTTTTTAGAAGTTGCAATTCTCCAAATTCAAAAATTAAACTTTCAACACATTCTCTGCAGAACTCGGATTAACCCATCTTTGCTCACGATATCTTTGAGGTACCTTAGAAATCGAACGTAAGGCTAGCAACAAGTACAAGATACAGCTATACCATATGAAACTGCACACATTCTCTTAAGCTTCAATATCTAAGAGAAGAAATCACGTTCTTTCAGAAGTCCTTCAGATAAAGTTACAAATATAACCTGAAGTGTTTGTCTCACCCAACCAGTAAAACCCATTCTATACATTTGTACAGTAGTATCAAGGGATATTATTTCTTCCCCTCTAGGGAAAAAAAACTCCCCCAGAAAAAAATAAATTGCCTATCTTCAAAAGTTCAAATTAAGTTTTTTTTTTAATTTCTACTACTAAGAGAACTAGAAATTAGTTTGTACCATATAATGAACTTTGAGTGCTTCAGCTTTGAAAATGAGCTATGCTCAGTGCACATAAAGCAACATTGGGTAAACTTTGAAGAATCTAATTAAGGACTAAACCAGCAGATTTAAAAATAAGTAACAATTTGGAAATTTATCATGACAACCACACTGACCTGGCTCTTTGAAATTAAACCACATTCATTTGTAACAGTTGGTTGCTCGTAGCTAATTAGTCTGAGGATCTAATCCACCTGGTTCTTGAAAGGAGCCAGAGTTTGAGTTCTAAAATCATGGCTAAGCAGCTTGTTCCATACTACCACAACCTTTGTGCAAATGCTACCAGTGATTTCATTCAGCCATTTCTTAAAAGAAGCCAGGGTAGCCGAGTGTTGTTTTTGCACACATAGACATTGATGGTAATCTTACAGTAGTTGTAATAAGTGTATTTTTACAGATCCATATTAAACAGAACTAAATAATTCAAGGGATACTTAATTAAAACAGGCTGAATCCACACACAAAACGAAAAACACCATTATCTTCTAAGCACACACCACTCAACTGAGAAGTACAAGAAAGGTCAGTGTGGGGCTTCCACCTTAAAATATAATATTTCAGTGCAAAAGCCTTTTTGAAAGGTTCTGATCTTTTAAAACTGTAAAGGCCTTCACAGCAGCACCAGATTAAACCTACTCTTGACTTGCTGTTCGGGAGCTTTGACATGTGTGAGCGTCCCGGGCATGTTCACGCTGTTTCTGTGCAGGTACTTCAGGAACACATCGGCATTCCGTCGAGCGAGAGTACAGGCCTGAGGGGGACATCACACAATAAGCAACACCGGAAATAAAACAGAGGCATATAGTTATCATCGTTCCAAAAAGACATGGTCTTGTGATCACTCAGAAAGTAAAAGGGCAAAACGACAACAAATTTGTTTTTGAAAACTTAGTTATAAATATTTAACATGAGTAAAAACAAAATTGAAAACAGGTGATTACAGTCAATTTAAATCTTAAAGACAATCACAGGTCTTCAAAGTATAATTTTTAACCCAAGACAGACCACAAAAGTTTCCTTACTGCCCTCCATACTTGGTTACCTTAAGGAACGCTTCCTTCTGCTCCAGGTGTTTGCTGATCATGGGGGTGACATGGTCAGACTCGCAGTTTGGACCCAGCTTGTCTGCGCCTCCACACCAGTCTTCTTCTCGCTTGTACTCCTGTTCGAGACTTTCCAGCACACTACACACCTGAGACACCGAACAGGGCCAGAGGTCAGAGACCACACGCCGCTGAGCAGAATTAACACCAACCCCCTCCAGAACTGGTTAGCGTTGCAGTCAGCTACCTGTTCCTACAAGCAGTCGAAATCGGTCTTTCGAAGAGACTGCATGGTTATTGTACAGTGCGTGCTATAAATTCTGTCCGTTGACCAACAAAATTGTGATATCCTGTACTGTCTTCCTCGGTGCGAAAAACAAAAACCTTGAGCTTTAGAGTGTGAATGTGAACAGGACTCTTTCAGCAGCAAACATGCGTAGAGCATGACAGTCAAAAAAGGTGGAAACGAGTGCAAATACAGTGAATGGACACTCGCGAACCGCGCAGGACAAGCCCTTGAGCTCCAGGGCTTCTACCACACTGAACCCCAGCAGCCAGAGGGCCCCTCACCTGCTCCGAGGTCTTGTAGAAGGCGACGGAGGCGTTGACCAGCTTCAGCCGGTCCTCCATCTTCAGCATGAGCTGCTGCCAGTGGGAGGCGACCTTCTCTGCGCAGTCTCTGATCATGTCCATGTCATAGTGGTTGGCCTGCAGCATGGCCTCTGCCTTCTGCTGCACCTGCAGCGCGCTCTGATGCGTTTTCTGGTCAAACAGTCATATTAGGGATTACTCCGATTTCATATATAATAATTATAATTATAATATCTTTTTAGATATTAGAAGTCTGTCCATTCTTTAAGATGGTTCTTGTTTTGCCTAGATGTATCCATCTGAAATTACAGTACAGACGAGGAGAAACATACCATGCGTTGCCACTCTCTGGCATCGCATTTGATCTCAAAGTTTTGCAGTTGATTCTAGTTTGCTTCTACATCCAAAGAAAAACAGTAAAAAAAAAAAGAGAACTCCACGCACCTCAATAGCGTGCTGGAACTGCTCGTGCTCTCTCTGCAGCTGTTCTGCCTCTTGCAAAGAGCTGGCTGTGATGAGCCCCGCATTCAGCATAGACTCCCCATTCCTGATCCACCCCAGCACCTATTCCAGCACACAGCAATCCAGTCAATCCAGGGAAAATGAAGACACTATCCTCTTGTTTTTCAAACACAGGTGACAAACCATCTACACAAAAATGTGTAAATTAAAAGCATGCTCTGTCTAATCAGAGGATAAAGCCCACAACCTTAAATTTGAAATACACTCCTGGATCTACTGAGCCAAAAACTTAAGGGGGCCTAAAAATCAACAGACTTAAACATGCAAATGTCACTACAAGAGTAACCTTTATAAAAAGAATTTGATTAAGAGAGAAATTACATGGCTGCATTTTTTTTTTCCATTTAAGAAGGAAAATTCTCAGCAGAAGGAGCACAAACATTTTGTGACATTTTCAGGGCTAATATTTAGCCCTAATATACAGCATAAGATATAACATGAGCCCCAAGAAAACCTTAGGAAAGAAAAGGCTCATGACAGAGACACTGCTACCGAAAAGTGCACAAGACATTTTCAAAACACCACCGTAAACAATGGCTTGAAAAACATGATGCAACAGAACAGGAACTTTTATCAACTCAGAATTCAAACAGAACTTTCAGACCTAATTACTATTTAGTCTGTGCTCAATTTAATGTGATTTTGCACTCTTTCACAAACAATACTGCACGCTTTCTGCGTGTCTGGCCTTTTCTACTCCTGTACAACACGAACCTTAACAACACTTTCAGGACTGCATCTCTCAATACTATCCATTTTATATTATCTGCCCAATTCTTTGGTGTAACTGCAAGAATGACTAGACCAGTAATTCAAAGTGGCTGAGATTAACATCATTTTCACATTAATGAGAAAAAACAAATACCACACACTTAATTTACAGAGACAGGTAGACGCATGATTTGAAAACCAGGTCAAAATGAATTAAGGGGCGACCGTAAACCACTGTTTGATTTTGCGCGGCTCCAGTCATCATGACTCATTTTCCTCCACAAAAATGTTTCACGTCAAATTAAAAATGCATCCTATTAAGGGCATTTCAGGATATTAAAAATAAAATAATAATGAATGAAGTAGAAATCATTACAGATTGCAAGAATAAATGTATTAAAAGGCCATCATCAGTAACAGGTCAATTAGAGTTGTGACTTCTTATCCTTTTTGCTGAAAAAAAGCCTCAAACACAAACTAACCACTTTGAGATGCGTCTTTTAAAGGCGCTATATAAAACAGTTTACTATTCTCTCTGACCTTGTCAATAAATAAAACACCCAGCGTTGACAGACAAGGCAGTGAAGCGCGGCTTCAGCACGGTGGACCAGCGCACCTGTTTGACCTCTGCCTGCAGGTGGCGCAGCTGGACGCACTGCTCCAGGTGGCGCCGGTGCTGCTCCGCGGCCAAGTCCAGCTCCTGCTGCTTCTCGTGCAGGAACTCCAGCAGGTCCTGCACTCGTGTGGCCATGTCGACATCGCGGTCACACAGCAGCTCCACACCTGGGGCACACAGGGGCAAGAACAACGGGTGTATGTCGTTATCCAAAGCCACGTACAGATGTTACAAAAACCTTTTTTTCCTAAACTACTTTGTACATATTTATATTCCTGAGTTTCCTGGACACTATGCTAGAGCCTGCAGTGGCAGTGTGCCACCTGGGATCTGAACCCACGAACGTCTGAAGTCCAGAGCCCTCAAAACGATTTCACTGTCATCCCACTGATAACACCAACTACATCGCAAACTGCAATAGAGTCTTTATGAGCATCAGTTTGTAAGATGATTTTTTTCTATTTTGTCTCAAAGACATTATATCGATTTATTTTTTAATTCTGTTATAAAGAAAAAAGCGCCAACAGAAAACTGGGCCGGCTGTAATTACACTTAATTTTAAATCTGTTATGAAAGCTCAAAATAGAGATTTGGACTGCTGAAAGCACAGATTTCATGTCTCCCAAACTGAAAGCCTTTCACTGTAATGCAGTAAAAACACTCATTCATATACAGTTGCAAGAAAGTATTTGTGAACCCTTTGGAATACTTATTCCAGTCTGGACTGTGAATGTTTAAACGATGTGTTCAATATTGACAAGAAGTACAATTGTTTGTGTGTTATTAGTTTAAGCAGATTGTGTTTGCCTATTATTGTGACATAGTTGAAGATGAGACCACATTTGTATGAGTAATTAATGCAGAAATCCATATAATTCCAAAGGGTTTATAAACTTTTTCTTGCAACTGTAGGAATGTGTATAATCCTCCACAATCCCAGAAATATCCAGCATGATAAGACTTTATCCTTTTACGAAATTAAAGACTCCAGATAATGTAAAGGGATAGTAACAGAATGCACTTTCAAAAGACTAACAGACATTCTGTATCATTATTGAGATTTTAAAAATCTTGTTTTGTAATAGAAAAGCATCAATAACAGTAGCAAACTGCATGCAGCTACACAACTCAAAACGACTAGTGCAGAAACACTGTACTATGTAGCATTACTGATATAGAACAGCTGATGACTAGAACACAATAGTATTTATTACACTCAAGCCAGAACGAAAATAGTCTCTCCCTTTATGAAAAGAAAACAGTCTTGCTGCACTAAAGGTTGAGTTTCTAATTTAGTATTTTCTGGACTTGAGAAAGATAGAAAGTGTAATTTTCTGGTGCTCAGATACTGGGCTTCCAAGCCATTCTATAAATGTTCTGGTCATCAATAATAGAAGCCATTATGTACTAGTCTGCAAATGACCCATGAACTTGGGACATTTCAAATGCTGTGAATATGTCAATATTTGTCTTTTTTAAATACACTTAGGACCAGCTAGAATATAAATTGTGTTCTATGTTGTTTTCAATCACCTCCCCAAATTATTCATTAGGATTCAGCATTAGTATCATCAACAGATAGTTCTCTGAGAAAATCAAAAATCAGCATATATATAGAGAGAGAGTTCGATGTGTGTAGTGAGATCTTACCTGAAGTCTGAACCTCATTGACGTACTGCAGGAGCTCTTGACCCTGGTGGATGACGTCGAAGGTCAGATTGTTCATGGTCAGGGCCTTGTCAGCATGATGCTGTAGCCTCTGCTCAGCCAGAGTCAGGTCCTCCGTGTCAAAGTCATTCATCTGCTGGGACAGCTCATCGTTCCACGACTCCAGGTCAGAGATTATCTGCAAGACAAAGCATTCAGGGTCACAAGGCTGCCTGTGCAGCCTAGGATCATCTTTATTATTCGGAACAAGCTTCACTTGAAAGAACCTTCTACTTAAACCCAAGAGTTGGAAAACGAGATGAAAAGGGCATTTGGTTCCACCTGTGGATCTCAGGCATGTCATGACAAACGCGTCAGTAAATATACTCTTAAAAAGTTCTAACTGACTGACCCTGCAAGCTGAAGTGTGAATCACACCTTTATTCTGCCTTCCTGGGACTACAACAGAAAAAATATCAAGCTCTGCACATCACAGCCAATATTCTAATTTTTGTCTCTGTCTCAACTTTCTGCTGAAGAATTTAGAGCTGGTCATCTGCATTATGAAGCAAACAGAGCTCAATTCTCAAGGTGATTTTACAGTCTTAGGTTCTATTCAAGGATGAGAACAGCTGCATGCATCTTTAATGTCAATGCAGTTATGTGGTGACTACATATTATAATCATCTCAAATTCTACGTGACCATTAAAGCAAAAAAACAACTGCCTTTACATTTCCTTTAGTAAAACCTTACAATAGGCACAATGGCAGATTAGCCAAAAGAATTATGTATTCAAGTACAAAATGCATACATTCCATCTATTCTAGAAACAAAAAGTTACAAATATCAAAGTAACAAAATAAATATGGAAAACTATTAGAAGATACAATATTTATTTAGCTCTGTCTACATACTTTACATAGCAAAACATTACTGTACTCTATAAAAGCATTCTTAAAAATAACTAACATGAAAAAATATAAATCAAGATGACATTTTTTCTATAAAGCTATAACACCAGATATACTTGATATCTTCTTTGGGTACAATATGGGAAGATAAAATAATAGCCTGATTTTCATAGCCACAACTGCAACCAGGCCTAATGAGCTGGATCTCTGCAGTGTCACTGCTCCATTTCTAAAGCACTTTATTGTGCTCTGAAAGACTGGATTCTTTCTACATGGCACTGTGTGCTAATGTACAGGGTGGAAAAGATTGCAAGACCTTGTCCTGCATTGTGTGCAAGACTATCAACAATTTAATCAGTAATTAGCAAGGAATTTGATGTAGCAACTAGATGATTTGGAATTTCTGACTACAATTGTAAGTGGCTGAATCACTGGCATTGTCTACTTGTATTGACATGTTACAATTCATAAAATATATATCTCAATCTATACAATAAACAATGATATAGTATAGCATTTGCCAAAACTATGAAATGGTGCTTACCGTGTTAATTTTACCTAATTAAGCTTTACATTTCATTTTTAAAAATTGTGTTTAATCTAAAACGGTTTATCTGGCAACTGATATGCAAAAGGGATAAAAAAATAATCTACCATTGTATTTTAGAGCACTTATAGTTGATTCTTTGCAGTTTTATACATTTATAAATAATGTCTTGGTACAAACAGAATCATCATTAATTTAGTAAGTGGATCAATAACGCCAAAAGAAAACAATATACAACAAATTCTCAAGAGTAGGAATTTTTTTTTTATAAAAGCCTTGAAAAGTAGTACAAAAAAAGCTCAATTTAAAATTAATTGAGGATCAGGAATGACCCTTTTTATTATATGCTACACATACTTGTAATATTATTGGAATGTTACCATTATCTAATTTATTAATAAGTGTTTATGATTGTTATTTTATACAAAATGACACAGATTATAAAGCAAAACATTATTTAACTACAGTCTGTTTCACATTCAACTGAACCTTGCACCTCTAAAGTAAGGCATGATTCCGTGCTGGAAATTTTAATTCTTCTAATTGTAACCAATCATTTCTGACCTCATTAAATATTGTGATAGCCTGAAATGTTTCACTGGCAGTTTGCCAATTGAAAAAAAGACACCCGTCTTGGGCTAAGCTAAGGTAAAACACCTTAATATCCTCATTGCGTAGATTTAATATTTTGATAAAACTGCATGCAACTATGTAATTCCGCAGCAATAGTCCAGTTCATGAAACCACAAATCAACAGCAGACCACAAGATTCTGTCTTGATTTGCACTACACTAACAAAGAAAATGGAAGCAAGATGTTATTGTAATCCAAACAGAGTTCAGCTAATTTTGCTTCAGCAGTTCCCACTGGGTGAGAGCACTACCCACAACAAACTGGCTGAGCAGTCTCAGTACAATGCCAATGTGGGCAGCACACTGACTTGGTCTGTCAAAGCCCATCAATGTCTTCTGTCGAAACAGAATTTTGCTTAAACAAAGAATTAATTTCTTCAGACTGCAATTATGAGACTCCAAACCTTGAGAAATAGCAGCAGCAAAAGACATGATTTGCAGCACAAACTGGACAAGAAAGTTTTATTGTTCTTAAAAATATTAAACAGATTACACACCATGCCAAGCACTGCATCTATACATCTGGATAGACATGGATCGTTATTTTGGCTTCTGAGTGAATAACCAACTGATGCAAAGTGAAGTTTAAAATGTATCGGAACATAAAGATACCTTTATATGAAAACATGCGTGTCCCCCAGGATGATATACTAATCTTAATGGGACAAACAATCTCTTGGTGTCCCCTGCAGTCGAGGATGCCTGCCTTCTATGATAGCCCCCATGTCTGAGCCCAGACAGGGGTCATGAGAGCTATCGGGTAGAGGCTGCCGCAGTGTGCACGCGTTTCTCAGTCGAACTGATGGTCCTGGTTTGCTAATGGCATCCACAACTCTGACTCCATCTCATCTTGCTGTTAATCAAGTCTTGAGCAGAAGCTGGTGGCGATGCTGTGCTTCACACTGGCCCTCAGGACACCTTGGGAGCAGTTTCTCTTCCACCCTCTTGAGCACATGCCATGACTGAGATGAAGGAAAGTCTGCTATGGAGCTGGATATCCAAACAGGAAGCCAGAGGGCAACACCAAGAGCTGCTGAGGCGTTCCTACTGCTGTTTGTTGAAAGTCATCTTTCCGTGCTGGTAGAAGAGGTCTCAGCTGATTGGATGCTCAGATTCTTAAACGCTATTCTTCCATCCGCAGTGTTCGCAACAGTTGATCCAGTGGGATGATGTGCTGTACTTGTTTTTCTGGCA
This sequence comes from Atractosteus spatula, assembly GCF_055471065.1. Taxonomy (NCBI): domain Eukaryota; kingdom Metazoa; phylum Chordata; class Actinopteri; order Semionotiformes; family Lepisosteidae; genus Atractosteus; species Atractosteus spatula. The sequence continues at coordinate 360,358 of NC_142717.1, read as the reverse complement.
AAACAGGGTGGAAAGGTGGCCAATGCCACTGGAGTTGTCTTTTTCCCCTTTTTGTTAATCGTTCCACGCCAGAGATTGAGTTCCTTCCAGTGCTGGTACTGAAGTTGGAGAGAAGAATAAATTCCTCTCGTTGGGAAGAACATGCCTCCTTAAGTCGTTCTTTGGTGACAAGAATGGGCAATGACAGTGGCAAGTCTTCTGCCTGGCAGTCTGCAACTGTCCTATAAGATGCTGGCTGATTCCAATAGGAAACTCCTTAAGTTGATCTACAGGTCAATTGCTAATGGCAAAATCCACACTGAGGCGTTTATCCTTCCAGAAAAAGGAATTTCCACCTCCTTGTTACATGAGCTGCCTGCCTAGTCTCACCGAGTAACCACAGAGAGAAGAACCATTTAAACAACTACTTTAACCTCTATTTTTAATTAAAAACAACACTCCCTTTATCCAAACTTCTGAACTTCACAGTTAATAATAAGATAGCCATTTGACAGCATTATTTCTTAGTTACAATACAGTGCAGCAAATTTACTTTAACCTCTGTTTTTAATCAGCAACAATGTAACTTTCATCCAAAATTGTTCTCATTTTAGCCTCTTTCTTGTCCTCATAAGAGAATCGCTCTGAACTCGTCTGAACATGAATTGAGGACGATGAACACCACATGCCTCACCTATGCCCTGTGTGCTGCAGGGCACATTTCCACAGGTCAGGGAGCAATTCTTGAAAGGGTGTGTAGTCAGCAAAAAAAGTCCTGCCAAAGCTGATCAGCCAGAACCATGTTCATTTATGAAGCTAGTACAGCCTTTTGCAAATGCACTAAATAAACACAGTTATTATAATGCTGTTTAACTTTTATGTTTTAAATGCATTCCAGTATGCTGCTATACCATGTTATAGTACCTATTTTTATATTCCAATATAAATATCTTGCATAAAATCGCAAACATTTGTTTAAATCCAACGCACAAGTCCTTGTAAGGACAAAAACAGAGCATACTGCAATGGATCTGTTTACATCCTAGATTGGGGGAGAAAACTCTTCGACCCTCATTCCTCAATCCCAACACACATAGCACCTCCATTTGTTATATCATTATAATATCAGCTGGGCATCTGTATTCTCTTTGCACAGCCTTTCATCCAGAAATGCAGGCAGAAGATGAAAAGGATTCAATTTATTGCCAAGATAGAATCAATAGCTTTCATTAGAAATTAACACAACTTCATAGATTCGAGCAGATCAAAGTATTCTGAGGATTTCATATCAGTAATAAGGTTACCAAAAGATGAGTCTCAGAACTATACGTGTTGTATTGTCTTTAGCAACAACATTCTAGTATACATTCTGAAAAAAAGATTGGGTTTGAATAAAATAATTACAATTTTGCTTTAAAAGGGTTCATCCAAGTTTTTTCTCTGATATAGACAGAATATATGATGAGGAGGTCAAGCAGAGTTAACCATTTTTCTATACATTGTGATTCTCCCATAGCTTCAGACTGAATTCTGAAAGATATCAGCGTATCTCTGCAAAATGACTTTGCAATTTACATTTCAATACTTATGGAAAAAAAATCAGTAATGCCCTTTAATTTTCTCCACCTAAAAGTATTTCAAAGAATCATTTCACTCAACTATAAAACTTGTATATTAATATTTATCTCAATTAATCCTTTATTAAACAAAATAAGGAAACTGAGAACTAAAGACCAAATTCTAATTTACCATGACAACCTGCAGAACCACTTAGACATCACCACGGACAATAAATAAATACAGCTTTGTACTGCAGCTCTAGGTGCTAGATGAAACTCCCTCCCTAAGATACCTTCAAATGCAGAGGGAGCACCAGCAATATCAGCACCATGCCAGAATCACACCCCAAGATGAAGCAATCAATGGCATGACTATGAATGGCTCCATCGCAGAAGGTGATGCAAAAAGAACAATGAAAGACCTGGGAAAAGCAACCTGCAAGGATTCCCGAAACGTCCTCCCCTAAAGAGGCCTGACTTCAAGCTGAACCCCGAAGAATGAATGAAACGTACATCAATGGCATCTCTCTCGAAGACGCGGAGCTGCAGGAAGAGCTCGAGCTTGATCTTGCGCTCCTGGAAGAGCTCCTCCATCTGGGCCTGGGCCTCATCCAGCTGCTGCAGGACGCTCTCGATGTGGTTGATCGAGCTGTTGTGGGGAGTCTTGTTGCTTGAAATTGCCGAGTCCCTGAAAGATATTAACAAAATACCAGCTCAGAGAAGGAACCCTAACAAATACAATCGGCAGGGTGATTGCAACAGTCAGTGAGTGCACTGATACACAATAAAGAAAGGGCAGTACATGAGGATAAAGTTCAGAGCTAATAGAGAACTTCATAACAGGCTTACAAGTAATTAAACAAGTCTAGGCTTGAGAGCGTAACATTCTACACAGACTAGAAGTATTTTAAGAGGCATCTTGCAGACAATTCAGGAACCTTATCAAGAACCACATTCACAATTACCTCCTCTGTTGGCTGGAAGGGTTAGATGAGGGAGCATACTGATAAGAATCTTTAAGTGAACTTCAAAATTGAAGTGCAATCTGAATAAATAGTCCTCACAATATAAGTGGCACATTCCTTAAAACCCTAGTGGATTTTGGACAACTTTTAAAATTCCTGTATTGTAGCAAATTTAAGATGTTCACGATGACTATAAAAGCCATATATAAGTGACTGCAAAGTAAAAGGACAAAATGCTACTAATAAAATAATTTTTGACAGAATATAATGAAACTCATAACCCAGATTCTGCAGATGAAGAAAGTTGTGTCAATTGCTGGCCAAACCTCTTCCAAGCAGTCACAAAAGAAGCTCATTTACATTTTCAGATGTCATGCAGTGTGCATATATAAAGGGGAATGGGCTTCTCAATGTTCATCCTTCTCATGATCTACCCTCTCTCTTACTGTGGTCTTTTTAATTAGACATCCACCTTTGGGCAAAAATTCACTTTCACTTCATGTGTAAAAAGCCACATTCTTAACCCTTCCCATTGTGACCTTTACATCTGAACTTCCTCGATGCTAGGATTCAGTTCAACACAACAACCAATTTAGTTTCTGATCCTACAGCACACACAGCCAAAAAGGAATTAAGTGTTATATGCAGTAGTATTTACATTTTAGATATGTAAAACAACACCTAACCAATACCATCACAGAGCATTTACTTTTTAAGCAATTCATCAACCTTTTTTTAAAAAAAGAACAGTAATATTAGGCAGATGGATAAACACCACAGACCAAAACAATGACTAGCAAGAGCTGAGCAAAGCAGCCTTAATGACCATTCTGAAGGCTCTGTCCTGTTCTGCATTACCCTTGCTAATAGCAGTTCCCTGTTGATGAAGCTGTTAATAAAAATAAGCGATACCATTATCAGTATTATTAATGTATTTGTATCAATTTCAGCTGGACATTTAAATCAAAAAAGAACAAATTAGCATTGAGAACTATGGCCGAGAGATCCGTTAATACAGTAGGGTACTTACGGGGGCAATCTGACTGAAATACCTTGCTCACGCGTACAACAGCAGCAGCATCCTGCCTGAGACTGGAGCCCGCAAGCCTGTCTGGGTACCCTGGAGTCCAGAGCACCTATCCACAACTCCACAGTGCTGTTTCTACTGCTTCCACAATGATATCCCTTTCTACAATTAACAGCTTTATAATAATTCTAGTAGCTTTTTTTATTTCATTGAACAGGATGAAGATAAAATGCTGGGCACTGGGAGATTTCCAGGCCTGCCGCGTTGGTGCTGCCTGCTGGCTGCGTTTAACTGACAGTAACCCGCAAAGCTCCTGTCCCCCACCTCAGCTGCTGAATGAGGTCTTCCCCTTCCTTGATGACGTTGACAGTGACCTGCAGTGTGGTCTGTTGCTGCTGCCCGAAGCGCTTGATCAGGTCCTGCACAGCCTCCACCGACTCGGCGTAGACATCATCCAGCAGCTCCTTCTGAAGCTCCTCCAGCCACGTCCACAGCTAGAGGCGAGAGTCAGGGAGCTCATCAAGACCGGGAAGCTCAGGCAACATGGCAAAATCAATTTGGCATGGCCTCGGGTTTTTTTCTGCTACATCATTAAGAAAAGAAATAGTTTTGTTTCCTCTCCAGAGAAGAACTATTCCAATTTTTGTTTTTCTTACATTCTGAAATCTTATCTATGCAGTTTCCGGTATTAAAACGATACTTCAAGGTTCTCCAGAGGGCTGGGCAACAAATCGTTGGTTTGTGAATTTACATTCATCACTTGATGTTTTACATCATGAAAAGTCCTCATGAAAATTAGGATAATTTAAGACTGAGCCAATACACTGAGCATGCTAATATTTTCACAATATGTACACACTCAGAAGTTAAATATTATACTAAAAAATTAGGATCCATAACAGTACATATTTTTTCCTGCAATTAGTTTACAATAGCAATTTAAAAAGATGTATCATATTCCAGAGCTGTGAAACAAACATCTTTAAAATTAATGTATTAAAATGTACACATTGAAGGTTAGAACATCAAGAACACAAATGGAGTTAGTTCTAGCGCTTTCATACATTTATACGTTAATAGTAGAGAGCCTGGAAAGATTTCCTAGTACAATGAAGTTTGCAGACCAAGAGAAAACTGGCTCTTTTAGAGCTGAGTCAGTTTGGGATTTGAATTTGGATCACACAGCTGGTGGTGACAGGGGGCACCTATTTCAGATTTAAAAAATGAACTGAAGTATGTTACACTTTCTGCTCTCTGATTCCATGTTATCAAGACAATTTTACAGAGAGGAAAAAGTAATTGCCCCTGAGAGTAAATTAGACATGTCAAAACAAAAGTCATAACATTCACTTTGTGAAGCAACTTTAATTTGGTTTGAATGAAAAGTGTATTCTAATAACTTATGGAGAAAAATAAGCAGTTAAAAATTTTCAGTCATTTCTTTCAAAATAACAGAGAAATTACATCATTCCCCACCTTGCTAGCAAATACCCACAAGTTATTTTTATCTTTAAGGGAAACAATTTCCACAAACGAACAAATAGGACATGGAATTGTGTTCATATGACACTATTATGAAGCACAATATTTTAAACATCTTCAATTTATGCTGGGTAACATCTGTTAAGCATACAGAAAACATTCATGAACTGGGTCCCTAAAACGACAGCACAGAATCGCCTATTGTTTCAGATAGGAAATCACGTGCAGGAAGCAAAAAGGCAGAAGGCGTAGTAAAACTAAAGCAAATATACAGGCATAAGAATAATTCAAAACATGAGTTAAGAAAACACACAGAACTTGATACCAAACAAACATATCTTGACTTACTGCTCTGCTGAAAGAACATTATGGAAAAAATTGAGTTTAGATCCGCACATACAATTCCCCAGTCCTGGTGAATTTAAGTTGTGAAAGCAGAGGTAAGGTGTGTTTCCTTTAGGAAATGACCTTCCATCCTCCTGCACTAACCCTGTGGCTCTGCCAGCCAATACAGACAGCCATGGTAAGACAGTTCCATTAGCAGCAACATATCTGGGGGTGCTCTTTTCTTACACCACTGCCTATCCTGTCGTCTTTGCCTTGGTTGGTCTTCATACTCCTAATATCTGTTTGAAGGCTGCAGGGAAATCACACATCTTAACAGCACAATGCAATTTCCTTATTATAAATGTATGGCATAGCAATGATAGTCAGCTACAATTGCTTCCAATTGTTCAGAAATACCTGAGTGCAAGGAAATATAATTTAGGCAACTAGAAGCAATAACAAATGATGCAGTAAATTCTAAACAGTACATAATACAGCACGTGCATTTACCAAGATGACTCACCCAAGTGCAATTCCTACACTTATAGAAAACAAGCTCAATTATTGACTGCAAATAGTCATGTGAGAATACGAGTCTGTTGCAGCCTAAACTGCACTATGAAATTACACTAGCATATATCTGTACACACACAATTCAAAGGCTATATCTCAACAGCCATGACAAGATGTGTGTTCCCCTACACACAGGTCCAGACTGGGCATTACCTCTTTGACGTGAGTGTGGAAGGAGACAGACATGTCCAGCAGCACCTTGCGCTGCTCCACCCTCCTCACAAAGTCCTGGATGCGGTCCTCCAGCTGGTGGGCAGCCTGGTAGATCTCCTCGGGGTCACACTCCCCTGTCTGCGCCAGCTGCTCTGCTGCCTCCAGCAGCTTGTCGGCATTGGTGTACGTGTTCTGAGAACAAGGAAGGCACACGAGTTAGAAGACATGGCAATAATTCCACAATTATTAATACTAATAACAACAGATTAATATTCTTAATATTTCAAATGTTTGAAATCCCTTATGCTATCAAAAATTTCTAATCACTTCATTCAGACTGATCGAGATGACCACAAATGCAAAATGCAAATAAATTCATGCTGATCTTTGGATCCATTTCTTTCATGTTTGATGTTAGACAGATATCCAGAAATGTTACTCCAGGAGTCAATTACATTTTGAATGTAATGTACATTTTGAATCTTGACATACTTAATTTTCAGAACAGACTTATTCTCACCTTTTAAAAATCTGCAACAAAGCATATCTCCACTACCTTTGTTTTCTTCCTAGAACACATCTGTTAATATCTAATTATCTAAATAAATATATTTTACATACAAAAATGTATGGGGGAAAAAAGTAAGTTGATAAGTAAAACCGCAAACTCCTACAATAAATCATGAAGGTGCTGGAAGTTAAATATTACTGAAAGCATAAAAGCCTTGTAACAGTAATGGTCCCAAATCCTGTAAACCACCTAATCAATAGCTGATTGCTTTTCATCTACCATGGTGGATAAAGACAGGTGAAATCAATAAAGATAAAATTCAAATGCAGAAATGAAAAGACTTACCTTAAGCAAGGATTTACTGCATTCACCATGGGAGATTTCTTATGTTAATTTCGATAATGCATTTAATGCACGGCCTACACAGGTGCAGTGAGTTTTAATGTATTATAATTTAAAAAAGGAACTGTGGTCTTAGAGCCACAAAAACAACAGAAAGAAGGCAACGTGATCCTTGTCAGCACGTAGGTTACCTGGGCCACTTCCTCAAAGTCCTCGTGCCGCTTCTGCAGAGCCCTGGCCCTGTGCAGGGACTTGCCCACCCCAGTGTGCTTGCTCAAGAAAGCCTCTCCATGATTTTCAATCCAGTCCAGAACCTGAACCATTAAAAAAGCAACACAAATGGTCACTCCTGAGGCCACTTTAAATCTGCTCAACTCTAACACCATCAATTCTCGACAGTGCTACTGAAGAATGGAAATGCCTATCACTGCACCACCAGGTGGTGCTTCAAGCAGAGGAAGACACTCAATATGGTCATTCATCCCAGAACACTAAAGGGGAAGCGAGTTCAGCTGCAACACTGTCACATTTCTTTAAAATAAGATATTTTTAATTTAAAGCCGACCTGAAATATACATGTGAATGAGAAGAACAAAAGTGGATCCATAAATAAAAAGCACCATGAGCAAATTAGTGCTACATACACATATTAGACCCTGACATTTTTAATTCTTTCATATTTATACACAAAGACAGATGTAATTGCAGACATTTGAGGTTCTTTTTCGATAGTGCAGCTTTCATGATGCAATCACACATGAAAAATCCTATAGTGCCCTTCTAATTAAATGTATCAGCTGAAATCTGACTAAAATTTTAGAAATAACCAGATGTTCTAAAAAAAGGCCAAGTTCACAAGTATGAACATTTGTTAATGCATCATGGTATACTGAACAGGTTTTCAACCTAAGACACCCTAGGTGCTAGGAAAACGAAATATTCAATGAGTCATGAAAACACAACGTTATTGGTTTCATTGCTCAACTGCTGTATTTTTAATGAATTAACAAAATAAAGGTGCTATTGTGAGGCTTTTTCCTACATATTATTCACTGCTGCAGTCAAATTTCCTTCCTAGATGTTTCAGTATATCCTAGGTAGTCTGAAAGCTATCTCAATTTATGCATTGTATGATACATACAGAATAACACGCATCTTACATGGCAATGAATAGGATTACCATGGCAACAGTTACCTAGATTATGGATAGATCTCGCAACACTCAGAATACCCTGAGGCACGAGGAAGGAGTAACTAAAGCCTTCTCCTAATCACCGGGCCGTCTGCGCAACTCACAAAGAATATGCTTTTGGAATGACAGTGAAAGCAATTTTAAGAGTTTGAAAGAGCCTACATGCCCACTACTAATTAGACACTTATTAGTGCAGAGTAATAAACCTGCACTGAAGAGCAGAGACAAAAAGGCAAAACACTAAATCATGAAGCTTATTTGAGCTCTGAGCAATGTACTGGAATAAGGTGCACTCCACTGTAATTCAAAAGCAGGTTTTAAACTGATTATGAATACTTTCGTTTTAATTTTATATTATTCAATTAATGTGCTTTTTTTCCATTTCTGGGAGTTATTCAATTTACAGTTCAGTACAAACTCCTTTGCTGTTTTGTCCTAGTTGTTTTGAAGACTGACTTATTTGCTTATGCCAAATATATTCTTTTCATCCCACAAAGTAATCAGGCAAAAGGAAAGACTAAAAATATCTTCCCAGCAAAGACTTGGAAAGGACAATGCAATACCAGTGGTTGCAAAAGGTTCACCACCAGTGCATTTAACTCCGTTCCTCATTACAGCATTCAGAGACGTGTTGTATTCAGCCTTTACACTAACTGCACACGGAATACCTCTACATGAGAATTGCAAATATTCAGATGGTCTTCACATTGAGCTTTTAGTCATTAGGAGTGACTGAATACCTGATGAAATCTTCATCATCGTCATCACTAGGAAAAGGAACAGGGTTTGTCTTGTGAAAGTGAGCTGGTTCTTATCATCTAGACTAATCAATACAGCTACATGATTCAGCAGCTGACGGTTTTCTATTTGCGATCGAAACGTCAGCTGGGAATCCTGAGGTGCTGTGAGGAGCTTGCGCGTGACGAAGAGCACCATGCGCGTTCTGCGGCCACAACGGGGGCAGGAGCGGGGCTCACGGACCTGCTGGACGTCCTGCTGAAAGACACACAGCTGCAGGCGCTGGTGGAGGCGGACTTTGCGGTGCTGCCAGATGTTCTCCAGCTGCCTCTGGTGGTGCAGAACCTCGTGGATGATGTCCAGCACGTGGTGCACTGCCTTAGAGTAATTAGCCGAGGCCGTTAATGAGTCGGCACTCCCAGGGGTCAGAGGTCGCTGCAGTTTATCCAGCAGCGCTTTCCCGTCTTGGCTGACCTGCATGTTTGGCGAGCAAAGAGATCCTCATGATGGCTGTATGCGTCAAAATATTGTTCTATTTTTTAAGGTGTTGATGAATCGGTTTTGTGTATATGTAAAGATATACAAGTAGGTAGCTGTGTCAGCATGCACAGGCTGTAAAGGAACAGGTTATGTGTTATTCCACGCTGAAAGGAAAAGAGGTTTGGCTGTAGAGCCTTCTTCAGGTGTCATCCTTCAGGGCCACTCCCGGAGAAGGCTCCATAGTCGAAACACTGTCTCATTTCTTTTCCTTTCAGCGTGGAATACACCTTGACCTGTTCTAACACAAAGTTAAATATAATATTACTATTCATATGCATTCAGTGAATCAGGGCTTAGTCAGAACCAGACAGTGTACCTCGGAGTAAGCCGCTGTGATGTGATCATACAGGCCCTGATGGTGGTGGATGGCGTCTTCAAGGTCCTGTAGTTCAGATGGCAGGTCCAGCTCCCCACAGGCTTTACACCAGGAATCCACATTGTTCATGTACTGCAGGAAGTGGACAAAGCACAGCCTCAGGACACATTACCACAGACTGGGAGGAGCTGCAATGCTCTTCCAGGAAAGGGGGCTCTTCTTGGAAAGGGTGATGATGAAGGCTGCTTATGTAGAATGGCCATGAAGCCATTTTTGCAGCCACGGGTTCAAATACCTCCAAAAGATCAACCTGTTCTACCTACAGCAATACCCCAGCATACCGTGCACAGCTCTGGCTGCGCAAAGATGACATCGCGTAGCCTAAACACAGGTTCAACTTGTCCACAGAACAGAACCACAAAAAACTACATTACCTGTGCTTCCTTAATTAATTGCCACTAAAATGTAAGTAAACCTTCCCAAGATAAGGTCAGAGAACCTTGTGCAAGAAGGATGAACTGTCAAAAAACATGTTTTTTAAAATATCAGAAGAATTGATTTGCCCTAAAAACATAAGTGTTGTTTATCTCCAACACTGTACGAGCTAATTCATGCTAGTACACATTAGTAAGAGTTGTGCTGTCAGCTTTTTTCAATCTTTCACTAAAGATGTTAAGAGCAGGTAGCTACAAAAGAGCAAGCTACGGTTGATAACTTTGAAAACTAAAGACAAAAACAGCCCCTGAAGAAAGCATCTTTCATTTCAGCAGTGGAATTACCATCCACTTGTTCCTTTCACTGCCAACGAAAATAAGGGAACAAGTAGATGGCGTGTTGCCTCACCTGCTCAGTTTTTTGGTGAAAGACTGCAGACATGTCAAGCAAAGTGCTGCGCTCATCCAGAGCTGCTGCAAACGCCTTCCACTCCTGCTCCAGCTGGCTGGAGATCTGCTTGATCTGCTGGGAGGCGTAATGACCCGACTCCAGCAGGCGGCTGCCCACCGACACGATGCGGTTAATATTGACATAGACATTCTGCAGGGAGAGAGACAGAAGAAAAATACCAGCAGGGGTCCATGTGGCTTGGTCAAACAGACGGCGCACCAGCTATACCTACAAGATGCCGTAAAACCAATAAGCTGTTTGTGTAAGGAAGAGAGTCGCTTAAAAAATAAACATGAGGATAAATTACCAGTGTTGACTTTCTCCTAAAAAAAGCTTTGAGGTATTTTGTTCATTAAAAGATCTATTCTATTTTATTAATTAAAAACACATTCATTTTCTCAAGGTTAAGTGTTTATTTTTAAAACAAATATTCATCAGCGACTCTCCGTCAAGAAAGTTACTTGAGGTGTATCACCTCCTTTTTGAGTGTTTATTTCCCCGAGTCCCACCTCAATGTGCTAACTACAAAGTACATGGCTCTCCCTTCCAGAAATGTCTGCTTCAACAGTAACTTTGATGACAAGCAAATCAGGTTCTGTGACAGGACACATTGCTATCTGCTGTTAAACTAAAACATGTATGTCTCAGGTTAAAACAATCATTGGTGCAAATAAATTGAAGTGACAAATCAGTTGCAAGTAATCAACTCCTTTGCCAGAAATAAAACTGTAAGGTGAGTGTAAGAAGTCTGATTCAGGACTGCTGATTACCAATTTCAAGTTGAAGATCACAGGTGGCACAGGAACTACAATACACAGTATTGTAATTATCTAAGTATAATTGAAAACACTCGCCTGATGACCAGTATTTGAGTTACCATTCAATGCTCCAAGTAACTATGTTCAAAAGTGTTCTTATGAATGGTACAAAAGAATACAATTTGATACTGTATTACACTATTTTAAAAGATATACAAAATGTATAATTAGGAATGCATTTGTCTGTAACAAAACTAAAATATCAAGTTGAAATTTACTGTAGGTAAGTTGCTCAAGACAGTTTAAGCCCTAGTACCATTTTGAAACATCATTTCAGAGACCTGTTCTATGTATAAATTTCTTCTCTAGTAAAGGTCTGGAATACATACATTCACACACATATAGACAGTCACTTTAGCTCTTAACAACGCATCTTAAAACCAAAAAAAAAATCCTCAGAGCAAAAGTTCAGTAAATGTGCACCAGAGTTTCCAGCACAAGCCAAATGCACTGTTTTTTTTGTCCCTAAAGCAAAACTCAGCTACACCCATGGGGCATTCTAGCTCCACCACATGCCCAGAATTTCTTTGACCACAGCACAGCAGTCAACAGGCTTACTGCTGTCTGAGCACAGAGCGAGTCATGTGAGCGGTGCAGGATGAGTTCACAATAACGTGTACACTGGGCTGCACTGTGCCATTCTGCACCTCTTTATGTAACTAACGGTTTTCAAATTATTTTTCTGCATTTACTACAGAATGACAGTTCTCACTGTATTGGACAGACTAATAAATTCAACCTAAAATTCTGAAATTGTTAAATGCCTTCTAAACGCATCTGCTGAAAGATGTAAGCTGATATTGTTTTATATTAGTATTAATTTAAAATATGAATTAAAAACTTGGACAATCAGAATAAACAGAAAAATATTCCTTCAACTAAAGCCATATGAAATAAAGCATTTTATTTGGTGCACAAAATGAGTTTTAATTTCCCCAAGAGCAGAAATTCATTTCTCACTAAAAATACTCATTCAAGTGTCTTGAAAAAAAAATCTAAGCAATAGGTCATATCAAGTCTAATTATGCTACAGAACCAATAATCATGTACTGAAATAGTAAAATGTTTTTTTCCAGGTTTAACCTATTTAGTTTTTTTTCCCCATTAGTGAATGATCTAACAATTCATGACAGTGAATGTAATGGCTACATTTGTTTAAGAAAAAGCAATATCCTCTATAGAACAAACACTGTACACCTCTCATTAGAGCAATGTGAAAACACAGGTGTTTAAACCTTACTTAGCAACATATGAAGACATCCACAGGGTTATTAAAATACTGCCAACATTGAATAGGAAATAGATGGATCCAACATCCAGAAGTCCAAGGTGGATCTTTGGGATTTAACCGTCTAGTGGAAGACTGGTAGGAGCTTTTGCACCACAATATCACATTTATAACTCTCCTAAAAGTTACAGATGCAGTAGTGTAATACTTGAAGTTTTCTATTTTCATCTTTACTTTGATCTGTTCCTCAATTCATATATCGATTGTCTAATAATTACATTTGTTTTTGATCCACCCACCCCCCTCACCCCAAAATAACTGGGGAAAAGTGGAATTGTGATGTAGGACCTAAAATATTACATACTTTTAAAAGTGATTTTCTCTTGATTGAGATTCAATTTTTAAAATAAGTCAACATAGTATCACATTCTTGCACATATCCCTATTGTATGAAGTTGAAAAACAAAGGAAATCATGCAACCAAACACTGACCGGTCTACTGCCATTCACAAAACTCCCTCTTTCGCACGATCACAGAACTCCCCACATCAAAAACAAAAAAATGAGGACACTTTTCATGCAGTTTCTTGATAATCAGACATGGGTTTTAATTTTCACCAGTGAAACAGAAACTGAATTCTGATATGAAATTAATCCTAATGTCCTTTTGGAATAACTCACAAAGGAGATGAAATCAAAGCTTTGTGCTTGTTCTAATTTCAAAAACTGTTACATTTATGACCTACTTTGAATTATCACCCACCACTTGCTTTTGTAAGATTAGTGAAAAAATACTTAAACATGACCATAGAAATTTTTAAAATGGTAAAGTTAATTTTTTTGATATATAAAATAGGAGGGCAGCATTAAAACCTACTTTAAACATTGGATTTCTGCTTTAGTAACGTGAATATGCAGCACACTTTCTCCATGTAGAAACGACTTTCATCTCCCTCATTTTAATGAGTAAAGCTGTTCTGAGGAGATAGCTATGCATGGTCAAACACAAATTAATTTTATTTTCTGTCTGTATATATAAATAGGGCAGTATTAAATTACTACTTATTACTATAGCAAAACATGATTCTTCATTTCCAAATTAAAATGAAAAATGTTTCCCATACAAGCACTGTGTTTTAACCTGACACTTCAGCAAAATTTCCTGAAGTAAGGTATTCCATCTGTACTGCGTAGTGATTCAGCCTTGCTTTTATACGACGGGACTAATGAAAAGTAATTACTATAAGCTCATATTTATGATGTTTGTCAGGGAAGAGCACTTCTTACAAAAATGAAACAATACACTTTTACTGAAATAGGTTGCATTTATAACAATGGCAGACCACATGAAATGAGAATTGAAACTACACTTGGTTTAAGCTTTAAAAAAAACGAGAAATAAACAATATTCTGTATGGAAAGATCATACAGGAGATATAGCTTGACATTTGATAGCTAACTGTTATTTTGGAAACTCTGCAAAAATCTGCTACTGACAAAAAATACATACACAAAAGAGAATATTAAATGATACCAGCAATAGAAATGATTAGGCAATCAAATTATATATTTTAATGAAGATATTTAGTTTATTAATATGAGGAGAACATCAATATTGCTGGCAGAATCTACACAGCTCTTACCTTACTGTCCCCTCTGCTGCATAGACATCTTGCAGCTTTTAGATCTTTCTATTATTGGTAACTCTATTACTAAATGGTGCTTTGGCATCTGAATAAATTAACCGATGTAATAGCATATTTTCATAGCATTCAGTGCATTGCTGTATTGGACTGACAGACACAGGGTGACAGTGGCACGGCAACTAGCACTGCAGACCCAAGAGCTGTGAGGCAGGAGTTCAATTTGCAACTTGTGCAACTTTTTGCATGTTTGCATGATCCTCGTGGGGTTTTTACATCAAGCGCTCTGTTTCTTTTTCCCACCTTTCGATGGCGCACTGATTAGGATGAGTGGAGTACCTGTCTGCCCTGTGAAAGACGGGTGTCCCGTCCAGGGATCTGTCATGCTTTACAGTCGTTACTTCCAGAAGAGGCGTCTGATTTTAGTGATAACAGAAATTAGCAACTTTCCAATAGCAGCTGGATGGCTTAGCTATACTTGTATTCAGAATAAAAACATGTTCTGATACCAATGGGAGCTAGAAATATTTTTTGATAAGCACTAAATAAAGTTTTATTATCTACGACTGTGATGAAAGGCTAAAAACTTGTTTAAATGTGTTAAAAATAAAAGAAAAAAAATCCGGATTTCCTTTTTTTTTTACTTACTTTCCTAATCTTACTTAAAAATCTTAGACTTCAATTACAACCAAGTGAAACAGGTTTAATGTATGGGGTTATGCCGATTATGTTCACAATTAAGAAACCCCTGCTTCTACATTTACAAGCTGAGTGCGGAAACTGCATGAAAATGAAGGCAAACGTCATTTGTAGTCTAAACACAATGCTGGTGGAAAAACCCAAGAGAGTCCTGGTTATTATCACTATTCATAACTGTGCAAGGATTTCAGAGGACAGGCCAGATGTTGAAACGATGCTGCTTCACAGGAAATGAAGTGAAAACGCAGGCAGCCACAGTGTAGTGTGGTCAGATCCCTCACAAAGATGCAAGCGGAAATAAGGTGGCAAAGCCAGCGAGGCTCTAAAGGCTTTTCCCCAATTCCAAAGGCAGAAACCACAATGAGGCACAACAGGGTGGACCAGCAGTGCTCCCTGGCGTCACAGACTGGCTCCAGTCACAGCACAGATATTTAAGAAGAATGTATTCCCTGTCACCACTCCAGCTGGTCACCCTTTAAAGGTGGGAAATCAAAGCTGAGCTCCAACAAAAAAGTGGTCTTTCCCAAAGATTTAAATGTCAAGCTTTGCCCTCCTTATTCCCAAAATACGGATATGTGACATTGCATAAGACAGTGGAAGCGCTACAATCAATGTTTAGCTTTCTTTCTCGGATTAAAAAAAATTTAAAAGAACAACACTTTAGAAGTGTTTAATGTACAGACATTTAATGTACCGCAAGCTTCCACTTTCAGAGTAAATAAACAAGAATTCCAGATGACAAACAATCTTCTCTTGGGAGAAAAAACAGACAATCAATATATTTCTGCTGTAACATGAGGTCTGAAATGTATCATTGCCTGAAGGAGACGATGCAATCAAAGTTAAAGTTCCTCTCTTCATTCCATTTATCAAGCAGCCTTACCTTTATGAAAAGCAGTTTGTTAAAAAAGATCCTCTAAATTTTATGTATACTATGATATTAGATAATTGTTTTCCAGAAATAAAAATGCAAAACGCACAGGGCAGTCTCACACCTGTGATGTAGAGGCATGCCGATTCTATAACCCTGCAGGCTCAGATATGAGCGTTAGCTCCCTGCAATGTTTTCATATCTGTCGGCACTCCTGTGCAATTAACAGGCTTTACATTTAAATCAACACTAATACTAGAACAAGGAAAAGTGGAATCTCAAAGAAGGGCTGTGAATGAGGGGAGAAGTGCTTCCAATTGAACTTTCCCACAATGGAATCTGTCTAGATAATGCTGAGACACTCCTGTAAGATGGCTGGGAGCCAAATCTTAACTTCTCATGGGTGTGTGGTGAATTCAGACATCCTCAATACCACAGGTTATTTGAACGCAAGACCTTCTTACTCTTCAACAAGCTTGTTTTCCTCACGGGCTCCCTAAGCTTTATACTGAGCGTGCCTTTACATGACGAAAAGCACGCCCAACTAATTTAACAGGTTGAACAGGCTTCACTTAAATTCAACTAAGATACAATAAAAAAGATGACAAAATACAGACCCCAACACATGATGAACCCACTCTGAAGCACAAGACCCTTCAGCAATAGCGTCATGATTAGCAAGAGCTACTGTATTGCTATGTGAAAGCAGGTACAAATAAAACAATCAGAATGTAAAAACCGTTAACCGAGTGTCAAAATGCTATTAAATTGAGATGTGTGTAAGGCACCAATTCCAATCAATCATTACATTGTTTTCCTGAGAAAAATTGGGTGCTACCAGTTAAATCAGGACTGAAGTACTGAAGAACACATCTAATTGGCCAAACCATCTTGCATTTCTAAACTTCAAATTAATGCAGTGGTGTAAAAAGAAAAGGTTTTGTACTCTGCTCAATGTCTCATGATGTTTGCTCAAGGAAGGTCTTTGCACAAATCGTTCTTGCTTTTGGTCAAGGTATTCCACAACAGAACAGAAACCATGAAAGATGGTCACAGAAGAATTCAATGTAAATATGACTCAGGAGACTAATTCCCAAATTTAACTGAAGAACATCAGCACTAACCAAACAGTTTTTCCTTCTTACCATGCAATTCATTGCAAAGTGACTGTGCTGAGTCTGAAGCTCCATTGCGTGAGGGTGGCTAGTTCCAATCTCTGTGTAACTCGTCAGAAACAGGCCTTTGTTGTGCATGATCCAGTCAAACATCTACACAAATGAAAAGAATTAAATATAACATGTTTGCAGAGAGTACTTACATAAGACGAAAGGAAAACATGACGTGTAGTGCCTGTGGAGACAACACCTAAAGCAGCTAGACTCTGAAATTCTGACCTGACTGGGCATGTGCTCTGACCGTATTTAGAGGCACAGAAATACCTATAGAAATGAAAGGACTTAATGGCTTACTTTGCATTTAGGAAACATCCACTTGTATATGGAAAAAAATGCCACAAAAATGTAAAAATTACAGGCACCTAAGGCATCAAAGAAAACTTACCAGAGGACTGGTAAACGTGTCTGAGTAATTAAAATAAAGTAATTTTAGGCACTTTTTAAAGTGTGGTTCTGAAGATTAAACATTTTGGTTTTCTTAATGTTGTCACACCATATCTTTAGAAGACAAATTATTCCATACGTACATAATGCAAAATATCTCACCACCCAAAACAAAGATGTCATGAAATGACAACCAGGAAATCCAGACACTTGTTGACAATCTGCTGCAATTAAACACCAGCAGCAGAAATTAGTGCAAAGAACACACTGCTTCCAGCATTAAGACAAAGGTATTTTATATAGAGAAGAGAAATAATTATAATTCATGAATAACACAGACAAAAAGAGGGCAAGCACCGAAGCCATTACCTTCTCCGCATCTTGCTCGAAGAGTCGAAGCTGAAAGCACTGGTCGAGCTTCAGTTTCCTGACGTGCCACATCTGTTGCAGATGCTGGCGAGTGGAGTGCAGTTTGTCCAGCATGGTGGACACCTTGGGAACAAGGCTCTGCATGTCGGCGTTAGCCGTGACTGCATTCTTATTGGGAAAGCCATCGCTGCCCTGGATCCTCTGCAGGAGTTTGTGTCCCTCAGTGTCCAGGTCCTCGATCGGGGCCTTAACCACCTTCTTCTTCAGCTGCGAGTGCTCCTCAATCATGCGCCGCGCCCCTTCCAAGTCCTGAGGAAAGTCCTTTTTGGCCAGAATCTCCTGCAGCTCCTCCAGCCGGGAAAGCATGTGTGTGGCATTGCTGATGAAGTCCTCGAACGCCACACGGATCTCAATCCACTCCTCGTGGTTATAGTCCAAGCTGCCTTCGAAGTCTGGGGTCAGCTGGGATGGGTCGACTACTTTGGTAAGGCCTTCTAATGACACCATGCTTGTCTGTTTGCAGGCAGACAAAAGGGAAAAGGAAAATAAATCCACAGTCAAACCCACCGACTGTTAATTGTTCAGAAGCAAATAACCACAATCGTACCGAAGGAAACGTGACTATTTCACTAATGTGAGATACTTGTTTTCGAAAGATGAAATAACGTGACTATTTCACTAATGTGAGATACTTGTTTTCGAAAGATGAAATATCGGGCAAATACCTAGATGGCTAAATTGTATCATTTTACTATTCACGACTTACATAAACACGTGCTATAGTTAAAATTGAACTGCAAAATTGGATGCACGTTTTATTATAATTATGCTACAGAAAGTATGTTACAAGGTTCACATGCTAAACCAATTCAAGATTTCAAACAATACTCTCAACAGTATCAGTTTAAAAGAAAACTACAACAAGTAGTTTACAGCTTGGAATACTTCTGGAAAAATGACGGTATAGTGACTAAACCTAAAGGATAAAGTGAGTACATGCATATATGAAATAAAAACCGATCATATTGAGGACTTGGTTTGTGTGATAGTTATCTATGATTTCTAGTAATATATAAGAATTTAGAGTAATACACAGCAGAGTTTAATATAAGAATAAGCAAAAGTAAGTTACATTTCAAAACCAGTTGCCTTCTCTGCTATATAAGCATAACAGTAACATCTGAATGTAATGTTCCTATTTAAACCCTTACTGCTTAAAATGGTTAAATGATGCTGTCAACTTCCCGCTCAAAGCTCTTTAATACTGCTTGTTACACATATGCATTCCTAATTACTGTATTTTGGGGGCAGTTTGTTCATACACAATGTTTCTAAGCAAGTTATTAAAAAGCAAAACAGCTGAGCTCAAGATATTGTCTGTTGTAATAAATGATTTATAGATAAAACTACACTTGTAGATGTTTAGATTTTAAGCAGGATATAACCGATGTACTAAAATTAAAAGTATTAATCCTTCAGATGTTCTTGTCCCCAATTCAACCGATGTTCAGATTTTCAAAGGACATCTGATAGCACAAGTAATTAGGGCTTACCTCAAACTCAAACTTTGAGCTGCCAAAATTAGTTCTCTGCTTCTGCCAAAAGTTGTCTGGCTTAATAATCAGTGCAACATGAATACAGCAGGGGAAGGATTCCTGGAGGATCTTCAGAAGAGGCTTAATTGAGTCCCACTTTGACCCACGCATGTCCACTATGACTGTGAATCCTTGTTTGCATACCTCCTCGCTAGTTGAAGAATAGAAAATACATATTCAGTTACATTTCTTATCCAGGAAAGTTAAATTTACTCTCATGCACACCCCCCACCCACCCCCACAAAATAAATGGTTAGCATTTTATGTTCTGTAATGACATTTAAAAATATGCCACCGTTTTCTATATTTCAAGTTCATATCATTTTGTTGTCCATACAGGGAACAATCAAGTCCAAGTAATTCATTCAATATTGTAGCTTTTATTACAGGAATGACTCATGATATAAAGAGCTCTGAACAAGAAGTCATCTATTACTAAACTCGGATTTCCGCTTACCCCGACAGCCCATCTGAACAGCTCCAAGAAAGGACATCTTTGCTGCTTACGCCTCAGAGCAAAACCGCTTCTCCTGGCTGCCAGCTCTCCCGAGAAGGAGGCACTGCACAGGATGCGCGTGCCTCTTCAGCACTTTAGACTGTATACACTTCTCTTCCCTCACATGTTCCGAATAACAGATAGTCAGCCTCTCTTTCTGAATAAGCAGGCAGCAAAAGTATCCTGCTTTTTCAAAATTCATCAAATACTGCCTACTCCTTAAACCTTAAAAAAAAAGTCAAATTCTAAGCCAAGCTGACACCACTTTTACCATAAACAGCCGGCAAGTGCTTAATAAAGTAATGCTAATGGCAACAGTATTAAAGAGCATTGCATTGAAATATGTCTGAAATCTAAGAAGCTTTAGTGCTCTAGAGCACAGCCTCTCTGCGCATGACTGCTGGCACAGGTTAAACTGCGGCAAGTTTCTGGACCAGAACCATGCGGACTCACGTCACCTTCCTCTGCAATGGGAGGGCTGCTGCCCCGTGGGAGGGGGATAACCTACATTCAAACATTCAAAGGCTGAACACAGCTTTTCAGGCAGCGCCACTAACACGACAGACAACTGGCAGTGCACACCACGCAAACAGATTCTCCAAGACTTGGGCGACAGTAAAACAGCTAGCAACAACCTAAAATGCAAAACTATTCCAATGGTGCAGGCACCATTCTCATGAATGTATTCAAGATCAGGGAATCCTTATTTTCTTCTCCTTATCTTTGTTGATTTATAACCAAAAGTATATGACACACAACGCATAAGTTTATGATGACAAAACAGTCCCACTTATGAATGTCTACCACATTTCCGCAGCTCTCTAATTATTTAACCATACTCGAACCATTTACAGTGGCTCCATCACTCACAGCTAATACTGCACTTTATTATTTTAGTTTTAGGACAAACAGCTATCACGAGGTGTGCAACTAAGAACTGAACCTCTTAGCTTTGGTCTGCAAGATGGCACATATAAAATGCAGGCTCTACCTGGGTATACCAGCCAGGTACGAAATGAGCCTGCGGAGATCCTCCTGCCGTATTCTGTCATGGTTGCTGCGCGCAGGAAACGTCAGGACAGGCCCCCCTCGCTTATCTCTGCCACCTAGAGAGAGCAAGAGAGCAGCCTGACATCAGACCACAGAGAACTGCACAGAAATACTAAACAGAACCACAGGTGGAAAAAAACACACAGGTGATTAAATGTTATAATGCAGTAACCTTCTATGAAATCTTAAAATGTATTTTAATGATTAAACAGCGATATGTACAACCATGTTCTTTACATATGCTTTAGTATGTATATATATGAAGATATATCGATGAACAACAAGCTTCAGGCTATAAAATGCTTTGGAATCAAGGTACTGTAATTCAAAAAGCTCCTGTTTAGCCCCTTTCATGATTAGTAAATATATTTTTAGTTTAAGTTTAAGTGCAACAAACTATTACATTTTGACCAACAAGGAAATGAAGTAAGAACATATTGTCATTTAGCAAATTATACCCTTGAACAAATCTGACATAAATATATTTCTTACTATTAGGCTCAAAATAATAAATGAACAATAAATCATATAAACTACATGCGGCACTAGGAAAAATGCAAACATGCATCTCCAAACGTGTATTTTCAGCCTGAACATTTAAAGTAACAAAAAATACCGAAATACCAAGTTTAAATTGGTAAATCATTAAATGATCTTCAATTATCAATCTAAAGCTCACTTCTTAAGTTAAATAACCAGAAGTAATTAGTTTTTCTGGGCTTAAAGGGACTCCGTAAAATTTCTAACATTCCAGATCAGATCAAATCATAGTACTTGTACATACTCTAATGTCACCGATAAGCACAAGAACTCCCGAGTCCCACTGTTTTCACTGGGGCTTCACTGGGCTCCAGGAAGCAGGACAGTCTGTAATTGCTTTTTATTCCCATTCAGGGTTGCAGGGAAGCCAGAGCTTATCCCAGCAAGCAACAAGTGCAAGACAGGTTCACCCTGACCGATTCGCCCAAAAGCCAATTAACCTTCCAGTATGTTTTCTGAATTGTGGGAGGAGACTGCAGCACATGGCGCAAACCAGCACAAACAGGGGGAGAAGATACAAACTCCATACAGACAGCGCCCCAACACGGGGGCACAGTGCGGAGTGGCAGCACAGTCCAGCGGTATAAAATAGCACCAGGCTCAATACGATTAGGAGCTGACGACTGCGCAGCCTGAGTGTCCTACATCCTAGCGAGAAGCTTAGACAGAGTATGACCTTATATGAGCTTGTACAGCAGTGGATAACAGGCAGTGTCTGACCTGAGAAGCATCAAGCTTTCTAGGGGCAACTTACTTTCCAAGCTCCTAGGTCCACACAATATGAATTCAGTTCACAGTCAATTTCCTCCAGTCAGAACTCTTTAATTCGGTACAACAGTTTGTGACCACAGTCTTGTAAATGCAGCACACAAGCAAAGGCTGAGGGACCAGGGGAGCAGAACACCCTAGTTTATTCCCCAACACCATGACCACAGCACCACTACCCTCTCATTCGGACAGACACAGCTGAAGACCTTCGCTCTCTCAATTCTTTACCCGTCTAAAAAATGTAAGCCAAGAAACGCCACAGTATTTGGCCAGCAATATGAACGTACAGTATCACCACTACTCTCACTCCCTCCAACACCCTTCTCATTCACACATGGACAGAAAAATGTTTTCTTCAGCAACACTCTCCAAGCGGAAGACACCTTAAGTGCTTTTACCTTGATCAACACTTCAGTTTGTGCACTGATGCACCACAACAATGCATGTTTTGTTTTCTATTTGTGCTGCAGCAATTCAAAAGAATTATTTGAAAATATTTTTTTTCCCATTGAAAGGTTATAATTTAGTTTCTTAATGAAATTAAGTATTTCTATAGAATATTCAGTATTTCATTCCTCTTACAAATGAAAGCTAATGATAGTAGTTAATTGAGGGAACAGTTTAATTAGGGGAATAATTCTCAGATGTTTTAAACCAACCAGGACTGTTTACTCTGCATTTATCACAACGAATGGAAGGCCATACATTTACTGACCACAGAAATCAAAGCAGGCTTACCTGATAAGAAAGCAACTTTTTCCTTTAAGATTGGTAATACTTCCATTGCCTTCATCTCATCATTTTTGCGAAACCCTAAAACAAAGAACAGAAGAGGTCACACAGATGGAAACCATACCAATTTTAACAAAATAAATCAAACATTATATATTCACAATTTTTTAACAAAATACAGTGACATTCATCATTAGGAATTCTGCAATAATTACTCAAACATTGTGGGCTTATGAACAGGATACATTAATACTTATCAAGATCATGTTTCATTAATTTAACTGTTTATTCAGAACCACCTAAAAGACAAGTCTTGATTTTGTTTAGCCTACAGGGCGAGACTATTTACTTGGGACAGAAATTTCATTTTGTAAGTACTAACGACCATTGTATTTCCCCTTAGTGAGAGAATAAGAAGACATAAAGCTTTGGAAAACCATGTTCCTATTACCACAGTCTTTGCGATATTTGTACGTTTATGAAGGTTGAAAAATAAGAGCATATAAGTCTCTTAAAAACAGACAAATATTACCAGTGTTACCAGCTGGGATGCACATGCTTTTTGCCATTTGTAACTATTTAAGACATCATGAGAAGACACTGCTGCCTACACATTCACTTTACATTTACAATTCTTCATTTGGCAGACACTTTTATCAAAATCGATTTATAATCACATTCGGTAAATATGCAAACTACCCATAACAGTAGATTAATAACAATAAAAGACAGGAAAACAGTAAGCAGAGTCTTAATTAAGTACTAGGACAGGGGTGTAAAACATATGGCCTGAGAAAGCCCATTTGCTTGGCTTGTGTGACTGTTGTGGTCAGAGTCATCAGCCGAGACGAGGTGTGAATCGAGTAGCCCACACGCGAAGCTGGCTCCCCTGGTGACGTCACTGCGCCAGCACCACAAACAGCACTGCCTGGGGTTCTCCACCTCTACCCGAACACACTGCCCTGTTAGATGATCTAGCCAGACAGGGGCGTCTTTGCATGAAAACAATGGGGGGGGGCTTGAATGTCAACCTAAGACTTGTGCGCCCTCTCCCTCCAATCTTGACGGCCACGAACTCTGCACTGCTGGAAACGGGCAACAGCGACATCTGGAAAATCCTTCAACACTCGCAGCACGTGGCGTGGCTTGACAAACCCCACTTCATGTTATTTAGCACCGGACCAGGAAACAGAGAAGAGCACGTGGAGCTCTACACCACACTTAGCACCATGCATGCCAGTGGCAGAGGCATGAAGGCCTGAGGTATGTTCTGCAAATATAGGATGGTTCCTCTGATCAGTCTGAAAGGTGTCCTTAATACTGTGGCATACCTTAGCATTAGCAGTAACTAAGGGAATGGCAAAGCTCACAGAAAACCTATTGTGAACAGCATCGTAGAAAAGCCAGAATTCCGTAAGACCTGGATTGAGACAACAAGACCAAAATCAACCGCCCCCTGGCCACTGCAGCCCCCGTTTTAATTGTATAGATATACTGTATATTGTGAACTGGAATCAGATGACTCAGATAAATGCTCCAGCTTCCATCGTTTACTTTTTGGAATAAGTAGAATATTAAGAATGCCTCAAAGTTACACAACAGAGAAGGCAAAATACCAACCAAATATCTAAGTCCATGTAATTCAGGTATGGATTGTTTTGTATACTGGACTTGAATATGAACACGGGTGATCTCATACCGCTTTCAGACCTCAGTGCCACTCAAGGGAAAACCTGGTTAAAACAGCTGTGCTAAAGACAGCTTTCAGATTTTTAGCTTTCTTTCGGGCTAGTTTTTAACAGTGAGACTGGAGAAGCACAAGGCTTTTTACAAAGCTAACAACACAATCAGCTTTAATTTCTCAAGCATTAAATAGAGGTTTTTTCTCTTTCTGCCTACACACCAGATGGCTTTCACTTATTATTAGGAGAAGAAAAAACACCATTTGGTATTTAAGATATTGTAAAATGTGATTTCAGGCAGTGCAACAATAATATATCCTACTACTCTACTTGCCTATGTTATTCTTGATGGACTCGCGCCTTTCCAATCAAATAACTGGAGCACAATAGTGTTTCGGACTCCGTGCATAGAGACAAAAGAAAATCCTATGGCATTATCTCATTTACCTTCAGTAAAATTCAAGACTGGAGAAAAAAGTCACAAGGGAGTACACCTACTGGTTTTTCGATTCAAATTGTTCCTAATTAGTCAACAGTTTTAAATATGAATACAAATATATCTGCATACTTCCAAAAAGCCCTTTGCCAACAGTCTCTTGTTCTTTGTAAAACAGAGATGATGTCATCCATTTAAACCAGGCCAGACTGCAGGATTCTGCAGCTCTGCCTGTGCTGCAGTGTCTGGAGTGTTTCAGGAAGCCAAAAATGACAGGCGAACCTCCCTATTCACTAATATTAGCTCAAGTACTTCTTTACTCGGCATACATAAAGACACATACTGTGCACACAGTGTCTTTCAAGCCGACTATAGTTGATTCTCCTTTCAGCGGAACCAAATGCATTCCTCTGAAGCAACATCTTTATACTGTACTCCATACGCAGAGTATGCATCCCACCACTGCCTCCCCACTGCCAGGCAGCTGAAGAGCTCAGCACTAGTCCTGCGCACCTGCAAGAAGGTGCGTCGCCACTGTAATGTATTAACACAGGGTGTCACTGAAGCAGGGCATTGAGCGCTGCTTCCCTGTAGCTCTCGGCCACCAGGACTGACTATTCTGCGAAGTGTACCTGGTGGACAAACACCTCAGCCCTGCTCACTCATGCTAGCAAACAATTTGAAATGATCTCGTCTATTAACTTAAGGCATAAGGACCTAATAAGCACATCAGCCACTGTACATAGCAGCACGCCTAGTATGACTCCTCTGGAGGGTTCACTCAAAAACCACAAATGAGAACGGCTTAAAAATTAAAGCGCACTGTAAATTCAAACGAATAATTAAAGATTTGTTAGGATTTCAAAAGTTTGTGCAAGTCAGGCAATTAAAACCTTGCACTTCTGATTTTACAACACATTATAAATGTTAGGGGACAAACTGTTTTCAGAGAACCATTTCTGGTTCCCAACAAGTGAAGGAACAACTACGGCTTTCAAACTTTCCACTGACATCTCGGACCATAGCAGATAGTTCTTGATTATTTTCAACTCCTTTCTCCCGGGGCTCTCGATACATAAAGTCAACAACAGTTTCAGCGCAATGACAGCATTAAGAACCACTGTGCACAGTGATCAAAAGACCATGAACCACAACGATGCTGTGAAAAGTGCATAGGTAGCATCCTTGCCAGGGTCTTAAGATACTGAAATTATTTTTTAATGCACACAAGTCCTGAGCTACACAATCTATGAAAGCTTGAGAAATTGTACCAGGTTCTTCAGAGTCGACTCTTTAGGGTTTTTCTTTATCCAACATCCAGTTAACTACAATAACAGTATACAACTGTTGCAAAATCCCTGCGAGATCTTTCCAGGGTTCGGTCAAATTTGTGCAGCCATTTTTCCATTACTGGAAGAATTTTCAAATTTTATTTAGTTTTCGCCAATGCTTGGTAAAATTAATTATGCATTTCCTGGTTCTTTGAGTTTCATGGAAGCTAACCCCATCTCAAAACAAATAACACATTATGTGGAATGCCTAACACCTGAAATTTGATAATTTATCAGAAGCCTTCTGAAAATCGAAATGGACCTTGTTATATTCTCTGCATCCCTGACTGCAATTGCTTGTTCAAAGAACTAATAAGCAAGACCTATAAGACCTTTTCTAAATTACACTAATTGTCCCCTTGGTTCCAATCATCTTAAAGACTATGCTCTAGTTTATTCGAATTACTGTTTCTATAATATTAAATGTAATAGAAATAAGAATTAGGTCTACTATTCCTTGGTTCAATACTGTAACCCTTTTTATGGAAGGCATCTTTATTAGCACTGCTCCGTTATATGGGTACTACTCCTGTTCTGAGTGACTATTAAAAGACTTTTGTTCATAGATACAGTTTCTGGTCTCTATTAAGTAAAATTGGTAGAAATCCATAAAAGTCTACAATTGTAGTTACTAAAGTGCTTTTATTACTTGAAACTTTTCTGCTTCTTCTATGTTTCCTCATGCCAGAAAGGTCTTTTGATGGACAGCCTCAGTCTTCTGTATATATAGCCTTTGCCACAGAAACATTTCCAGTGCTCATGAAAGCAAGCCTTCCTATGCACAGTCTTTAGCTACACATTGTGTTACACATTAGACTAACCTTTGTATAGTATAAGCAGGATCCTTTAAAAGACCACAGATTTTCTCTATTCTTCAGTTTATTTTTATGGTAGATTATCACACAATCACAGAGGTAGTTCAGCTGACTGGTCTTACACACGACACAAATTACAGGCTTAAAGACAATTTTTAATACATTTGGATATGGGAATCCACCCCAGAGGATCTGACACTACTCTGCGCTAATAAGCTGCCAATCATTTTTTGTGCTCTGAATAGCTAAGTAGGCCACCTATTTTCAAATAAAATTGTCCAAAGTCTATCTACCAGCACAAACTTAATGTAAGTCAAGAAAAGTCTAGGCTCTTCCATTAATAAAGTAAAATCACTCAACATGCTGGAAATCTTCCTCTTGGAAAACAAGCATTCGAATGTAATAGCCTATAGCCAGGACAGCAGTACCAAGCAGCAGATGATTCACACAGTATTTCTGAAGTTGGGTACAATTTGTTCCAAAATCACAAAGTACTTGTGACATCAATGTGGCAAGTACTGGGTTAATGCTCATCTTTAATGCAGAAAGGTTGCACAACTTTCTGCTTTCCAGCTGAACAAAGCAATGTAAAGCAGTTTACCCAACTAGAAACTAGTTGGCAGTTGAAAACGGAACAAAATTTAACTTACTGGATAATGCTGAACATCCTATTGAAGGATGAAAAAGGAAAATTAAAAACCTCCAGAGTAAAATGCACAGGACAAAGTAATTCTACTGCAAACATGGTAAAAGCTCTAGTCAGTTGCTTGCACTGAGAAAAAAGTACCTACCTACTTCTGGGGAAAACAAACTGTCTTTTAAAATAAATCTACAATTAAGAGATAAATACATCATCATAAACATGAAATGCATGATTCTATTATTGGTAGTCAAGTTTCTTTTTTCTCCATGCATGAAACCGGTGACATTTACATTTTCTTTTTGTAAACCCTATAAGGGATTAAATATGGGCTGAATTAATCTTCTACCTTTCATATTAAACTGGAATATTCCACCATTTTAAACATAAATAGTTGTTTAGTACATGCTATTCTGTAAATGCAAACATAAAAACTAAACACTCATGTCAGGGGTTGCCCAGTTACTATACACCTGTGCTGGCAGGGTGAAGAGCACTGATAAGTGTCTTGTATAACAAGGTAGAAGCCATTAGCAGTACGAGAAGACTTTGAACAGAGACCAAAATCCAGCGGTTTTGGCTTCTTTAAATTAATCAAAGGCCTAAAACTAACTGCAAAAACACCTTCTAAACAGATAAGACATACAGGAGTCACCTAAACCTTCGCGACCAGATAAGCTTCTTGAAGGCCTGAAGAGCTTCTGATAACACATGGCAACTGTCTGTGAATGTTTCAAGGCCTGAAACAAAGGCTTGCTTGCTCCCTGGATTTTCCTGTTTTATGCATCGCAGACTCCATTTAGTCCCGTCAACCTCCAGGGACACTACTTCACCCTCCCACTAAGGATCTAACAGTTTCAGCACTCACCACGAGGAGGTCTCATCTCGGGCCCCACCCAGTTATTGTTACACCAGGTAAGGAAATAGACAGTTCCTGCCTGGGTTGCAGCTGGGATTAATATCTTCTCTTCTCTTAACAGCCTGAGACTCCAATGGTCCAAATAACAACCCAACCCTCTTGGTCATACACTCACCCTCCTGCTGGTAGGGTCTGTGATAAGAGTACATTTGGGACCACATACGACTGACATGCTTTCAGTAACTAGCCTGATTGCAGTCCTGAACCCACAATTGCTCCTTCCTGGTTCTGATTGCTAGAGTATTTCTTCACAGGCATACTGTAGACCTTTTTTTAGTGTACTTTTCTATATGTTTGTTTTGCATTTGGTGTATTTTACCATATGCTGCATACTGTAGTGAACTGATTTGGTCCATTTACACTACAATGTAGTGAACACTCCATCTTTAAAGCAAACGTACATGATTTTTCTGCCATCTCCACCATTTAAAACATGTAACGCCAAGCTACATATTGATCAAATATGCAACATACTGCTTTGGATATTGACATAAAGGTCCTACAACAGCATATCAGAATCCAGACACATCCCATATGGCAGTTAAAATCAATCTGGGATATCAAAATAGTTAAAGCTGTGTAGTTATAGAATGACAATTAGGGGAAAAATAATAATTTAAGGACAGAACAAAACCCACAACACTTTTTGATAGATTACTTTTTGATCACGGCTTACTAGACTAATAAAAGTACTTAAATGGAGGAAAACAGAGCCACATGCAAATGTCTTGTGGCCAAGCACAGCTGTTATAAAACTCAATAACAAAACAATGTTCACAGCAGAAGCAACTTAATTTGTACATGCCCTGAACTGGTTGTGTGTTCTTCTAAAAGTCTGTCAGCATTTCTGACCACTGCAAAAGCTCTGCCTAGAAATTACATGGACACTTGGACGGCATTATGGAAACCAAATAATATGATCGAGTACTCCCTAATTTCTAGGCGTGTGTTTCATCTGTAAAACAATCAGCATAGCACTTTCAGTTTTATTGGGATCATGCCTAAATTATTTTCAGACCAACCAACATATTGAACACATGGACAAATGAAGATTTAATGTTTAAAATCTGTCTCAATTTCCATGATACTTTTACTATTAAAAGCCAAATAGTTCAACTGAATTTCTTTTCTTGAGAAGTCCGCTTTTTAAAGCCCATTTTAAATTACAATCAAAGTAATATTAGTGCTTTCACTGCAGGGACAAAAAGAGGAAAAATCGTGAGAGAGCTGACCAGTATAATGGCCAAGGTTTAATACAAACAGCCTCTAAGCTAATTGGGCCACTTGGGCTTGGAGTGGGATGTACAAGATTCTTAGTCATTAGATTTTGCGAACTCGCAGTATATATTCACACTGAAGCAGGTATTCTGAATACTGTTTTTAACTTCGCACGATGAAACTAGGAATTAAAACCAAGGGATAAGACCACAGTGTGAACTTTACACTTTCAAATTGGAGACCCAAGGGATGAGAAGAGATTATTTTTATCCTTCACAGTTTAGCTCAGAATAGTAAGTGCCTGTTTCAAGGGAGGACCTAATCAGCTTCACAGCTCACTGCGTGAGACAAAGACTGGAGTCAGCAACCAAAGTAGGGAAAAAAAATCTCACATTTAACCAAAAGCTTATGCTTCTTAGCACGAGAACTAAGAACAAATGCTAGATGAACAAACAAAATAACCAAGAGTGTAGTGTAACGGGCATTACAAGTTCCCTTTTCAACTAACTAATTCAAATATTGAGACATTTTTAAGACCAAACCTTCCAATATTTATGTTAATGCTAATAAGATGTTAATCTCTTTAGTACCTGCAGAGACTAGGATAAAAAATGCATTATCTCATTTTTTCTGACAGGGAAAATTTATTGGATTACCATATCAAATCACAGTTCTAGACACAGAAATATATAGCATTGTGTGTCTCCTATTGTGATTAAATAATCATACTTCTTGACAGAATACAAACTACTAATTTACTGTTCTTTAGAATAAAATGCAAAACTGCAGAGGCTGCACATCCTACAAATTAATTTCCAGGAAAAGAATTTCCACTGTGTTTAAGCATACACCATACAACACCTTAATCATCTTTAGGTTCTGCTTAAATCATAGAACAGATATTCTTAGAGTAAGTAAGCAAATTATAAAAATATCGCAAATAGATTCACAAATCAATTAGAACAAATATATGGGAAAATAAAGTATAATGCAGATTTACCATTTAAATTGAAGTACAATGCTATGGAAGCATGGGTAAAATATATTAGGTCAAGACAGACAGAAAGGGATATTACTAAAGAAGCTAAGATAGTTATTTAAATAAGCAACAGTAATGACAACATACAGCAGGATTTTCAGAAGACTGAGAATATAGTCCCCCATAAAATACTTCCAAATTACATCCAGTAAGCATTTAGAGAAATGCATGTTTGTTTTCTATTAACCAATCTTCAATCCAAGCAAACTATAAATGCTGAGTTTAAAGAGGCTACCTATGAAAGATCTGGACAAGTTAACCCAGTGGATTCTTTCAGAATGAACAGTGAAACATAAGCCAGAGGATATGCGACTATGTGACAGTGTATGTACACCCACTACAGACCACACAAAGATTTGTGGGAGCACGGAACAAGCCATCCAGTCATGTAGTTGAAGCCCATACCCTGGCTTCTTTTAAGAAACAGCTGAAAGTGATCCGTGGACTAATCACCTCATCTTGTTTCTAATGGTTGTCTTGGGATTTCAGTGCCATGCTATTCTTCAATGAACCACAATGCTATTCACGTTCCCATCACAGTAAAAAGCAGTGAAAAAGAAGTTGATCTACAACAAATATAATCCTTCCAGAATTAAAGAGTACATTTACATTAGATGATAAAGTTCGAGAATGCTTATCAAGCCAAAGTCTGTCATGTACTGTAAATATTGTCAAGGGCACTGGAAGCAGATAAGAACACATCAGTATTAACATTTTTTTTAAATCTGTTGAAATTAAAGCTGAACATCTGAAAAAAAATTCCATATCAAGGTTCCAGCCAAGAACTAAAATGGTTGAGAACAGCTCCAAATGTTCTGCAACTAAAGCTTGTAGCCTTTAGCACTAGCAACAAAAAAAGCGTTTTGCCTTTAAATAAATTAAGCGAGAGAACCTACAAGTGGCAGTTAGATACATCACTAAAGTAAAAGCTTGCTTTGCTTACCCTCTCTGCCCAGGAAGAAACCCAAGTGTTTTTCCATGAATGCCATATTCGGAAAGCACCAACTGGATGTGGTGCCCGACATGGTACATGGGGGCTGATGAGGCCATAACACAAGATCAACAATGATGAAACATTCTGTTTTACATTTTGAAGATCTCCAGCCTCCTATGCAGCAAACATCGCTCAAAATCGTATGGGTTGACTGGATGGCAAGAAAGGGAGCGCTCTACCTCCTATATTTCACACCCAAAACCTAGTGCAAAATTAAGTCACTGTGCTGACCATATTTCACAGTCACGCTCTCCTCCCTGATCTTTGGTCAATGGTCAGCAGCTTCCACAACAATGAGAACGAAAAAGTAAAACCTCAACAATTACAAAGTTTGAACATATACATACTATTCTTTTGCAAACGTTGGTACAGTTACCTTAGAAAATTTACAATATTACCATTTTGAAAAATAAAAACATCGAGCTACATGAGAAATCTTTTCATAAAAATATTCATTATAAAAAAATCAGCTTTCTGAAGAGCATTCACAGCTAATAAAAATCAGACTTGGAGCCTGTGTGGTTTTTAAGGCCCCTCTGTACATGGCTCCTCTGTTATTGATTTCATTATACTTTTGACAGAGTCAGCAGTAGTCAGGCCTGACTGCCCATCATAACACATTATATCATTTAGGTAAACTGCAGACCTTTGCTTGGCCTGAAGCAAATATACTGTAGCTGTTTGGAGCTGGGAAGGGCTTCTGGAGTGGGCTGGAGGATGGGGGCAGCCATTTTCGGAGATGCTAGATCTTTCACATGGTGCAGCATTCTTCATCTACACAACTCCTGAGTGGAACACAACTGTGCCACTCACACAAAAGACACCATTAATACACCATTTCACACATACTCAAACATCCTTTTAAAGTCACCATTTTTTTCTGCAAGTAAGCCTGCTACTTGACAGAACTAATTAAGTTGCTTTAGTTAATTTAGTTTGTGGTATAACGTTACCAACATGTCAGTCCATGTCTTTTACTGTTGACAAACAGTAAATTAGAAATCTCAGCATTATAGGCTAGTTTTTTTTGTTTACAAAAACTTCACAAGTAACAATGAAGGGTGTCAAATACAAAATAACACATAAATCCAAGTCACATCACAGACAGCACTTCAAGTTATTGTCCAGGCTAAAGCTGGGGAAGCTCAACTGTTGATACATCCTCGCTTTATGGCACCTTTTCTCCAGTGATGCTGCAAGGTGGTGAAGGGACTAATGGGAGAGAACTGCCAACTACAGACGTGACCGACTGCTGACACTGTCACCAGTGGAGACAGCTGGGAAATGGCAGACAGTCAACAGCTGCTCTGACCCCGTCACTGTCAGGAGGAGTCGCTGTGGATCAAATTAAATAGGAGACTACAAAGGAAAAAGGTAAAAAGCATGCAGTAGCTTTGTTCACATCAAGGGTCTCACCCGAAAATTCTTGGCAGATAAAGACATTTTACTTTGGGAGGAACAAAACTCAGACTATGTCCCACTTTGGTCTTTTCCACTTCTTTACGGTACATCTGCAGAGCACAGCACAATAAATACCCAAGAACACAGGCTGAACTCACATACAGAAATGGTACCACTTCAATCAAGCAAGCGTTCCACACACTGCAGCTACTTCTGAATTCGTGCTGGGGGGAAAACAATTTTAATTAAAGCAATCTCTTGATGAAAGACACAAGCGTTTGTCGCTGGCATGCAAACCTTCGTGACATTTATCAATCAGTTTCTACTTCAGAATCCTATTATTAACAGCTATTTTTTTCAGCGATTCTTTATGGTCAATGGCAAGAACATAAGGACTTAAAAACAAGTCGCAATGTGCTTTAATGAACATAAACTGACAATTGATTGCTAGAGGCAACCAGGTCAGGGTTGTATTGCAGTTGTGGAGATTACATTTTCATACAGCACAGTGCATTACAAATAGGAAAAGTTACAATTCAACACCAAACTAAAGGAACAGATAAAAGACAGTGTTGGACTATACATCTGACATTATTCATAATATGATATGAATTTATATTTTTCCTCAATCACACAACTTGCTTATACAGATCTGCATAACGGTTTTGACAACTAGCAAAGAGATGACTGTAGACAATCGCCTCGGGAAACGGACCTGAACAACCTAATTGAAGCCTCAGTCAGCCCTACAGAGTGAGGGCATGACAATCCCTCATTCACTCTAATTACACTTACACTGACAAGGAAAGCACTCTCAATTCTTACAACCTAACTATAGCTCATATACATACAAAAAAAGGTCTTGTATTATGATAATTTCCATTAAATTTAGTATTATATAACAAATAGGGCAGAATTTACACTATTAATGATAAAATATGCTCCCTGATTAAAAATATTAGTGACAAAAATAAATTAAGGAAAAAACGGCTTTCAATCAGACTCAAAATACTCTTCTATATACGGACATGAATTAGGCAATTCAGAACCCTCTGAAATGAGCTAAGGTACAGATAGCTGATCTGCAACTTGTATCCCCAACTCCGGGTCTTCAGCTCATCCATTACACTGTGAACTCGCTGGAGATCCGCACAAGCATAGCTTTCTCTGCAGGACTCATGAATAACACTGGAAAGAAACCACTAAAGCAGGTCGATCGCACAGAGACCATTTTTCTGACTCAAGTTTGACAAAAAAAAATCAGGACACACCAATGTTTCCTTGCTAGAGGAAGTATCGGTGTCCCACTTTGTCCTAGAGGTTTACCAAAAGCATCAACCTATAATTGTTTGGATAGAAACATCTGTGTTCCTTGGCCACCCCTCAGTTATTTATCCTTAAAATAGAATTCCCCTCAGGAGTAATCTTGTGCCAAATTTGGTAATCTAGGACCTAAAACAAGTAGCAAAATAAGGCAGGTCTCAACCAGGTCCCAGTTTTTTTTTATTACTAATATTTTTGCTCAGGTCCCATAGCTCATAACATACCACACTTCTGTTGCAGTCAGGATTTTCTCAAGACACTACAATAAATATTAGCTCCTAGAGCAGCAAGTAACAAAACAGCTACCGGTTGACAACTAATGTACCAAGGACCACTGCATTTGCATGGAACAAAAATATACCAAATACAACAACTGCTTTTTAAATCACCTTTTATGTGGCTGCAACATTCAGTAATTGATGCCTAGTACTATTTACAGATTTAGCAGCTGATTAAGATCTAAACATTTTGGCTATCACTGTGTTTGTTATATTGATTGGTTGTGACTATTAATTCTTTGCATTATTGGTATTAGCTTAATATTTAAAGTACTAAGAGGAAATTACTGGAAAACAAGATCTCATTTTACCATAAAACAGGCACAATTCTAATAATTTGATCTTGTCCATAATGTCGTGCTAATGAGCCTTTACCTCATTCTGGAAAGAGCACAGTTCTCTTTGCTAGACAGACCACAGATTTCAAGCAGAAACTTTAAGATACAAAATCAGGGGCTCACAAATGGGACTGAACTTCTGCTTAGGCCAAAGATGATCCCAGGTCCTTAACTTTAGTTACAGTCACTACTCTACAGTGCAAGATCCCTGGTCTCCGTCTTACCATGTTGCTTGCCATAATGTATTGCATTTCCATTCTATAATGCACAACCAGCTGTGATTGTTGCCCTTCAGATTCCTATACATGGTTTCCCCAGACACGAGAGGCCATTTTGTATATTAAAAACCAGGAGTACTATAAATCCCCCTAAATGCAATTAAGAAGGGGACTTTAGCTGTAGCATGACAGTTCAGGTTTTAACCTCCTAAAACAGACTGGGACGAGTATGTAAAATTGACTGCAGTGCTGCAGGCAATGATCTCATACACCATAGCTCCTGTCAGACTGAACCATTTGCCTGATAAATGGCATTCATTTCCTTTAACCCTACTCTACTACTGCCACAGACCGGCTGTAAAGAGACACATTTGCATTAATTACCTTCCTAATAAGAACAACGGAAAACAAGACTAAAATGTGTAGGATTGTCACAGAATCATCATAATTAAACAGGAGATGCTGATTATTTCCCATGTAATTCCATATACATTGAACATGCAAAAATCGTCCATTTGCGCATTCTGAAAGCTCACTGACCAACTGGGCATTGGCCACTGGAGTGCAGAGTATGAAGTCAGTTATCCCACAGGGGCAGGTAATAAAAGCTAATGAGAAGATGAGTACGAAGTGGCTGCACTAGAAGATTTTTTCCAGGTACATTCTGCCCCATAATCAAGTCCAATAGTTTAGTGATGTAGGAGCACCAGTGGGAATCAAGAATTTATGGGATGTTCCTCGCAACAGCCTTGCGCCCAACATGGAAAGGAAAAACAAAAACACACTATCTGACTGAGGGAGAAAAACAGATTCAGACCCATGTGCTTCTTACACAATTAAGGTGAAGAGAAAGCCATCTTTCCCTACACTTGAATGAAGGATCAGCAGATTGGTAATGAATCTTAGGTGACAATCAGCTGAAAAATGCCTCTTATTTAAAGAGGAAACGCACAAATTCGTAATTTTTTAAAGCGATTTCTTTCAAAATATTAGTTCATTCCTAAACATACAAAATTTACATTTTCCTGTTTCTCAAATCCACGTTACTCTGGATCCATCATTCAATTTCATCCAAAATCTAAACTTTTTTTATTTCATAAACCAAGTTTCAAGAACCTTCTGTACCATTTCTCTCACCTCTTCCTCTTTTTGTGGAGGGCAAATTACTTATAAAATAATGGCAAAACAACGGACAGCAGGTTCACTGAGCAGTTATTGAAGACTAGTAAATAATAATTCAGATAAGAAAATAACTTTTAAGGTTAACAGAAGTATACCAATTTTAAGAGCATTGTACATGTAAACATGTAAAATCCTACAGTACCTGAAAACCGGATCAAATCTATCCCTATTTGTGCATACTGCCATTTGTGGCTGCTCATAACCAACACCACACTACATACCACAGGCTGTGAATTAGGACACAGGTTAGAAATAACTTCCAGGTCACTCAGCAAGCCACAGCACAAGATAGCCTGCTTCTTCTTCAACAGGTGAGTGGAGATACCCAGTCCTGCTCTGAGCCCCCGGCTTGTGACTTTAAGCCCTCGCTCAAAAGGAAAATATCCACTTAACATGTCCACACAGCTCCTAAAGGACAAGTGTTTGTTTTCTCCGGGCACACAAGCAGCGCTGTTTTCCTCTCCGCTACACCATTTACTGGCATGGCTGTGCCATATAGAAATGACTTCATCCTGCTACCATTCTGAGGAATAGTAAGCCAAGCAAACAGTTGTCCTGTGTGGATTTACAGCGGAATAGGCTTTGTCGATGATTGCTTTTAATCCTCTCTAATTCCTGGATGCCACAACGTTCACCAATAGAAGCAGTTACAACTGTACAAATATCAGCAACACTCATCATGAAAAAACATCCTTGGCGGTTTCATGAAGCCATTATAGAATTAAAATGAAACCTCTTCATGTGTGTGCTTACCACCAAATTACCACTGTGAAACACAATGAATACATACAGGGTTACGACAAACATTTAAAGGAACTCAAGAAAAAAAAATATAGAAATGAAGAGAAAAATATGGTTTGAGCTTAAAGCACACGACATATGTAACTTACATAGCATGTACCTTGGGAAAGGGGAGTAAAAAGCACCATAAAAAAGAGCAGTGTTTAACTGGATACTACCTTTGCCCCTGCTGCCACTTCCATCCATAAGCTGACCCTGTCTGTGGCGTAAAAATCCCATGTAAAGAAATCGAAAGAGTACAGGCGTTCCGGCCATAGTCAGATGTTTTGTACCACAACCAACTACCACAGCTGAAGGTCCTTCGTGAGCATTACTATTGACTTAACACACTGCGATCAGCAAATCCAGGTTGAAGGTCTCAGAAAAGCATTGTCTTTGTCCCTGTATCACGTACTGCCCGATGTAAACCAAATCCATGGAGAAAGCAATTCGGCTCAGTGACAAAGCAAGCCAGGTTTCCGCTGTGGGAAAGGGGAGTCTGAGGGACCCGAGCCGGGCAGAGCCAGCCCTGACACAAAGAGAGCATTGGCGCTTCATGCCCACAGCTGTGAGCAAGCTGCAGCAGCTGTGCCACCCAAGCCTCTGCCAGTGGCATCTCTGCAGAAGTACAGGGCAGGTGATAAAATGCTAAATGGCTTGGCTATATTTATATCTTAAAGTGTACTCGGTTATTTTTTGATGCCCTTTCGATTCAACAGTGTTTGAATCACTGCAATGCCTGGCATAGCCAAGTGATAAAGCACGAGCATCTTGCATCGCGTCTGTAGGCAGTGTCAGTACAAGGACAGAGTTCAAGCAGGATTCACAATACTAACATACAGTACCTGACACCCACAGGGGGGGAAGGGCAGCCTGTTTGACTTACATACTGCCTAACAGCAGTAAGACCAGAATAAAATGAGCTTTTTGAATTCGTGCAGCCACCTGTTTTCCAATTAAATACATACATGAAAAACAAACATCAATTAATCAAACAGCTCAATGATCCACACAGCAGCAGGCAAACGATTTACAGTTTAGAGAACACATAGAAAATTAACATTCTGGTCTAAAGCAGAGGCTCTGGGAATGAGAAGAAGAAACACGGGTTCAAATGCCCAGAGGAAATGAAACAAAATAACACACTTAAGCCGATAAAGTTAAATAACCACAGTATGAAACAAAATTTACTTCTCTATATCTCCCATTGGCTAGGAAATAACCAAAAAAATCACCTTCCTTGGTTTCTCAGAAAAATGTTTCACTTACTGTCACCCCCATAATGTTTCTGTGAAGTTAGAAATGCACTGGAAAGCACCTCCATTTGTGATTACATCTTTTAAAAAAAAGGCTTAAGTTGTAAAACTTCAAACTGATACAGCACACACACAAGAGCTGAGCAGACACCGCACCTGAAATAACACTTTGCGCGGGGGTTAACATCGGTGTAAGAGCGCTGGCATCAAGAGGTAACATGAATACGGGCGATTCTTTTATAAGAGGAAGGAGGAATGTTTGGAAGTATTATATAAAAAATATACTCAGTTAATATACAAGGAAATCGAATTTCAACTGAGGAAACAGCACATAGCGCAGTGGTATTCAATTATAATCAGGCCAAATTACACCTTGGATGTCCTGACAAAGAGGAGTCAGTATGACTATGTGTGTATTACTATACATGCAAGGGCCAAAATTGAGAAAGGGTGCTCACAAAGAAGGTAACTCCTGAGAAACAGGCACTGGAGGATCAGTGAGGAGGTCCACGTTAGGCAAATTACTTTTTTGAAACCAGATGTTAACTTCCTTAAAATCATTTGTTTGAGGTTTACATTCACCCCTGTTGAGCTTCAGTTCAGTGAAGTACAGAAGAGTAAATAAAAAGCTGAGAGAAGAGGGCCTCACAAGAGCTCAGAGCGACACGCCAGCTGCTGAAGAGGAATGAGCAGTTGTTGGGGCAGACAGATGGGAGTAAATGTGTGGACAGCACAGAAAACTCCCTTCACATACGCAGGCTCGCAGCATGCTAAGGGCTCAAGAGGTTGATATAAACCATCTGTATATTTGCATGTGTCATATTGATATGCGCTAGGTCAATGATTGTGAACTCATGAAGTGCAGCAATGAGCAGTGCATTCCCTAGGTGATATAAGTCTAACTCATAAATGAACATCAGGCACTTGATGTTAAAAATCAAGTGTTATTCTCTGAAGCATTTTATCAATAGAAGCAGAAAAATTTCCTAAATATATTTTACATCTACCACACCTGCAACAATTTTTCTACAGTAATGTGAAGTGTAGGCTTGTTTTTCCTCACATCACCCAAAATAAGTGAATTACATAATCCTACAGTATCCCTAAAAGAAATGACCATTTATCAATGGCATCTGTCAGAGATCAAGCAGGTGTGATAATCTGAAGGGCTGTAATTAAATTTTTCCTTCTGAACCTAGAATTTACAGAATGGCATTACCTCCTTATATAACAAATGTTTTTTTAGATATAGTACATAATAGAATATATAAGGCACTGCACTAGAGATACCACTGTATAACTGTTAGAACACCTTTGTTTTAGCTAGTTGGTTTTAATGGGATCGGGACAGGGCCTACTTGGGAATCTTAAGCAAGTACTGACCCTCCAAGCGCCTCTCAACATTGACCAAAATGACGATTAGTGATGTCAATCTGCACTTTGTGCAGTATTTCCACTTAGGAACAATACCCAAAGACATTTCTCCGTACAGTTTCTGACGCTAATACTGCAAGCTAACATGTCCTGGTACACTACAGCCCCTCAAGAGGCTTTTTTGCCTACAGTGTTTACTTTCAAGCTTATAAATTACTTCATCAAAACGACAATAGATGTTTTGACCTAACAAAGGCAGGAGACTGAAATCCAATTTTTTCTTCATTTGACCTGTCCTTAATAGCCAACAGTCCCTCTTAGCTCGTTTCACTATCTAGCTCTTGACAGGTTTCTCAAGAGATGAAATGCATGTATGAAAATTGCCTTAGGTCTCAGCAGACAGTCATTAGTGCAGGGATAGACAACTCTCAGCCCTTCCAACCCAATCCATTTTACTTTGATACAACCAGTTCCTTAATGGCAAAAGTGAATCATTTAATTCTACTGCATGATCAAGTGAACTTGCCAGTTTAAGGATTTTTTTATCTTGCAGGTGCAGAAATGTTTATGTAGCCCGCATTACTAAAACAGACTTCTCCTGAAAACTGGCCAACGCGAATGGTGTAGGGAGAACGTGGCTCATAAATGGAGAATATCGCTTATCAAACTGGGCTGTTTTCAAGGTGGGAAAAAAGTATGGCAGAAAGTTCTCCCGACTCAAGAAAATAAAATGCCAAACAGCAAATACTCAATAAATAACAAATTAAGTCTACGAGTAAAAAAGTGTCAGCCATGTAACGGTCTTAGACAAACAGGCTTTAATGGAAACATTTTAATTGACATTTCTGAATGTTAATACTTACATACAAAGCCAATACATGCCCACACCTAGCATTTAATGTATGACTTTAGATAAGGTATAAAGCCATTTGTGAACTGGACAGACTCGGTTTTAATGACGCCTCTTATTCTGTAGTTCAGTTTACAGCTCCAGTACATTAATCTTTACTTCATCAGACCCATTTACAGCATCATTAATCTAATTTTAAATATAAATGCTTTAAGGTAATGTAAGCTAATATTAATGTTTTAAGAGGTAATGAAAAGAAAGAATATGCAAGGCTGTCTTGAGAAGTTGATCCAAGAGACAAATCACAGAAGAATTTTTTTAAGATCATGTTTTATCCCCTGCCCTTTGTAAATAAGCCTAAATTATGTGCAACAAAAAAGCATTAAGTGAAGGTCAACAGTTACATTTTACTGCCAAAAACACACACATGCAGAAGAGAAACACAAAACAAGTGTTCCAGGCACCTGCAGGGCAAAGTCTGTTATTATCCAGCAAGTTCCTGTTTACAAGCACTGGAACAGTAACTCTCCCAGAGGAGTGTGCTCTAGCAGTTCAGAGACAGCAGCTATACAGTTACTTTACGAAAAGCTCATCTGGTGCCCCTGCTACTCCACTAGAATCACCCATCTTACATATTAAAAAAAAAGAGAATACACAATATTCGTTAGACACTCACCAAAACTTTCGCTCTGTCTACTCGACTTCCATAGCGATTGATTTCACTGGAATGGGAGGGGCCCTGTGTACAAAGCAGCACTCGTATTTATGAGCTCACACTGACCTGGGGCCGTTGGAAGAATATTGTTCACAGGACAACCCATCAAGCTAATACCTCCTTTCACCATGACTTTTTTTTAATTTTAAGCAAAACTGCTGTTTGCTTTTAGAAGCTTTTTGCTTGTATAATTCCTATTTTAACAAATAGGAAGACAAGGTTGAAGTTTAACCTAACTATGCTAGTGTTCGCCACTGCCTTAAAAATATCATTAAGGAATAACCCTATAACACAGCTGATTAACACCTACAATGTTTTAGGAATATAAAAGTAATCAACTTAAACATCTTTTCAGAATCTCTTATATGATAGAGAAACATTCACAATGTAATTCTTCTAACATTAACAATACAGTTATGCTCTTAAACATCAACAAAGGTTTTGACATTCTGTACAGATTCACTTGTCTCCTGCAAAATCATCACAGTATCTGATGCACTGCATCAACTGTATAATATTAGTAATATACAGCAATTAACCGATTCCTCAGGAGACTGCCTGTTATGTGACGCTTAACTTTGCGTTCCTCCCACCACACCATCTTAAAAACATATTATAGGTTCATATCATACTAGTATTTCTCTGGGGAAGCATTCAGTCTGAAGCACCTATGCAGTTTAGAAAGAGCATTCCAAACTTCCCTTATGCTACTAGAAAAATATTACCCACAGGACGAACACTCAAAAATCTGTTACGTTCAGGGTTACTTTCAGTTGCAAGATATCAAAATATTGATAGCCTTCTTTTGAAAATATGATGCTTTTGGGCACTACCCTAGCTGGTGATGATGAGCACACACACTCACATACAATACGAAGTCCTCCCAGGAG
Source organism: Atractosteus spatula (assembly GCF_055471065.1). Classification (NCBI taxonomy): domain Eukaryota; kingdom Metazoa; phylum Chordata; class Actinopteri; order Semionotiformes; family Lepisosteidae; genus Atractosteus; species Atractosteus spatula. Next base: position 317,722 of record NC_142717.1, on the reverse strand, counting down.
AAGACAGTAAGGGATGTTATTCTTAAGGTACAGATGAGCTTGTTGGAAGCCATACGAACCAATACTTTTTTTGAGTTTAATTTAGTGCCATATTAAAAACTCAATGCAGTCAAACAATTCTTACTTACTAGTTTTATGAGAAATTTCATTAAAAAGTATTGTGTGCTTACAAATACCGCAGAAACAAGTTAAGTGCAAGTACAAAGCATGTCTCAGTGTGATAACACCTGACTAGTTTCAAGACAATTAGTTGTTCAGAAGACAGAAGATCCCAAAATGGCGGTCAGGCAGCCATATTGGTATGGACAGTAACGACTGTCAAAACTGAACAGTGCTCACGAGAATGACACCATGTTTCACAATAATTGGCAAAAACTCAAAAAGACTTGCTGGCTCAGCCATAAATAAAAATAGGACAGTAACATTTCAGGTTCAAATTTGAAAAATCTCAAAAACCTTCAAGCTCCAATACAATTGATACAATATTTAGCGAGGTGATTTTGAATCTCATTGGAAAATGTGGGTCAGATCACATCTTAGTTCACACTGGTCTTAATTCATGAGGTCATGAATGTAATGGCTTATCTACTCAAGTATAGCAGTCTAGTGCGGATATGGAAGCTTACCCACCTTCAGAAGCAAGTAATTTCAAAACTTCCTTACAATCACTACAAACATCCAATAACATGTCCCCTGTTAGACAAACAGGAAAAGATGTTAACACTAAAAAATGCTTCATTTCACAATTAGCCACATTTTAATAACGTTTCTTAATAGTTTGATCTCCGATGCTTTATACTGATGTGGGTTAGATTTATTTGACTAAAAGAATCAACATCTTCAAAAGTTTTTATAGTGAATCCAGATTAATCTTTAAAAGCATATTAAAGGGGAACCTGTTACTTTTTAAATTTAAATTATATTATTTTATTTAATTAGAACTCAACTGTCACAAAGTTTCTGAAAACACTGTGATCTGGGCAATAAAGAAATTGAAAAAAATGTTGCTCACATCTCCAGAGTTCATTTTAATTACTGGAGTCGCTCTAGGTTGATAAAAACACAATATAAGAACATATAACTAGGATTATATATATAAATATAACATTCTAAAATAAGGAACATTATTTAAGGATATACATATAAAGGATATTTGCCAGTTTCACTTTGTAAGAAAAGCTTACTTTCAGTTTTATCACCCATTCCAATATCAGCATGAATAATAAAAGAGTTGTAGATTAAAAGATAGATCTTCCAGGAAAGGAACATTTCATGTTTGGCCCTACTGTTAAATCTGTCTATGCGACACTGAAATGTTTTAGTAGTGTTTAATCTGGAAAGTACTGGGCAATTTTTATACATTAATAGACCTCACCTAGGCTGACAGACAAAATTAGTTTGTGATAGAAATAACCTCAAATCTAAAAAGAAATAGGAAATAATTTTACAAACGTGTAGAAGTCTCATCAAACAAGGGCTGAGGAAGCGTGCTTACTAAACCATTCAAGCTTTATTTGTACAGTGCTGTTTATACAGCATGCATCTCATGAGGGCTCAGAGAGCCAACTCTTTTCATCAACAGCACCATTGCACCATAAATGGAAAACGGTGCAACTGATTCAAATCAGGCACCTTAACTCCCTCGTGGTTGAAGTCTCAAAGGGGAAAGACGTTATCCAAATTCGTAACTGAATGAATCCCTACAGTTTCTAGGACCGAGTCATGCCACAGTCACAAGGCCCGTCTCTGCAAACAGAAAGGCTCCCTGAGAAAACAAACCAACCCCTGTCCTGAGAAGGCAGAGGCGGCCTGGAGCCGAGTGGGAATCCACAGCTGCTGCAGACACTGTCAACCCCAGCAGGTGGCAGTGCACAGAGGGATGTGAAGGCAGGGGGGCCCACTGGCACTGCAGAAACCCCAGCTTGAGGGGGAGAGGGCAGAGGACAGCTCCAGAATGGCACGAGATCTAGTCGAGGTAAACTGTGAGAAATGGAAGGAAATCTAAACACCTAACCCTTGTGGATGCAATACTGGGGGCGCAGCGGTGGCTCTGTGGCTGGAAGGTTGCTGGTTCGAATCCCGCGTCCGGCAGGGGAATCCTACTCCGTTGGGCCCTTAACCCCAACTGCTCCAGGGGCGCTGTACGATGGCTGACCCTGCGCTCTGACCCCAGGCTTCTCTCTCCCCATCTGTGTCTCTGTGTGTCTCATGGAGAGCAAGCTGGGGTATGCGAAAACAAATTCCTAATGCAAGAAATTGTATAGGGCTAATCTTTCAACAAGAAATAATTGAACCTTGTGACACATGTTGAATTATAATTAGCAAACGTGTAAGTCCAACACCAGACATCTCATTGTAAACACCAGAAATTCAAGCGGCTGGTCTTCTGGCTCAGCTCCAGCGCTGTTTGACCCTCACGAAGACGGTGATAGAAGAACTAAAAGGAGAGCAACAAACACGCCGGCCTCCTCCCGCCCAGAGAACGGCAGAGCCCCCGAGGGGGGGGGGGACAGAAAGACGGATCAGTGATCAGCGAGCTGCCTTCCGGGGCTTTCGGGGGCGAGGCTGCCTGCTCCAGAGCATCTCTCCCGGCTCCTCCCACTCCATCAAGGCACAGCTGCGGAGTGCCCGGCCCTCCCCAGAGGCCCTCATTATTAATGCAATGTCTTGCATCAGCAAAGAGCTAAGGTCGCGGAGCTAACCAGGGACCACATCACCACCAACGAGAACTGACAGGTAGCTGCAAACATCCCATTTATAACGCTACATGATGCAGAGGAAAAGGCAGTCACATTATATGGGCGACTTGTACCACCGAACCAAACTCACGTCAACGGCCTCTTCACCTTATCAATGAGGAAGCACAGACAACGTCTTTAAATATTAAATGCTTAAGAGTTTTGAAGACATTCCCTTTGTGCGCGAATGCTTAACCCATTAAAATCTACCACGTTGTACAACAGACAGCAGTATCAATCCTCATCAACCTTGCAACGGGAACGGGAGAAGCCCATTGAGTTGAGGGCAGGAGGGAACTTGGGGACACAGCTGGCACCATGTTGAAAATGTTACACAGTGATGTGCCTCAGCAACCAGTTGTTTTTATTTTGATTCTATTACCTACGACCACCATTTCTGTTGCTTTAACATCCCCAGAAGCTCCCTAACTGGTAAGCAGAGGATGAAATGGAAAAGCTAATTATATGGCGGAATACGAGAAATAGAACGGATATCAGGTGACGTGTCAAAAATTGAAATCTAATAAACAATAGCATGCCTTTTTACTATGAAAATTGTATACTGTTTTAAACACCATACACACACTTCAGTTATTTGTGATTACCAGGAAACCACTACATGCATTTAATTAAATACAGTATCTTATGATGTCTGGCAATAACACAGCTCCTGTGTCATAGGCTTTGATCCTAACCAGTGAACTACACATCAAAATTAATTAGATTCCCTTTTATAAAAGTTCAACAGATTGATTCAAATTTGTTTTAGAAGTCATCAATAAATGCCCTGAATTTTACTCCATTACTGGATTCCATATAAGCATTCAGGCTGACCAATATTACTTCTATATTTGAAGGAAACAGCAAATCATAAACACTCATGTACTGAGGACAATTCTGCTCACAAGCATTGATCTTCTTCAGAACACAGATATGTCTGTCCTTTCTGCCACTGGCACATCAGACTAACAGCTGATCAGATCATCCTGACTTCATTAAAACACAAAAGCGATTATAAAAAGATGTATAACAGGAGCTACTGTTAGAGTTCCAAACACTCTTCCAGCTCTGAAAAGCATCAAGTTATTTCAGAAATATATTACATCTTCTGCTCCATAGCTCTGACATCTGCCCTTTTATACATATTTAGAGCAGATTTAAGAATAGAGCTATTTGTCATTATACGCTTCCTTTCCATAGCAATGCTGCAAACCATCCTGTGATTTCATCATGTCTTATGTGCTGTGCACAGTCGAGATCCATTCTGATTTGTTATCTCATTACAAGCAGACTGGGGGAAAGTTCAAATATTCCAGAAAATCAACTTATTTGCACAAAAAGCAATACGGCACTTCCTATAGAATAATAAACTCATAAAATATGTATTAGACAAAGAGGATAAAAGGTTGAGATTTAAGCATTCAAATGCTAACAGCAGCTAGTCTCCCATCGATCCCTGTCACTTACATTACAATGAAAACCTAGCTGGGCCTTAAAGCCATGCATAAATTAAGCACTTGTAATAAAAGGAAATCACTTACAGAAGCCAGCAGAAAGAATCTGAACAGCCATCCCTTTTGGTTAACACCGTGTGGAACAAATAAAAATGACTACTGTGTAACATTCCTCGCTCCATCAACCAGGGCAGATTTAACGCTCCCTCCCCTTCCCCCCTCCCCACCCAACAGTCATAACAGGTTTATTGGCTCTTTTGCCAACACCCGTGTAATGGAGCCTCGCTTTTACAGTAAGTGAAATCCAGAGAGCTTTCCAATAGCTGGACAGTACACATCCTCACTGTCCAGGGAGTGGACTGGGCTCTTTCATCAACTGACCACAAGTCAAGAGTTCGTGTGTACTCTCTAGGTACACCACTGGGATTGCAGGCCTCTTACTATGCAACGATGAAACATCAGCAGTGCAACTTATTTCCACATTATATTGAACACCCTGTAAACATTTGTTTTTTTTCCTTTCTTAGAAGAGGTTGAGTAGCTCCAGCACTGGGCTATATGAAGGGAGAGATACTTCAGAGGCTGCCGATCTAACCCTGGACAGGTGGCTTTACCCTACCAGACAGAACAAACTTCACGGACGGGAATCTCCCATAGAGACCAGCAACCTGCTCGTCCTTCTGCTTATTTTAAGACAACTGCCCTTGGGTGCAAAGAAACAGAACTGCGCAATTTCTGCAGAGGCAGAAACATAAAATTAAAAAACTTAAACAAGACCTATATTATCTTGTCTTTAAAATAAAAGGGGATTGACAATTATAATACCCACCCAATATGGAACTGAGGATTAAGACTCTGTGTCATGGTTATGGTCCCTATACTTCAATTCACTACGTAGAGATGCACGCCTGCCAGGCCCATTCATCCTTTGACACTCTGCGAGCTCAACAGGGCAGTAGGGCTTTGGACTCCAGAACCTGGGGATGTGGCTGCATATCCCAGGTGGGACACTGCTGTCAGACTGCTGAGAAAGGTGGTTGACTCAATTGTGTACTCTGCCGATCCTCGTACATGTGCTGTTCTCCACCGACTTACTTGGCTGAACAGAATTAAGAAAGTGTCTTTCAGGTGAGGCAACACCAACTGAAGGAGAGGCGCTCGCTCGTGGACTCCACTGTAAGCCTGCAGAAAACCAGCCTCATGTTGAAGAAGTCACTGTTTTGCCAAAAGCTGAGAAGACTCAAAACTGGTGACATCTGGATAAGGTTCAATTTACCCTCTGAATAAATTACTGGTGTAGTTATTAGAAGTTCCATTTCCTTTTCTGAAAATCCATTTTAAAATATGCCTAGTACAACAAAATGCAGCCAACAAAATGCAATAACCCGGGCTAGCTACACCACGACAGAATCCTTTTATATCTGTACTTAAGGGATTTAACTTGTTCAATAATACTACAAAACACAGAAGGAAGAGGCTCATCCATTTTTGTTATGTGGATAAAAACTCTCATGGAGGCAATTCTAAAATATCTGTAACCAGTAAAAGATACAAAGTTAAAAAAAAGCAGTGATCTAGAAATGGTGCCAACCTTTCCAAAACAGACCAAAAATGCTTCTATGCATGAAGGGCAGAACCATTCGCCGCCAACCACAACACGAGATTGATATGTGGTCACTTTTAGCTATTTAAAATGATCAAGCAAATCCTTGCCATGTTATGCTGGGATCTCAAAATAGTTACTGTATAAAACCAGTCAGAAACCAGTGAAGCTTGTATTGTTTCTGCATTTAAAGAGTACATATTTAAAGAAAATCTACAGAAGAGTGGGAAACCGTTATACAGTATAATTAACTCAATCTATCAGCAGAATCTTCTCTGCACAGTTACCAAAGCACAATCTGCAACTTATGTCAGGATCCCTTGGAGCCCCAATTTTTCAGGAGGTTATGTTGCAATAGTGTGGGGAAGTAATCTTCCCAGTGTACATCTTTGTATCAATGTTTATGAAGTGGTCACACAGCCAACATATCTTTCTAGCAAAACTGCAGATGGACATTATGAAAATGACCTTACACATACAGTAGGTAAGCACAAAGCTCATGTTATCTTATAATCTCATGTGCCTTCAACTTGTTTTCTTAAGTGCAAAAAACTAAAACTACAATAAAAACCAGATTTTGAAAAACATATGAGATGTGGCTCTTAAAGACATTGGTAAAAAAAAAGTTATTTTTGATATTCACAGGACCCATTCCCAGGTGGACAAAACACAGATTAAACTAGCGCAGTGGAGTCAAGGGAAATGCTGTTTGCTATCACTGCACAAGTTCCAGCGCAGAGTCCAGTAGTGAACAGCTGGATGGAATGCAGTCAATTTTGACCTGTTCCTGTGATGAGGCCCCTGGAACATGCTAAACAGGAAATCCCCTGCACCTGTATAGTAATGGTTTCTACATCCTCTTCCAATCTCCTTTATCCAGGATAAAACAAAAAAGGCACATTTTAAGATACTGATCTATCTAATATAGGATTCAGCAGATGCCCCTAAAACAAATTCCCCCATATTTAACTTGAGCCAATACATTTTATTTCATCTTTTGCATCTTTTTACAATTATACCTAAAAACTGTTACACTTCTGTAGATGTGCATTACGATGAAGTAAAATTCAATGTTTCCCATCCTTTTTTTTTTGGTGGCACCACTTTAAAGTAAAATTCCAGAGAAGCACATTTTTTCCAGTTCTCATCGTACATTTTCCTAATAATGATGTCAGATAATGTAAGGCATTTAATCTTCATGCTTTTTAGTATTAATGTTGCACATAATCTCCTTATTACAAGCATGTTGAGATCACTATTACTACCCACTCTATTCCCACATAACATTCAGAGAAGGAAGCTCCTTTCTCTGCTTGCTCTTTTACCTTTAAGGCACATCTTCCTGCCATGTAATGAGTCAACAACACAAACGAAGATCTTTTCTGATCAGGGTTACTCTTCTATACAATGCAAAGATGTTTCTCATAAGTAGATTCAACCCCCAGCCCATCTATGGTGAAACTGTGTGCACACTAACCAACAGTCCAGTTACCAGACTCCAGATTGAACCTTTCTCAAATATCAGTGCTGGAAACAGCTGCTTCCACTCTGGCGTCTGGATGCCTCTGTGGGTCAGGAAAAATGTTTCCAACTAGAATGGTCACATGCTTACAAATCTGAATGTATTCGCTGTCATTTTATCTAGACAAGACAGCGCTTCTAGGTCTGAAAGAGCAAAGTCAGTTTGACATCAGCAAAGTCGCAAGTATTCAGCTGAATCTATTGAGCTAAAAGGGCTTTGATCTATAACTAGAGGACTAAACCAGTTTATGAGCAGATCACCCTCTTCGCCAAGAATTAATGACTCTTTTCCTGCAGTTTGACTAATCAAAGCCCTGCACTTTTAACAGCAGCTGCAGCAGCTCCTCGGTGCGCTTGGGTCACATTTTAAGCACAGTCTTTAGCCAAGCTCATACAGAACAGTCTAACACATACAGAACAGTCTTTAAGCTCGAGGTCAAGGATACTAATAACTGTGCTTCCATCCATAAGCATTACGGATGGAAGCACAGTTATCAGCAAAATAAATTGCAATGATATTTTTATCATTCTACCTTGGCTACTTATATCAATAATTGCAGGAAAATGATGAGCATGTCTTGAACATCTTCAAGCCCTGTCATGTCCAGTCACACAATTCCTAGTACTCCCAAGATCCACATGATCTGAAAAAATGTCAGGTATGCAGTAGTCCTTACTGTAACACTATTAGAATAATCTGAAAGACCATACGAGATGACTAAGTAGGTAGTACAATAAGGCTGTATAAGCCGACGGTGATACTGAAGTAATCTGACAGTAACACCCAACAGTAAAGTGGCATATGTAGTCACCTGGATTACAACTAAAAAATGTAATAAATTGTTACATTATAAATTATCTTTACATACCCTTCTTTGCATTATAAAATAGCATACCCAGGTGGAGATCAAAGTTCTCCTTCTTGGACTCTCCAATCAGGCCTGTGATTTAGTGAAGATGGGGATTTGCACTGTGGACAATTACCAGACAAGCAGCAACGCATTCGTCCATTTCCCTGTGGGTAGCAACACGGTCTGTTTCAGATTACTCACTAATTTGCCACACAATGTGCTCGGCCATAGCAACGTGCTGTTTCAGAATGCCCGATTACATACAGAGGCATAGCAGCATTCACAGGGTCGTTCATGGCGTCCCCCTCCCCTGCCAGCCCCCCAGCTGTGGGTGCAGTTGGCCGGCCTGCTGGAGCCGCAGTCCTAGGGCCTGCTCTGTCTGGCTCAGTCCAGCCTGGGGAGCAGCAGAGGTAGTGGAGTTTCTGCCAGCTGCAGTCCTCACAATGCCCTTCTTGTGGATGGCGCTGGCACACTCTCAAGCTTGAAGAGAGAGTGTCAATGCAGAAAAGCAACTTCAATGCCCACCTGTGTCGCTGCCCTCTTTTCTCATTCGAGAGCAGGGCTCCTTCTTTTTCAACGTTCTTCACAGCTTAACCTGAAAAGCCATCGACAGTGCAGCTTTGTTCCTACTTGAAAGGTGAATGCGACATCTTAACTGCTTTCCAAATTCAAAAGGCAATGGCACCCTGCTTCTTTATCCCTCAGACTCCTCTGCAAAAGTAATTCTCTACAGTTTCTCAAATTTATCTTAAAGCCGTTCATCTACTAAATGGAAATCAGATAGGCTATTAACTAACAGCCTATGATAATTGCACACCAATAGAGTGTTATCTTGTAAAGTTTTCATTTTCTGTAGTAAATGCATTGCTGTGGCAGTGTCCCTGAAAGCAGGCACCCCTTCACAGGACCCTCACAACTGCCTCTTTTCTTGCTTCATCTTCGTAATATTTTGAATTTTACTTTAATCTTCCAGAGCCTTCAGTGTGACTGCCAGCAAACACCAGGAATCATGACCGTGCAGTCATCCATTTTGTACCTTTAGCACTGCATTTCCTTTGCCTTATAACAAGGTGAAACTGTTGACTTCTTTGTAAAACATCTGTTCAGTTTTAGAAACCAATCCATCAAAGGAAGATTTCAAAATTAACCATGAGAATAGATGTTTGTAGGTTCACTGGGCGAGCAGACTTGCACGCAGGTGTGATAATGGAATAATGTCCCAGTGACAGGACGTTTATGATTATGTTTTCATCTGTAAATCTGTATGAATCTTTGTCTTTTAAGGATTTGATGTATTCCTGATACAACACTGCAGTTAAATGCAGGTACTTTAAGATGACTGATAAGAGTGCATGGTCACATCCGATTTTCAGCAACAACTGATGCTGGTACTTTACGTGCTGCTTGCATACCGTCTTAATATTCTGGAATACAGACAGTGCCAGTCACGTTCCCTGCATTCAAAAACATGTTCTAGCTCTACAGCAATCAATACATTTTTGTAGAATGGCAAACTGATGAGAAACAGAAAGTGGAAAGATAAGAATCCTGCCTGATAAGCCATCCTTGGAAGTTCTTACTTACTTCTTACTTCCTTTGCTGATGTCAAGGTGTAAGAATTTTACACCTTATACATCAGTAGCGAAAGTCTTTGGGAGCCATTGCTCAAGCTAGGAAGTGACTCCAAGGACCGGTGTCCTTGCAGAAAGAATACAAGAACAGAAATTAGTATTACTGAAAAGATTTTAAGTTGTGGAAAGTGTAAAGCATGGGAACATGAATACTAAAGCAAGGAGTCTTTTCACCTTCTGGGGTTCAGAGACGTCGGTTTTTGCCTTCTGGGGTAGGAAGAGTTCACAGGCTTGGTGCTTAGCGAGATGGTCATGACTGAATTAGTGCAATGCATGAGATTTAACATGAGTTCCAGTGCATGGGAGTGAAACAACCTCCGACTGTTTTGGGCATGAAGAGTCACAATGTAGCATCTCTGGTGATGTGGCTGCTGCCTGATATATGCAAGATATATACTGTATATATTCAAAGTGAAGACAAAGTTAATACAGCAGTCAATTGTCTGGAATGGTGGTGAATTAGAATGAAATTGCAACCACAAAACCATAGTGAGCCAATGTACATACATACACCCAGTGGCTCTGTATGTGAGATCACATGCAGGTTATGTGATGTGAATTGTAATGAGGGTGCTTGACTCCCAGCACCTGACAAGAGGCTAGTCCAGGAATTAAAACCACCAGCATTGCTGAGGTGACATGTTTAACAGATGGGTGCAGTCAATCTCAAAGACAACATTGGCCATAGTGGGGACTTGAACCCACAGACCTCTGGTTAGCAGACCAAGTCTGTGTTGTCTTGTGCCCCTTATTGTTTAGGACAGCAGTTTTAGCGCAAGCAGTCCTGTGGCCTGGCAGGTACACCCATCACTTGACAGTGGTAATTTCTTGTGCCAGTGCCCTCTGCATTAAAAGATTTAGTGTAGTAGAGCTTATCTAGAAAATTCAACATTCAACTAAACCAGTAAGGAACTAAATCATCCATCAGCAGGAAGGATAAACCCTCCCCAAATCTGCAGCCTCACAATTTTAAAATTTCAGCTGGTCCATTAACTGTACGGTGGGGATTAACTTGCAGATTCTGACCTCCTGTAATGGCAAACCCATCAAACTCAAAATGTCAAGGCATTTGTACCAGTATTGGTCGAGTGCTCCAGGCATTTATGCACTCTTAGAAGTGAAAGAAAAAAAATCTTAACCAGCTAAGTAAAATAAAGTTGGCTTTCTTGTAAGGCTGTGAAGTTTTTGTATATTTTTTTTTAGAATAATGCCAGACAAGAACATGATTTCATTTAAAATAAATCCATTTTAAGCACAAGAATTAAAAAGCTATCTACTTGTGCTGAACTGTCATGTATTGCTGATTAAACATAAAACATTAAAAAGGTCAAGTAACTGGTCTGAACCAGAACCCTACGTTCAATTATCATCCATCTGTTTTCTACCCACTATATCCAACTGAGGGTCACAGGGAGCCGGACCGGTCCCAGCAAGCAACAGGCACAAAGCAGGATACAGCCCGGACAGGACAGCATGGAGACAGCAGCCCAGGAATCAAACCCAGGGCCTCAGTCAGCAATGCTAACCGCTGCACCAATGTTTGTAAAATAATACTTAGCAGTACTGTGACTAGAAACTTATCTAACGGTTCGTAGTAATACAGCAGCAACAATGTTGTTCAAAGAAATTAAATTGAAATGACCTATAAAGGAGTAGGACCTATAAGGTTAATTGTACTGTTAACTATGAGGGTTTAATTTGTAGCAATAGACTTCAGCAATGCCTTGTCTAAAATTATTTTTAAATAAAATTCAGCACAAACATTAAATGTGACAAACTTCATATTGGGGAAAAAATGGATATCAACAATTCATAAATGTGTTGGCACTTGTAAATGCTACATCATTTCTGGTTTACTGTATCAAGAATGTGACTCTGCTCACCTTGCTTCTGGGGTGAAATCACTGTCTGAACTTGTTTTATGCATTTGAAGGTTAATGGGATTAAAGAGGTACAACAAAAACTTTACCATTACTCAAAACAATACTTTAAAACACAAATGATCACATGCAAAAAAACATCTCATTCGTCATTAATATTCGCTCTTCGTACACGTAGGCTAGATGTACGACTGTCGTAATCCCGTAGGCTTATTTGCTTATTATTAATTGTAAATACCAAAGTATATTATCTGATGTCAAAATGTCTTTTTTAGGACAAACTGTAGAATCTCTGTCTGACTTTCACCAAACAAGGTGATCAGATTTATAGCTTATGTGGCAAAAAAGGAACTAGATCCTTCCCAAACATGTCCTACACATGCTAATCAATTAATACATTTGGCCTTTAACCAGCATCCACAGGATCCATAATTTCAGCTTTCATCTATTGATTTTACTGCTAGGACACAACCGGCACATTTTTCAATTAAGTCACAGGCTTACAAACATCATGGGAAGTTCTACGACAAGGTGGATGGAAAGGCACCAAAAGCTGTTATTTGCTCATTGACAGAAAAGGCAGGAAGACACGTGCTAATTTGCTTTTAGAAGTGAACCAGCTTCTAACACCTTAAGAAAATTCTCCTCTCCTCCTTTACCAAGAAAACAGTAATTTCACAGACGCTGATGAGCACTGATCTTGGATTATCTTCAAATCTGACTAGTGCTGTGAAACCATTCCAAAATGCATAAGATAAGATCACTTTATTAGCCATATGCAATTTCTTGCGTTAGGAATTTGTCTTTTTCGCATTCCCCAGCTTGCTCTCCATGAGACACACAGACAGGGAGAGAAGCTTGGGGTCAGAGCACAGGGTCAGCCATTGTACAGTGCCCCTGGAGCAGTTTGGGTTAATGGCCGTGCTCAGGGGCCCAACAGAGTAGGATTCCTCTGCCGACTGTGGGATTTGAACCAACAACCTTCCAGCCACAGGTGCAGATCCTTAGCCACAGATCCACCGCTCCGCCCTGATCAAAAGCAAATTATCTACTTTTGCGAACCAAGCCCTGCCTTCTATAACCTAACGAACTTCCCCAAGTCCTCCTTTCCTGTTGACAGACACGGTATACAAACACCCACAAGTCACGGGATTCTTGAAAAACTTGCTGTTCTATTATACTCAGATTATCCCATGTTGCCAAATATTCTTCCAATCTACTTAGCTTCAAACGTTTTCCAAGAACTGAGCAAAAGAAGTTACTTTGAACAAAGATTAGGAACTGTAACCCTTGTACAACTTTAAATGCAGTCTTGTAAACAGAATTACATGCCGATATTCTACAATAACTATCTAGGTGAACAGTTTCACCAATAGCTGGGTTCTCTGTGGTGTCCCTTTATTACAATGCTACTGTATGCACTACAATTACACAAGTAAAAAAAAAATAGAACTATTTATTGAATCCCATAATCACATTGTCAGGATGTGCAGAGGGTAATCAAATTATGCAAAATCCGCACCTTAGTTGGCCAGTATATAAGTAATTGCAAACTGAAACTTAACCAAATCCAACATGTTACAAAGAAGCAGTGTTACGCAGAAGATCTTGTAGCTCCCCTTTGTTTTACCTTACGTTTGCTTTATATGTATGCAAACTCAGGTTTATTTCAAATGAGGCAGAAAAGACAGACAGCAAGGTGCTAAGTATTTTACCTCCATCACTATATCCTATGTATTATAGATTTACAAAGCTTTAAGGGCTTATAGTTAAAGCGATTACCTTTAGGGCTTTAATATTGCCTCACACTTTCAATAATTTGCCAAAGAAGAATGTGTCTCCATTATCTTAACATTGTTTTTGCCTCAAGCTTGGTTCTTTTTTACTAAATAAAACATGGATATCTAGCCAAAATCAATCTTATTTGGAACAAAATAACCTTTTGCACATCATAATTGTCTTTTAGGTTTCCATGCTACGCAACAGCATGCAGTCTTTTCACTTGAGGGGTTATTAAGTAGGAGACTGTGGTTTCAAATTCCTTCACAACACTGAAATATCCTTCTGACCCACAGGCAAGTGGTTTCCTGGATTAGGTCTGTTGATGCTCTCACCATTCAATGAATATATAAAATGACAGAGACAAATATGCTTGACAGTAAACATCTCTCACAAGTTACACTATTATTTCATTTTCCTTTATGAAATAAACAAGACTGGTTTCTTGTTGAAAAGGATTTGCTAAGCTTGTAACTTAAATAAATGGAGGACATTGAAACAAATGGCTATTAAGACATATTGCAAACAGCAGTGAACAGAGCAATCACTATCTGCATGATTATTTTAGGTTACAACACTCTAGAAACCATAATTACAGTGGTGATACTGCTATCTATAAAAATGAAAACGGCAAACAAGTTAGTAATCCAACTATAAACGCATTCCTCTAAGCCACAGCTTCTATCCATTTCAACATTTAGAAAATATATAATTTCAGCTATTTTTAGGGATGGAGCTTAACATTCTGGACACAATCTAAAGTGGAAATAAAGTGGGCCAGCTAACTATTGCAGCAGTAGAGGTACAGTGTCCCTCTCGTGGGTCTCCTCTCCACTCAACATCGATGCTCCTATCAGAGCAGCTGCTTCTGCCACAGAAACTCCAGGGGGTTGGGTGGCCTCCCCATGAGCACTCTTTTGTCTCAATTGCTTCCATGCATCTTAATTCAGTACAGGCCTGGAAGTCATCTGCAAGTGATAATGAGAGCTACACCACTTGTGTTTCTAAACCTTCTGCTCCGAGCAGTGTAGCAATGGCAAGAGACTGTGGAACAAAGAAAAAGAGCTCTGTCCAATCGGATAAACTGCCAGCATATGTTTTCACTTCTTAACCAGTCTAATTAGACCATTATTTTCTACTTTGCAAAACAAAGCACCCCCACACGAGTGTCTCTTACATCTTCCCAAGGCAAAATTTCAGAAATTAATTAAATTGATAAAATGGTTTTCTGCAGGGGGCACGAGGGCCATTTAAATCAAAGTTTTCTTTAAACCAACAAAGAAAACAAATCCTCTTACTGAAAGTCAGGTGGCTGCATACATCTGCATACAACATACAGACAAGTATGATCCTTGGGAACAACTCTTAATGTAATCAGGCAGCACATGCACTCTGCTGTTCCACCACCATTGTAACTTTAGAACAGAAACACTAAAGAGGAAAAGGTTCTAAAATACTGGCATCTAGTCTGGACTTTTCATGACAGTCCTAAAGACCTACCTTTTTCCGGTTTTCCTAAACAGATTAATAAACTTTTTTACATCATTTTTAAAATCATTTGCACTGCATTCTGGCTCTCCTGCATGACTTTTGCTTTGCACTTATTTTCCGATTCTTGGGATATCTATTCATTTAATCTAATTCTTTCATAAACATTTTGGGAACCACACTGTCTTTGTCACTGTCAATAATCTCACCACTGCAGTAGAATCTGAACATGCAGATGTGTACTGTCTCTCCATCTCCAGTTCTTCTGCAAGTGCATATTTAATCCATCTGAACAAGCCTGAACACTTCCCTGCAGCCATGTACACGCATTGTACACTGCATTAGGATGAAGCCTTATACCTCTCCCCCCTCAAAAAATCAATATAAAAGAAAATAGCATCTCCAGGTAGACTCCCTTCACTTCTGAAACACAGGATGAAAGTAACACTCCTGACAGCTAGTCTGCCATTCTGCTACTGAAATCACAGATTTCCTGAAAGCAGAGCAGCTGCACAGACTATATAACTTTTGTGTATTATGGGATTTGCCCTCTAATTTACTTATCATAGCTCTACTGGCCTACTGTTAAAGGCATGAATTTCTATTTTTAAGGAGTGAATAATAACTAAGAATTTTTGATATTAGGACTGATGAATAACATATACCCTCTAAAATGTATCAAATACTTACTGACAGATAAACTTAATTGTTCTTTAAACATAGCTCATTTAGCCTGTAAAGAAGTTTCCCCTTACGATTGCAGAACTATTCCTCCACATTCCCAGATGTGTAGCTGAGGAAGCTATATAGAGGGCGAATTAGCTATCCTCATCTAGCCCCAGGGTCCTTCTGGCTGTCTGAGCTTGAGTCTGCAAAGCCCTGTATCAAAGCTCCTAACACTTCCACTTGACCTTTCCTTAGGACTTAAAACTAATCCGAACTTCTAGCAGGAGTCTTTGGATTTGTTACCTGACAATTTTACCACTTCCAACAAATGAGCAATCAATACAAAATGAATGATTAAATACAAAACTTATTACAGTGGGCATTACCAAATGGAATATGGTCTATTTTTATCACAAAAAACTGGATGCTCTGTAGCCCATATAATCATTTAACACCAGCACATTTGCAAGAAAAAGGAATTAAATGTTTACAAAATTAAGTCTTCAGAAATTCCAATGCAAACTTTCGAAACAAAATATCATGTCATTCTGCTCAGACATTATCCTCTTATGTTTCTTATTAAGCAGAATGATGCATTGTACTTAATTTTTTAATTAACAAGTCTGTCTGAAACAGAAGTTTTTAAGAGTGCATTTTACAATCTTTATAGATCTGAGGTACATACACAATCTGTTAAGGGAAATATTTGCTTGTATTAGACAAAACAAGCTTTTCTGTTTTACTGCATGTCTACAGTCAGTGACACCTCAGGGAGTAACTGTGTCAGTTCTGGTGACTACAGAACAGTGCAAAAAGAGACATTTCTTCAGGATCCCTTGCTTACATGCATCTCTGAGGAGTTAGCTATGTACTTTTTGGGTAAATTCCATCCTTAATCATTTGAGGGGAACAGCAAAACAATTCTGAAATGGTATAAGCAGTGTTATTTCATCCAAGCAAAAAAAAATATTTCTCAGCTGACCGACAAAAGCCAAATGAAGACTGAAGACTGAACCAGACTTGTACAGGTTGAACCCAGGCATCCATAACCCATGCTCTCAATTTTGATTTCACCATGATTTATTCCTGAAAACTATAAAAGTCATATTCCAGAGATAATATATGTAAAACCACTGTAACCACTAATGGTCATTCAGCAGGTGATTTTTCTTCCATCACATAAGAGAAGGAAAAAACCTACCCAGTACACTTTATAATCAAGAACAAGCATCACTGGTCCAGCACAGTTAACCAGATTTTAATTCAATTCACAGTCTTTCAAAAGCAGTTGCGCTCAAATAATTCAGCAAGATATAGCGAGTGAACAATAACATCTATCGTTCGAATGAAAGTAAATAAACCTACCTGCTCCTATGTTTTATTTAAGATTATTTCCCTTCAGTATAATGAGCACATTTCAGTATTACACATTTGTACTGGATTAATGGTGATAACATTTTGTTTGCTCAAATACAGTTCTACTATGGTATTAGAAAAGTGTTCCCAAGGTGGATTTTTAGCATGAAGCTATGAAAAGAATATCAATATCTGTTTTAGCAACCAATAAGAGGTTTAATTACAGATAATAATGGCAGGCTACTACACAATTTCACATGGTTCTGTCAGAATGGAATGGCTCTGCAGCCTTATTTATATTCCTGGTAAATCCACCACAGAATCTAATCAGAAAATGAGGAATGGCAATCCTGAATTCACTGATGGATTTCTATTGAAATAGGTGGAATTTGAATAATCTAAATGTCTGAAATAAAAATATGGTCCCTATATGAAATTGTTAAAAAAATGTAATACCTACTGCTCAGTATCAGCAATCAAGATAACTGATCTCATGTCATTTTATTGAGCATCAAGGTGATATTCAAGAGTCTGTATTCAGACTTGTAAGTACAATTTTGAATTCCTAAGCAGGATTTAGCCATGGTATGACTATATATTGAATGTTGTTACAGAAAAACATATAATGCTAACCTCAGAAGAATGCTGGATATCCGAGAGATTACTATAAAGGATAAAAATCAGATAAGAAAGAACAACCTATAAACACAACCACATATGTATGCAGGTCTGTTACAGTTTCACAGAGACAAGACTACAATGAAATAAAACACTTCTGCTTTTAAGAATAGTAAACTCACAAGTCATATAAATCTACTTTTCACAAATGGGCTGTCACGTGTGATTTCGGAATAAAAAATGATTCTGAATCTGCAAGTAGAGGCAAAACCACAAAAGGCAATTACATAAAATGCACGAGTGAGGCTGACAGCAAGTGTGTAGTATAAAAAGTCTAAACCATGTTGCAGCAGTTAGCAATGAATCACACTCAGCTGGAACAGGCTTAACAGTTTCTTTTTCTAATTTATCACTTAACACTAGTTGTTGACTAATAGGGGTACAGCACTAAATGACAAAACCTAAAAAGCATCAAAGAGCTGAGCATAAAACTTGTGAATCATTTGTTGTTTCTGGTTAAATTATACTGGACTTCTGCATGTCTTTTATTACCATGAAACACTAACTCACAAAACATCTAGCTAGAACAAAATTTTGATTTTCCTCTTCAGAATGACCGTGTACAGCATCCATGAGACTTTGCTCACCCAAGCAATTGGGTGATCAATAATAAGTCATGAAAGGTTGCACAGGCCAGTAGGAAACGGAACAGCATCATGCTTGGTTGCCCATAAGAATGACCGGAAGGACTGGACATACTGCATTTAGACTCAAATGCTTCACTGCAATGCTCTTCATTGGCCCTCGGAAATTACTGAATAAGCCAAAAGTGAGTTCCACATCCAAACTAAAGGTTTCACCACAAAAGTAACATCAGAAACTCCTTCACGTTCAAATCCAGCACCCAAGGAAACTGCATATTAAAAGTCACTGCACAGAATGAAAACTGTAAGATTTTTAATAAATCAAAGCTGCATGATTCCAGGCTAAAGCATGAAAAACGGAACCCCATTGTCCACAGAGACTGCCGGAGAGGCTCCTTGTGAAGGACGTGCACATGACATGGCTACAGAGGCTGACCCAACAGACCTTGCTGGCATCACCAGGGGTAGGGAGGGCAAAGGGCAGACACACCGCCCGCCCTACTGGCGAGGCGCTGGGAGGCTCCTGGAAGACACTAGCTGATCATGGCAGGATGGGGAATCCAGCAATGCAATGAGTGCCAATCCAGCTCGAGGCTTGAACCCTCCCATCCAATACGATGGGAAAATTATGTTTACCTTCAAATCCAAAACAATTGGCTTCAGATTATATTACCGTCTCTGTATTCTGAATAGAACATAAATGTTGTTTTATTTATTAAAAACAATTCTGCCCAATAACAGATACCTGTGCACACAGACCTAAAAAACAACATTAATTTTGAGGAAGGGAAAACCTACCTGCTATTTGGCTGGGTACATCAAGCTTGGGCTCACATTTTGGAAGCGAGAGATCTGCAAAGAAAAGAAAACAAAATTACTGTCAGGAAAAATGTAGTGTAACATTGGATTAACACAAACTGACACTGCAACACTGCAAAAGCATATTGAGTATTTCCAACATCTCAGCCTGCATTCAGCCCAAATGCTACACAATAATAAAAGCTGAAATAGATCATTGTAAAGATACAACAGTGCAAAAAGCTGACCCATCACAAAAAAACTCTAAGCTTAAATCCTTTCATTTTCAATTCTTTAAATAAAAATCCCTGCTTATATTAAAAAAAAACATCCTATTGAATGCAGAGATCAGTACTACTAATCTGAATATTGCCTCTAAAGCTGAACAGGAGAATGTTAAAAGCTTTTAAATGTATACCACGTTATATTATCATATTCTAATTTTTGTGAAGTGCAATTTCGTTTTAGAACAAGGCAAACGTGCCCTTCTTCAGACACGCACTTATAAGCTGTCGAGTGAAGAGCAGACTCACAGTCTTGGCCTGACGTATCACCTCCATGACTGCGCTACACTGGGGGGTGACAAAAGCCCAGCACCAGTCACACCATGACTCCACAGTGGACCCTCTGAACTCTCTAAAAATATTATAGAATTCCTCCTTACAGCTCAAAACCCCTGAGCACAAAGCTACACGTACACGTCTGTAAAGAGATGATTTTTAAAGGTCCAAGAGTTAAGCTGCATCAGTGTCTGTTGACCAGGTTTATGTAACCTTGTCCTGAATAGGACTACCAGAATATATACACAAACTACATGCAGGCCTCCTTGCACACACAGGTGGCTTCCATGTTCTACAGAAGTAGCTCTAACCTGGAAACTCAAGAATTCCTTTCAAGGGGAATCACATTCACTTGACTGCCATTACTAGTAAATAAGAGTAGTCACAATGTGCATGTTCATCTTAACACTGCATCAATCTAAGAGTTTTACACCTATTTCTACTGTAAAATAAAAACCGGGCATTGATGCAGTCATTCTTCCAGTACCATAAAATATATCACCTAGGACTAGGATGAAAGTTAAACTAAAAAGAAACCCCAAAAAATTTAAACATCAAAAGTGAAAAGGTTTTTATACTGGTTATGCTGTTAAGAAAACATGATGCTATGGGTTCAACAAACCTGATTAATTGTCTGATGTTCTGCAGGTGCCATGTAACATATCAAACATGATCAATACTATCAGTGAATAAAGTAGTACTATACACAAGATTTTCTGCATTAAAAGCATTCTTAAAGACCACCATACAGTTTGTTATCTTTTCTATTTGAACACGTTATATTAGTTAATTCTGCACAGTTTACGCATTGATTGATTAGTTTCAGGAAAGCATTCATAACTTGTCAATTATTTAACCATCTTGTAGTCAATTAGCTCTTTTTATAGATTTATGTACACTTTGGTATTAATATATTTTCCTACATTTGCAAGCTTGTATTAAACTCCTCATGTAAATGCTAAGTCAGAGACATAAGTGCGAATGATGTCACAAGCATCTGTTTTCCTTCACATCTCCCCTCCTGTATTTTAATGCTACATTAAATATATGCGTTGTAAGCGAGTCTCTCTCTGGAAGACAACACTAACTGCTGCAAGATCCAACAGCATGACAAACATACAGCATGACTCCTCCATATTTTGTCATGAAAACAGAAAGTGAAGCAAAACATTTGCAGGCAAAAGTGCAAAATGACAAAACTACAGCTACACCATCCATTCAAACAGATTATCAAAATTATAACCAATGGCTGATGAATGAGAAATGAATGAAAATGGCTTAATCAGAGTAAGACCCACAGCAATAACTTAGTCTAACAGCTTCTGATATAAAGCATATAACATCCACTCCACTCACATGATAAACCATTGTCTTGGTTAGGTGTACTAAAGCTGTCTTTTGGTGTGTGGCATTTCTGAAACTAGACCATTAAAAGTGCAGCCCAGTAAGGAGCTCAGCACACAACCCAATTACACAGCACTTTGGAGCGCTTGTCGTCTCCTATAAAGACATAGTAAAAATATCAATGGGTCTCAGCCAGTTTTGCAAACAAGAAACATTTTATAAACAAATCAGTAACAAATGTTAACAGAAGTGGATGTAAGAATATTCAGTATCATAGTTGGTCAATTTTATTCACAGCATGGAAAATCGGATAATTGAGATGTAATTCAGACCATTAATCCACATAACTACAGATTGCATCCAAAACAGTTCTTGAATAAGGCAGAGTTTGGCCTCAGGGAGATTTACCATAGTTCCTCAGCCCTTTCCCAAATACCTCAAAAGACAGGTCAAGATCTTTACTTAGTCTAAACAGTCCTGACATTTATAACCTCCCTGCATTCAAAAATGGAGTAGGATCCAAAACACAGCCTACTGCAGTATTATATTCAGTTACCATCAAGGCTTAAAACAAGGAATAACAGGTCCTCAGGCAAAAGGCTTGAAAAATGTTCCAGAGTACAACATCCCCTCACACCCCCCACCACACACACACACAGCTGCACACACTTATGTAAAACAAGAAATTGAAGAAGCTGTTCTCCTAAGAGAACAAGAATCAAGATGAACAGTCAGTCAAAACAGTATAAAATCCCAACAACAATCTTAAGAATGACAAACGTATTAAATGGATACAACAAGAAGACCTCTTATCAGGCAGGTCCGCTCGACCAAAATTGTGAAAATGTCACCATACATCTCAGATTTAACAACATAGCAGCATAAAAGCAATTGCAAGAAATGTCAAATTTGAGAGATCAACTCCCAATAATTACTGTGTATAGCTGGTATAACTGGAAGGTTACAATTCAGTGCTAAATAAAGCACTTTAAAAACTTAGGACCTTTGAAACAAGTATGATACAACCACCAAAGTCCACACTTACAGACCATTATTCTCTAGTATGTTACCACCACCATAACTGCAAGACCTATGCTTAGAGACTAAGAGGATCATCAAGGCATTTTGAGCAGTTTCAAATGGGTAATAAAAAATGTCACGGGCAGTATCAATCTTAAATTTACACACAAGAATTTTTACAGTTATCTGAACCTGAATTAAATTTCATTTTGGGACCCTTTTTATAAATGTTTTTTTAGCAGGTAGAACTGCAGTTTCAAGAAGAATTAAATTTCATTAAGGGAAAAGAAAGTAATTTTCTTTCTAAAAATTAAAATCTATAAAAATTTGTATTTATAATTTTACATACATTTAGCAAAATTATTAGATATAGCACCACTAGAGTCCTCTCCTATTCATCACTCAAAATTCCCCAAGTATTCGACAAAAATCCCACTGCAACAATACAGTGGAAAACAGCTCATTTAAAATGTTCAAATACTGAATATGATTTTGCTCAGAAGCAACAGAAAATTTCATCTTGCTGAAAAAAAACATTTCTTTCAATCTGGATATTTCTTGTGGGAGAAGGCAATGTTTCTGTCAATAGTCAACTATAATAAGAATGCACCATGTAACAAGGTGTTAAAATGAAAGTATTGGGTGGGAGAATTAAACCAATTTCCAAATTCATGGGAAACTATAGCAACTAAGCAAAAGGAAGTCAAAAAAGGGTCAAATGTGCTCAATTCCGCACTGTAGAAGTTCACACGCTAGCACAGCGCTGTCATGGCCATCTCAGCTGGGTGAAAGTCATGTGCCTTTTCATCACTCGCGATGTTGTATTCTTGTTCTTTCTGGGAATGGTGGGAGGCAGGACAAACAGCCTGAGAAATCAGAGGAGAAAATGTTGAATCACAAGCGATTCATCCCCATTGTCTTGAAAAACAGCTCAATAAGGCCTCTTTTCTCTTACTTTAGTCACCATGATGATAAACTGCCCATATGAGAAAGGAGTCTGCGTCTTGAGGTTTTTAATTCTAAATGGGAATTTTTACATGTAAATGTCAACCACCCAGTCCATTTTCTAACTACATCTTCCAATCCAGGGCTGCAGGGGAGCTAGAGCCTATCCTGTCCAGTAGTGGGCGCAAGGCAGGGGAGACCCTGGCCAGGGTGCCAGTCCCACGCAGAGCAGAAACAGACACACACCGGGTACGATTCTCCTGGCAGGTCTTTCGACTGTGGGAGAAAACCAGAGCACCCACTGATGTGAGGCAGCAATGCTGACCACTGTGCTGCTCTGTAAATGTCAACCAACATGGGAGATGCGTTTAATGCATTTCTTGCATAAAGCACTCTGCAATTTACATGAGCAACAAAGGAAAAAGACTTAATTGTTCTAGGCAACAGGTTTAGAATGACCCAAGACCTTTATAGTTCTCCAGAGCCAAGTCCAGTCAACCCACTCACAGGGATTCACAGACTCCATTCCAGTAACACTTCAGAAGCCAGAATTATCCTTATACTTCTCCACACACACACCTCTCCAGCACTTTTTCTAATTGCTCCAATCATTACATTGACTGTCTTCCACACTTCCCTGGAATCTAGTGGAAGGATTTTCCACATTTCTTTAACCCACGTCAATTTCCACATTTTCTTTTGTGTGTCTTTATGAGCCTACTCCCTACACACCCAAATTAGGTGTTAAATCCACAAGGTTGTGCTTTTTTTAAACTTTACTTGTTCCCTAAGATAGGAATTGATGTTATTATACCGTTAGCAGCACAATAAATGGAGTGTAAATTACTTAAACACATTTAAAATCTTTGAATAAAGTTGTAAAGTGCTACATTACTATTTTGAGGGTGGGAACGGTGTATCAAATTCTTTTAGATCAAGATAAATAAGAGCAGATCACAGACCATGTTCACATCCTGAAGATATTTTAGACAATCAGAAAAAACGAACAGAATAATCTATTTAACCACCGCATCGTTTTAGAAATTACTTTATCTTAAGTGAGATGTGAAAAATGCTATTTCTGCCTAATAAAAAAGCTTTTTTTCTCCATGTAATCTTTACATCTCAGCAATAGGAAAAGATCACAAATAGAAATATCCAGCCAAATCATTGTTAAAATAACTAAATTTTAGCTTAAGACTGCTTGTGCCACATTTTATTACTCACCTGATACTCGAAAAAATATTTTGACAATAAATCCGCTGTGCCTTAATTTAAGCAGAAAAAAGTATGGTGTTTTGATTCTGCTATTAAGAAACTTTGCATAAGTAAATTTTGGTGACAATACAATACTTCAAAAGGTCATGTGAGTTTTCTCAACTCAAAAAGTTGGTGACGCCTCCCTTAAGGTATAAACACATCGCAAAAAACAGGCGTTGACTGCTAAAATTATTTAATTGGTTTTACTAACAGGGTGCTGGGATTCAGAGATTTGAGAACCACGGTGCCCTTGGTTTGTTGAATGAATATGGAACGTCTAAATAAAGCAATGGACTGCAGAATCAAGTTGTGTAACAGCCAGAAGCAGAGAGAGAGAAACCTGCCCTGGAGTGGCATTAGGTCCCACATGAGGAGGCGACGAGCCAACCAAACACAGCACCTAGCAACACACTCGAAACAAGACAACAGGCACAGTACAGCCTGTTGATTGCCTGGCCTCCTTCTCCATGTGATCTTGCCTTCTGGGGCATTAAGGCCTGATTCACTTAGAGCCCAGGGCAGAGATGCACTCTGCGCATTTATTGCCGAGTGTTCATATTGGGTTCATGATCTTGTTTTTACCTAATACAATGTATCATTAACATTGTTATTTGAATAGTCTGAATGAGACTAAGTAGAACAGTGGACACTTTCTTCTGAAAAGATAACTGTCAACTGTAATTCTCTCTTTTTGACAAGAGCCACCATGTACAAACTGTTGATATCCACCACCTCTAGGAACCCAATTTGACTCACTTGGAGCTCACTATATTGGCCTAATCCTTATACACTTGTTTATATAAATCAATACTATTCATACAGATAAAATGCTAATTTATTGGGAGGTTAAATAACTAATCAATAATGTTCTAGCAACCAAATAAGCAAGATGGGACAAAGGACCTCATGTCTTTTAACTATTCTTCTGTTGCACATGGGCTCTCTGAAAAAATGAACCTCTTCAAAGAAATGTAAAAAATAATATACAAGAAATATACGTTTATCGGCTTGTTAACAAGCTTCCTAGAACTAAGAAACCAAAAAAAAAGTGTTTTTGTCAGCTTTATTTTATTGCATCACTGACCCAATAACACTTGAATAAATGTGCTATAAGCTATAAAATCTAAAACAGTTTTAATGAGACTTAAAGAAAAAGTTTTTAATAATTATAAAACATTCATAACTCCATAACTAATAAATTACTAGAACGAAAAACTATGTCAAGTCACAGAAACAGAAGAAGCTGTTTTTTCTGTTTTCTTGCACTCACACAATTAAAATAAAACACTACCAGCATTTAAAATGTTCATCCTGATCACACACTGGTCCAGTGTAGGTGGTAAATATCATACAGGGCTGCCACTAACATTTCTTCTGCCTGATGTTATCTGGCCTGAACAGCAGGAGATGCAGCTGCGTGATTAAAATTCAGGCATGAAATCGCATCGATTCCCAAGGCATGGGGGAAGAAAGGACCGCCGGGAGTGGTCCGTCCATCCATCTTCATACAGCGTCTTCCAGTCCAGGGGCGAGGGGGGGGCCGGAGTCTATCCCAGCAAGCACGTGGCCACAGAGAGCGGTTTAGTGCAGCCAACGGGACCTCAAACTGAGCCCTTATTGGGGTTAAAGTGAATTGTGGGAGGACGGAGTCATGTTATAACCCAAAATACAGACCGAGTATATTTTGTCATCTCAACACTATTTAAAAAACTAATGGAATTGAATAGAAAGTACTGTCTAGCTAATTTAAAGCACAGTTACAACTAAGGAAAACATTTTAAGAGGAGAATATTTTAGTCAAAATTAATTAATGACATCCAAATAGCACAGAGCCTTACTTAGGTGGAGATTAAACGTATTCAACAATTTTAATAATCCTTAATAGGAAATCCATTGCAGGTTTTCTGCAAAGGCTACATTAAAGTCAACTCGTTTAGCTTTTGGTCTGCCTACGATAATCTCTTCTTTTAACACGCACTAATCTTAATCGCCCAAAGTATTCTATACAGCAGGGCTGAGCAGCTCCAGGCCTCGTGGGAAGGAGTCAGACAGGTTTTCCAAGTACATTTCAATTAAGTACTAATGAAGTAAAAAGGTGAGGCATCAGACTTTTAATGAATGTAACAAATACACTTAAGTTCAGACTGGAATGAAACCAGAAGAGAATGCATTCCTTGAAAACTGGAGTGGTCTAACCTTGCTGTTTAGAATAAGCTGTACTGCTACCTTGTACAAAGCAAACAAGAAAGGCTGAATCCAGGATGGCCATTTACAGTGATAAATATGGTACTAAATGTTTATGCATTAAACAATGTCATTAACCTAATACAGTGATTACACCTTATATGGATTACAATGCATGTTTCCTCACTTCATACCACCGACTGTCAAGATACCTGTGTGTTTTCTTCCCTTTTATGATTCAGCAATGAGTAATTCTTCTGTCCTGGTTAGAGAAAGACGTGGCTTCATGCCAGAAAGAAACCAATAGAACACATTTTGCTATGCCGTATACCCTGTTTGGTACATTTAGTACAAATTAAAAATAAAATAAATGGATAACCTAGGTATGAGATCATTGTACACTACAAAATTCTACTCTGGATTTGCATAATCTAACCTCCCCAATACCCCCTTTAATTAAACATGTCTAACACTTTCACATGTCTGTGCATTAGCATAGTACCTGCCACACATCAGCCAGGTTGGTCCAGCACTTCAGTGGATGAAGCATGTCCTGTAAACAGCTCAGAATCTCTGCAATATCACTATTCAGAAATGCTAATTCAGCTGTGAGAGCTTGTGTAGATGTGTGCAATGTTGTGCAGATATCTGAGGTTACGAAAAGATTTAATTAGAAGAAAAGCAATATTCATCATTACATTTTTCCAGTTCCAGGTTTCTAAGCTCGCAAAAAAAAACTGGGTTAATAACAAAGTCATGTTAGCACTGCTTTAGCTGTTCAGATGGATGAGAAAATGCATTGATTTATAGATGCAGATGCCATTAAAAAGTTATAAAAATCTCCATTGAGAACGTTGTTTATTACACCTGTTAGCCCAGGTTCACATTGTCTGACTTTGCTTAGAAACTTCCAAACGTACAGAAGTCCAAGCTTGGAATGACTGACAAAAAAAAAGGTCTCATCATGTACAGATTCAGATTCTTCCTTTATGATGTCACCTCTTCCTTCCCGCTCAAAGCTGAATCCCCCTCTCAAGTCACACGGCAGGAAATGAAGGAATGATGTCGGCTACCACCAATAAGTTGTAAGCTCTAGCTCCAATACACTTACTGTTTGGACCAGACATACCATTAGTCATGTACAAACAAGAGTGATTCAGCCAGTTGGCCGGCAAAAATAGACAGTGGTTTCTTCCCTGCAGTAAAGCCCCGCATTTAACAATATACAGAAAATTAAGAAAAGACAGCCCATCATGACTGTGCAGTTCTGCATTCAATCATTCCTCAGCTATGAAGGAAACCATTTACATGACTAATAAATTACTTGTTTCTCAGGAATAATTATTTTCCTGACTCCATATGTACCCTACTGATCTCCAAGATAATTCAGGTTAATTTGCTGAAAAAAATATTGCTTCCAATTTGGAAAAATTCATTTTCAAATCCTAACCCTAACACTTCTCAGTCAAGCACTTCTGCTACTGAAATAATGCAAACAGACCAGCAACATCCAGATTTCCACCTATTTTTAAACTATATTGTTGAAGCTCTTAACCGGCCCTAAATAGCCACAGAAATATCTTCAGCATCAAAATTACACCAAAGACTCACCAATCTAACTACCTGTAAGCTGTATTATCACAGTATTATCACAGCTGATAATTATGTGTATAATCACCAATGTATTACCACAAATTTAAAGAAAACACAAACTTACCTAAAATGCCTAAAACATTAACCAATTCACAAAGCAATTGCTTATGCACTTATATACTATGCTGACTATAGCTGACTATAGACTATAGTCCCCCTGAGAAAGATACTTCACTCAGGTCGCTCCAGTAAACACCCTGCTGTATAAATGGGTCTTGGGGTCATTACAAATTATAGTTTCTCTCAACTGACTGGTCTGCTAAAATTAAGGACCGAAAACACAGCTGAAAAACAGGCCATTTTCACACAAAAGAGCAAATGTACTTTTCTCTTACTTTTCTCTTGTAATTCTCGTTAATTCTCATCTGAAAACAGTGGATATGCTTTCCACAGTTATAATAGACTACAAAGAAAGGTTTTGTGCGTCATTTTCTGCCACACAAATTGGAAGTCTTACACCAAAAAAAACATATGGTAACTCGAAAATGAGCAACATCGTGCTCAATAGAGTCTAGGAGTTTCATTTCAAATCTTATGACCCAGCAAAACCAAGCTTTAGGCACTTACACATTTTACAAATAGACCCCACTGCTGTGTACCAGCTGGAAACAAATGACTTCTGTTATTCTGCAGTCACTGAGGTTATTCACCCCTTACACAGGGCAACAGCTTCTCTGTTGTCTTTCTATTCTTAGCCTCAGACACAAAAAGGCTGCAGTACTAATTTTGCTCCAGGAGTGTCTTGGGTGGATTTGACAGTTTCCCCACTCCAGACCACAGCCTGCTCTGCAAGTGCACAAGGCGGGACTGCACCCCTGATGGGACGTCTGTCCCTGGGTCCATAACACCATATCGCCCTTGATTTAAGACATGAATGCAAAATATAAACCTCTACCATCAGCTCTCTGCACACAGTAAATTAAGAATTCAATCTGTTTTTAGAATTTGAACTTTGTAAACAAGTAGAAGAGAAAAAGCGTTTTGCATAAAACAAAACATGTTAAAATAGTGATCAGCATCTTTTTCCAATTTATTCAAGTGAATCTATGGTTAGCAGATACTGTACTGACACTACTTAACATAACTCCATTGCTTCCCAGATGAACATCACCAAAACAAAATGGAACATACTCTTCTATGATGAATAAAAACTCAGGAGACCCCCTTCTAAAAGCAAAGCAATATATGTAAACCCTACAATACTTTTATAACACTTAACCCACTACTATACTTTACTTTTTCAGTCTTTAACGAAATTGGGCTTATAATAAATTAAGTGACTTCTTTCATTCCTTCATGCCCTTGCCAATGGCCATCAACAGCTGCTTATCAATACACTAGCAAGAAAGATAACCCTGTAATGGTTAAGTGTGTATAAAGCAGATTACAGCTGTCTGCAGTTCACTTTATGCTTGCTGGACAGTATTCTTACATAAGCTACTGTTCTAACTTTGCCTTAACTGCAAAACATTTTTGGAAGACTCCACACCAGACATTTCACTGGTCACAACCATTGTGTACTGTAAGCAATATTCCTTGAACTTAGCAGGCACAAAAAAGATGAACGGTTTTTATTTGTACATAATACATAGTCCCATTACCAACTTGACGTTACTTTGTTAGCTAATGGCAGAAACTCTGGATTTCTTCAGGAACGTATCTTTATATTAGTGCATAATAAGTCAGCTTTGTAAATGGTTTTCTTTAGTACACTTAATACTTTAAATATCCCCCATCTAGATTTTTGTCACCACACGTCTCAAAAACTGGTCTTATTTTGTGCCTCTCATAACCTTTGGGTTTGGCACTTTTTCCTCTACATTGAAATTTCCTATCTAATGCTTCCAGTACAGTGACAACGGGGCACTGCAAGGAAGTTCTGTCCTTTGGATGAGACATTAGAGAATGGTTCCCAGTACACAGTTTGTAAAAGTAGGCGCATTAACCTCGATGTCCAGGGAAAGTGGTGCACAGACTGGCTTCCCCATTGTGAGAACCTCTGCACACCGCAATGAAAAAGCTTTGGAGGGCTGCAAGCGGGCCTTTTTCCGCAACAGATTTTACTTCCCGAGAAGGGTGCAAGGTACAGCTGAACGTCAGTATTTCCGCAGCCAGTGTCTTCAATCAGCACGCCACATCCATCTGCCACCCCCACTCGCTCTCACATGAAAGTGGCTCCATTGGCAGCAGGACAAGTGGTACAGTAAGCCTGCAACTCTGCACCCCAGGGCGTGTCTGAGCATTCACACGTGGCTCCCACATCCCAATCAAAAGCCTGATTAAGAGAAGCAGAAAAGGCCGTTCACCCACTTAAAAGGAAGGGTTTGAGGCTAAGGCAGTTTTGATCTGATCTGTGCTTTAATTAAGGACTAATTCTAACCCCCTTGCCCCCTCTTCCACGAAATAAAAAGGATACTACACATGTCGAGCAAATAGTGTCATTACACAGCACAAAAAATTCTAACGTTTTCAAAGGTTAAGTCTGGAAGCTGCAATGTGAATTTAAGCAGTACTGGCCTTTTCATTTTCTCAGCGAGTATCAGATGGAAACATCACTGCCTACTTTCAACTGGATATGCAACTAAAATATGTTCTGATATTTTTCTGACTTAATGACCAACATTCAAAAACACTATCCCGTATATGCCTAAAATAACAGACATCATGGCCATGTGATCTCCAGGATAACCGTGGACCCTCACAAAATGCTTTCAAGAGCAGTACTTTGCACATGGTCTTCTGATCTTTCCATGTATCTGGAGCATGACTTTGTTTAGAGTAAAAGATACATTGCAACAATACTGCAGTAATGAAAATTGCTGTAGGAGCAAGGAACTCCAGTAAGAAATTACTCTAGGCAGTGACATTACCAAAATAATGAAAGGGTAGAAAAGCTACGATTCATAATTACCAAGCTAGCTTCTACAAAAAAAGCCCTGAAAAATATTAAATGTAAAAACTTAACAGTAATTAGTCTATGCACAGTTAAAACCCTTCATACTTAGACATCTATTTGAATAATTTTAAAATGTGTGTTTTTACCCAGTAAAAAGATGACTGATACAATTCTTAAAATTATACAAGAAGTTCACTGTACCTCAGATACATTCAAATCATAATTTACCAAAAGGAAAGTTAACAAGAGACGTGCCAGTTCAGAACTAATCCATTGTCAGTAACATCACTTGCTGTGCATGAGAGGAATTCCCTCTTATATTACAGATAGACCTTTGATATTATGATGTCAAGAACATCATAGCAGTTCTGGTAATCTCCACTATTCTGAACTTTAAATTAAATAGCAGCCTTAGGCAGTACTGAACCTTCTCGACTCCAGTGTGCCTCAAATGGTTTGTGTTACTGTAACTTAGATTGTTTACACATCTCTAGAATCCATCTACTTTTAGAATAGCAGGAAGTAAATCTGCTATTCTGATCTTTTTCAGATCTATAGTGTAAGAGTTTCACTACATTAGCCTGCTTTCCAATTTATTGTATTAAGGTGGAGTCCTTTAAAAAATAATGTTCAACTTCTTAATTTTCAAACATCGTAACATGGAAACTTTCAAAATAAATTTAACCATTTTTGCCACTTCAGTTCTAAAAACAGGTCATGTGAAAATACTTTTGATAAGAATTTCTACCCAACCTGTTAACGAAGGCTTAAACAGATCCATGTTATAAGTTCAGTTCTTTCTATTCCATGTAATATAAATAACAGACTGGAGAAAAAATTAGACTTGAGCAATTTACCTATGCTATATTGAGATCTTTAGCTCAAACGATGTGGCTGGATGGCTGTTAAGTAAATGAATATGCCAGATTTCAGATTTCTTTCTTGAACAGCTCATTGAGCAACAAGTTAACCATGCCTTCAGGGTACGAGGGCAGTACCTGCTACCTTCAATGCCAAAATGTGGCACAGCGACCCAATGACAGAATGAGCATTCATAGTGCTAAAGTGGACAGATCTTCCACATTGATCTGCGATAAATTTTCTGAAAGATTCATTATGTTCCCTACAGTTCGAGTGCACTTCTGAAGTGTACAGCACAAAATACATATCAAGACTACATCAGCAAGATTAGAGTAACGCAGCATCTTATTGGCCCAACACTATAGATGTTTTTTTGCACCTTAAATTACTTTCAGTGTTAAAATATTAATAGATTATGGAGCAGGCCTAATAATCTAATTATATATAGGACTCATTCTTCATGATATATCATTTAAGTGTTTAGAACAAGCTACCCAGTCGTATTGTTAAAGCCAATATCCTGACCCATTCATTTCAAGCAGCAGCTGGCTGAGACCCTCTGATCACCTAGTTATTAGCAATGAAATTTTCTACATGGGCTGAATTGCTTTGCTTGTAACCTTTATGTTCTTCTTTGCAAAAAAAGTACATAGTAGAATATGGTTATCTTTCTCCTTTTGAACTAAAAATAAAACTATCCTTTATAAGGTTTTGACACCTTGTACAATCAACAGTTAAACTAAGGATGATGAGATCCTATACAAAAGTAAAATAGCTCTTCCAATATTTGTGAATGGCATCTTCGCTCATGCTTTGTGCTACTGCTGTGCTTTATAAATCTCACCAAAAAAAGCACTTTGTGGCATAATATAAACAATAATTACGTGTAATCACTAGTGTTGCTAAACGGTTTGTCACAACATGATGATTATCTGTTGCCACAACACACAAATCCTTGCAGTAATTTACTGATGTTCAGGGACTGATGACCCATTCGAACTGAGTGCACTTCTTGCAAATTCTGCAGTCTCTTTAGAGTGTGAATACCAAGAAAAAATTAGTGCACGTCATAAATGAAATGCGGAAATGAAGAGTAATAAATGTTTTTTATGAAAACAAGACTTTAGAAATTCAAACTCCAGGTGCTGTACAACCACAGATGAAAATAATATCTTGGAAGTGAAAATACTGCATAATAATTGCCAGATGACTAAACAAAACAGTTTAAACAAAGCTAAATATTACATTAAAACCTACGGTAAAAAGGTATTTTAGTGAACTGAAAATTGTCCACAGTCCTAGTTCCAAAGGAACTAGAAGCAGTTTAACAATCATAAAACTGCTCAAGAAAAGGTTCCACCTCACTTTTTGTGGAGCCTTAATCTTAAATAGATTAAAAATTACATTATTCATAGGATCTCAAATTAAATGTTGGACTGTATTCATGTAATAAATTCATAAGGTAACCATGAAATTCCTTCAGTTTCACAGGTAGCCTGGACAAGGATTATATTATGAGGAAAAGAAACTTTCGCACGCTAAGCGCAGAATTCTGGTCACTCTGAATCCTATTTCATACCGTGGTAAATACCCCAGTGAGAAAGTCCAATAATAATAAAATGAAGAAACGTATCAATGTTTTTGCATCAGACAAAGCAAAGGTCCTAACCAGTGAATGTTGCATAGAGGGAAACAAATGATTGTCAATCAAAGCTTATTGTGGGAAAAATCACAAGACTGAGTAACAATATCAACAGGATTCTTAGCTTTAAAGGTTTAACTAAAGCACCATCAGCAATGACACTGAAATTACCACCTTTATAAAGTTAATGTTGGAAGCCAATAAATATAACTTCTGTCTCAAAACACTTTACCTTAAAAATGTAACAATTAAACCTTATAGGTAGGTGGCTGTAAATTGCAGAAATCACAGCAGTAGTATCCGATGTAAAGAAACCGGAACCAGTAATTAGCCTTTTTTGTGAAACCTGAGTCACGAAACATGGCAAATAACCTGATCAAGAGAAATTTTATACAGAACAGCAAAGGACCCTACAGAGAACCCTGTGGGACACCCTGGGAAACTGGGCTGTAAAAAGATTTAAAAAACCAAGATCTAAGAATTGGTTCCTATAAGTCAGCCCGACAAAGGAAGGTGACAGGGAAATCTGGGATACCCAGACAGTGACCCCAGATTTACTTATTGCCCCAATGCACAATTTAGGTGGAATGTAAAGCACACAATAATGCAATTATGCACAGTATGTAAAAATGTTCTTATTTTTGTTGATATTTTTTCAACTACATTGAGTTGGATTAATTGTAAAGATGCTAAAGCTGATTTTAAATGATTGTATAATGATATCTGTAACAAACATTTACCTCAACTTGAATCTTTGTCTTTTTTAGTTCACTTTTAGCTTGGAATACCCTCTCATACAGCTTGAGAACAGTTTTGAAAAACCTCTCCACATTTGTTTTCTTTATTAAAGGCTACATGCCAGATCTAACACACATTTCGAATTGGTTGTCGTAAAAAAAGACCCTTTAAACTCAGCATAAGAGGTAAGTTTGCCGAGTACTGAATGAATTACAATTAAACCTCACTCCTCAACAGTGGCAGTAAAAAGTAAAGAAGAAGGGGTGGCGGGGTGAACAGGCAACCTGCAAGCGAACAGGCGCTTCTGAAAGGCTGAAGGCTGTGGAGCCCTCTTCAGGTGTGTGTTGTCAGACATCCTCATAAACACACACAATTATCGTTACACACCTGTCAATTGGTGATACAACACTCTGTGCACTTCCCTTATTGGAGCCAGTTCATGTTCATTAGTCCTGATTCAGGCAGTTTTCTGTGGGGATAACCCCAGACTCTTGACATCATAATCTGAATCTCGCAATCGACCACTATCCGAGACTTTGCCTTTTATGTTCTACATTGACCAGATCAATATATAAATGTATGACAGGATTATATGACTTCTACTCTCGCCCTATGAGAAACAAATACCACAACAGCACCAGTGCTGCTCTTGACATTTAAAAAAAGTATAACCTACTTCCAAACTGGAGTTAGTACATGCTCCACTGATGCAATTGATGTGTTTCTACCAGTTTTTACATTGGTTATAACTCCACAGTTCCACCACAGTAACAGAGAAGGAGTTCAAGAAAATATCCAAGATTAAAGCTGAGGTTGAGCACAGATGTATGCAATGGGTTATCTGAGGATAAAAGTTGTCCACTATTTAAAAGAGGGTTTCAATCTGTTTCAAGCTGGTACACTTGGTACTTTACGATCATTATCATTTGTGTCCAATTAGGAGAATCCAAAGCATCCATTTAGACATTCATTTGCACCTCCATTTCTTCTTACACAACAAGCAAAACATTAAAATAAACAACCCAGTTGTTTTACACAGCCTAATTATCATTAATCCTGGACTACCTAATATTAATTTATGTTAATGTAGAAAGTGCAAATCAGGTAAAATGACACCTTTACCTTGCTTACCATTTTGTCACAGTTACTGGTGTATTACACCAATTATTGGTGATACCTTCATTTTTAAAGCTGAAAAAAAAAGCACAAAACTTTTTGCACTTTGAGCAACATGTAATGGAAAGAGTATATGAAACTTACAGGATAATTCATATTTTCTACTTTTTTTTTCAATTTTACATTTGTAGCATGTCCTAAAGCAGTCTCATATCTGCACTTTGTCAGGCTTCAGGTTTAATCAAAAAGTCACAATAATTTTTGGATCACCAAACTAATGTTACCTTTTGTCTTTAGTCTTTCAATTAGGCCTTACTTAGTAAAAGGACATTACATTATAATTACAGATTTTTACACATTTCCAATCACAGCATATAAAACAACTTCCTGTATTTATGCCTATAGCATTGAGTGTCTTTAAGGACATCTTTCCTACTGTGAGAAAAAGGCTAATCCCACTGAATAGAAGACTTGACATCACCACAAAAAGAAGTGGTAACATAATGACACTCTTGCCCGATGTCAAAAACACCAAAACCATACAAAAACCAAAACCAAATAAAAAGAAAGTGATGACAAAAGAATAAAAGAAGCATTACTCCATTGGGCTAGATGTGAAAAGACCACTTGAAAATGAAGTTTTGGCTCAGAAAAACCACTTGAAAAATGAAGTTTTGGCCACCACTCTCCATGACAACAAACATCGAACACTCACACACTAGAGCAGTGGTTCCCAGCCATGGTCCTGGAAGAACATTGTGTCTCCTGCTTTTTACTCCAGCTGAGATCTTAATAACAAACAATTTGATTTATAAGATACATCCCAAATAGAAAACTGAAATTTGCTGTCAACTCTTTAAAGCTTAAACAGGATTTACAATTGGTATCAAACCTCTACCAATTTCTCATATTCACAATTACCCAGATGTTGCCTGAAATGAAACCAGCTGGAACTCGGCAGAAGGATAAAATGCTCATTGTGGGCGTGTCCGACACGCTGTCGGTCATCACAAGGTTTTCTGGTCCTCCACATCTAGGGTTGAAAACACTGATCTAGAACAAGACTTGTCAAGTGAATTTGGAAAAGGTGGGGCTTCATATTTATAAAGACATTGCAGCTTTAGTTTCCAGTGCCCTAATGACAAACAGCCCCAATTAATGTGATACCAAAACCATTAAGAAATGGCATCACACCAAAGCAGACTGTTGTGCTCCTAGCAGTCTTGAACACTGCAGTGTGCAAAACTAACATATTACAGTTCTGCCTTGTGTTGATAAGCATGTGATTCATGGACAATTAGTGAAAATCTGCACAAGTGTTTCTCTGGGCCATTTTAATTATGGAATTCTTTGATATCTCAATTTGTACAGGACTTCAATTTAGATTTTCTTATTTTGCTTTAAACAGTGTACATTAAGATTTTCCATGAAAATAATGAATGAAAACTAAAGCTGCAGCATTTTTTAGGCGGAACAAATTATGGGACTGCACATTACAACAGCACGTACAGTGACTACAGCGGCAGTATCCGCGATCGTTGTAATCGTGCAGTAGCAGGAAAGATTTACCCTCCAGCTGTATACCAAAAATTGAAAATGCCACAAGTGGAGCTGAGAACAGATTGATCCTGGTTAACAGACAGGATGGAAAAAAGCACTTTAGAAGATTGGTGGCAAGCAGATCACGTCTTATGTCACAATCCAGATTGCACAACCTTTTTTTATAAAAATAAATCAGTGACAGAATCCAGCAACACAGTGCAGTAACTTCAAGCTGTCTTGTTAATCACCAGAGCTCTGCTCAAGGCTCAATGGCTAGCAGACGTCACTGAGTACAAACCAGGTCTTATGGAAAAACAAATGAGGCGTGCCAAACTACACATCCCATACAAGCCTGTACTGATTTACACAAGTTTGAAATTTTATGGTCTCCAAATATATTTGTGGTTCTTGCATTGATCTCTTTTGGAACATACCACCAGAAACAGAAAGTGGATGGTAGGACACACACCATATAGTAAAACTGAATAAAATGTCCACCATAAAACAGCATAATACAAAAGCAAGCAACCTTAAGAAAACTGCCACCATGTTAGGCCGAGTTAGAACAAAAGAAACTACAGTACGACATTATAATATTGAAAAAAGCATGGGTTTAGAACGAGACGGATGCAAGTGAAAACAATGAGAAGTGAAATAATGCAAGCAAATGACGAGTGGTGATCCAAATACCACAACAAGTGTATTTCAGTAAAATAAATGGTTATTTCAGACTTGGAATAAAAGAGAATTATGTGACTGCATTACATGGTATACAGCACAACACAGATAGACTCCCTAGAGGTATGAACTAGACGTGCTGAGGTATGAATACTATGAAAATGTGCTTAAGACTTAATTTTGCATTATGAGTTTTTGCATAATCAGAATTAGATTTCTTAACCCCACCCAATTTGAACTTGCCAATCATTTCTCTATGTCAGAGCTGACAGCACTGACTTTTATACTCAATGGTGAAAATAAGTAGGGTCTGATGTGCCCAAGGGTCACTGATGTCCTGCCCATCCATACACTTTGAGAAGAACAATCAAGCCAGATTCTTGTGGAAAGGAAGTTGCCAGATTGATATTGTAGCCAGTGATCAATTTGTTTCTCAAGAAGCATTGCACTATAAGGGTTTAAACGTTTCAGGGAAGGCGTGTATACAGGCCAGACAGACTGACAACAGAGTCTAGTCTGCAGTCAAAGTGTCACAGGAGGAGCTGAAAAGGTCAGGACTGTAAGCAGGAAGGCTGACAGCATTAAAGCAGCTGTAGAGAAACAGCACAGGTGTTTCTCGTCTCTGAACAAGAAAAACACTTCTCTGCATCACGTATAAAGCCCATTTAACACTTAAAAGCTAATCTGTTGCTTGTGTGACAAGTGGGGTATCCTGGAGGAACTCCAAAAGTTAACATACACCTGTCGTATCAGCCACACTATCAAGATCCCGACTGAAAATGTTCATGTGATGAAGAAAGACTAATGAAACGCAGAGAGATTGAAAAACTGACAAAACCACTATTCAGGCAGGCGCACATCCTGAACTATCAGAGAAACTTACTAAAGAGAAGCTGGTCCCAGGTGGTAAGGGAAATAAATTTCAATAAGCCATCCAAAACAGTAGTACTCAACATCACATCAAATAAATTGGCTCCTCTCCAGGACCTGGTACCAGACATGTGAGCTCCAGGGAGCAGCTCCCAGGATACCTCCATCACTGAACTGAAATCTCAGACACTGATCTCAACAACGATTACTGCCATATACAGGTGGTGCTTGCTGGAGACTCCATCCTCATGAACTGTGCAACAGAAAACACGCATTTGGGACCATGAGATGAAGGCAGTTTGCGGTTTTCGTGGAGCTGAGGTGACAGATACCGTCTGTACCATCAAGGCTCCTAGCTAGCTATGGCTTTTGTTGTTCATGTAGGCAGAAATTACACTGGTATATACAGCATACTTTCTGTCCTGAATTCAAAGAGACTGGCAACAAACTGAAGAAGGGGACTAAATCGGTGGTTTTGTCAGAAATCCTAGCAGCACAGGGCAAAGGCAAACATCAAATGTCAATAATATTATATTCACTTTACATTGTATTTTCCTAAAAATTCAAAGGTTTACGAATAACAGAACTTATATGATAACAGCGGTCCCAATACAGAGCCCTGTGGAACCTGACTAATTACATTATACTAATTACAGCATTCACCCCTTATCTGCACTATTTGATTCCATTAACCAATGTCATGTCATGCAAGGCGCTCTTTGTATCCACTGCTACTGTTGCGTGATCAAAGAGCTCTAACAAGCAAGTATAGAATTACATGGGAGACCTCCATGAAAGTGCATGAGAGGGAAAGGGGAACTGACAAAAAATATGAAAAACCTTTAATTACAACCAAGACCTCCTAATACTGTACATTCACCTGAAGACATTTTTAATTACTTGATGCAAGCTCTTCAAGTGCTAATTAAGCAGATCCACCAAGATGCAAAAGCAACTGCTAGATCAGGGTTGAACTTAATTCCAGGCATTTCAAAGCAATTCACTGACAGAATTGGAACTGGCTTGTAGAGATATCAAGGAAACTGAGAAATTGGAACTGACCCCAGCCCTGTCTCTAGGTTCAGATTTTACCCACTACTAGGCCTAGAGTAACAGACATTTGCATCTTCTTTAAATTAAATCTTCCATAGTTATATTTTTTCTGCCTGACCTTTTACACTTGTTTTTACTCTCACATTATGTCTAGTCTCTTGCCCCAGTATTAACCACAAATCAAAATTTGCTCCAGACCAACTCGTATCGTAAAATGAATTACATACACATATTTACGTACACATACACCTTCTCTCTGTGGTCCCTCTATGAGGATACACAAGGATCCCTTGTGCTGTGGTGGAAAGCTGCCTGGTAAAAACAGAACAGAATTCACATTTTCCAAATGTTTTAACACTCAAGAACCATTAGCTTGACTTGCAAAGACTTGGACAGAGAAGAAACACACATGCGGAATGCACAGCCTGTATGTATGGACTGTATTTCACAGTTTAACTGTAAGGCTGTTTTCAGCCAGTTGTCTCCTACCAGTTCCTAAAGTTGGCAATATGTGTTTAAGGTGCAATCTTAGTTTTTGGAAACTAATGTACTTTAGCCTGCAAACACCTTTTCTGTTTATACACATTGTCAGTACAGGTAACAAATACAGTCAATCCTAATTCTAGAAATGGATGTAATTTTTTAGCCTTAAAAGATTTCCTTGCAGATCCAGCAAGGGCTGATACTCCAAAGTGGAAGCCCAGTTGAGGATCGAAATGGCGAGAGGCTCACAGTCATTACACCAGGAGCTCAAGCCCTGTCCCACAGCAGCCAGCCTTACCTTGATAGCAAAGCTGCTGGTGAAGCCAACAAAAAGAATGAAGCTTCAAACACAGGACATAAAACAGTGCTTTTAGATGAAACTTGCAAAATGAAGCTGTAGTTAAACTTTGTTCACTATTTGAGTGACAGAACTTGTTCTCATCAACAGTACTATTTCTGTATAACTTACTTTTTCAAATTAAAAGCTACTGAGTGGCAAAACAGAGTCTAATTTACATGAATGACTTAAACCAGCGCCATTAGTTTTATTTAAAGATTATTTAATTAAAGTTTATTGTACACAGACTCGCTGATGTTTTACCTTTTCTTTGTCAAGGGGGCAGGGCATTAAATCAGATTTGACAGAAAACACTGCAGTACAAAAACAGAAAATGTTAAAACTTTTATTTATGCCCGATGAGGCAAGGGAAATAAAGTCTAAGACAAGGTACAAGCCTGCATATTAAAATCAGTATCTAGACAAGAATTTTCCAACATTTCCATACTTGTGAAACCAAGCCCAAAACATTAAAGCTGCGCTATCGAACAAGACTTAACGCCGACCTTAAAGACCTAACAATAAGACTAGATGAACCTCATTAAAAGAGCACAATATTAAGCTCTTCACTTAATACTAGAAGATAAATCTTTTCTGCAGTTCTCTCAGGATTTCCCAGAATGACAGAGCAAACTATTCATACTGTACAATAAGCAGCAATGCTAACTTTGTTTTCCCAGGGGATGTCTCGAAATGTCCCAGGAGGGTGGTGGGTGTTGCTGCTTATATTAACCAGTACAAGCTGGTGTCCAGTATGATATTGTAACACAATTAAACGAAACACACGGTAACACTGGAAGCTGCTAAAAGATCTCAATCTTGTATTATTTTCATTGAAAACAGTCTCCACAGCATCAGTGGTTCAATATTTCTTTTTATTGACAGTTATATCTTTGAGCCACTTCACGTAATTTCAAGTGGTGTACCACTCTCTATGCTGGACTACTCTAACCCTACAAGTGGTCCATACCATACCAGCGCTTATTTCGGGTGTGACTTTACGTACAGTAGTGTTGTCTAATGGTGCACTAACATTTTATTTTTACTTTTCCAAATGCACATTTATTTCTGATTTACTGAGGAATCTCATTTTATTGAAAGAGAGAATCTGCAATATCATCGTTTTCCCCCCAAAGGAGCATGGTAAATATAGTTCAAAATGAATGTCAGGAGTTTCATCTTTTTTGAACTAAAAAAAGATTCAATAAATGTCAAAGTACACCAAAATGTGCCACTTTTAACACAAAATAAAAAATGTGTGAGGGGCATGCCCTCACATTTCCCTAGCCTTGTAACAATGTTTTTTCCTAAACAACAGCTTTTTTATTTACTCCCTTGTGCACTCCTGACCTTTTTTGAATTGTCTGAATACATAACTTTTGTATTCTTAAAAGCAGCTTTTGCCTCCAGAGAGTCCATTATTCAGCAGCTGGCAGAGTTAAAAAAACACCAAGTCTATAAAAACTAAATACTGCACAAAAGAACAAGATGACCTACAATTTTGCACATGTACAAACTCTTACCCACTCTTTTGTAAAGACCTTAAGGTCTTCAGAAAAAAGGATGTATCTGACCGCCCATAGGTTTATCTTTTTTTTTCTAAAAGACAGCATTCTTAAGTTCAATTATGGTTGTACCACTGTCTCTGATACAACAGGTAATTCATTATGTGTTACTCAGATCCACAAAACAATATTGTATAGCAGTTAAGATATGCATATTTTTAAATAATTTGCACTTTATAATTTAATGTAATTATTCATTAGGATATTAAATATTTTGGATCCAAGAGATCCTTAAAACCTCAAAAAGTATCCCATTTAAAATTAGGCTTTTTTACAATTCATGCAAGTTTACTCATTTTAGATAGAGTTTTACATAGATGCTCCTTATCTAGACAAATGACTTGCTCCAAGCTTCCAAGACAGTCAGCATAAGTCCCGTGACACCTTGACTGCAATGCCTGTTTCTCGAAACACTCTTATTGGAGCTCTGCTAATTTAATGCTCTTTTGGATCTTTTTATCCATTTAAAGTAGATTCTTCAATGTCAAATGGAAACTTATTTCAAATAAGTAAACAAGTAGAAGCCACTGTCATCGGTGTATTGTCTTGTCTTAATTTGACCCCAGGTTGCATCTGAAAAAGCTAGCTTCATATATCATACCAAGCATTCTGCATTCTGTTCAGGCCTTGACTCTTATTTCCACAATATGACCAGATGCTACTATGAGGCAGAAAATCTGATTTTTGCACAACCATACTGGGCTTATAGCCCTTACTTTTCTAGATCAATAGACATGCATGCAAAACCTGATTCTAATGCATTGCGACATAAGATCAACTTAAGGATCTTCTCCTACAGCTAGTGTCTTTTTTTTTAAAAGCTAGAGAAAATCATCATTCTCTTGTCAAAAGGCATTAAATAAAACATTCAATAAAACTATTTCATTAAAATAAAACAGTGGGAGTCAACAAAATTAACCACAACATAACATACATTATGATTCCTAAAACATGTCTGAACACTGTAAGTAACTGCATTTCTCACAGACCTGGATGAAAAATGAATGATGCCAACTGCGATCTTCAAGTCAACAACTTACCCAAGACATTAAATACTTGATTAGTGCATCTATTTTAAAATACAAACAAGT
The DNA here is from genome assembly GCF_055471065.1 of Atractosteus spatula. Lineage (NCBI taxonomy): Eukaryota > Metazoa > Chordata > Actinopteri > Semionotiformes > Lepisosteidae > Atractosteus > Atractosteus spatula. Next base: position 274,857 of record NC_142717.1, on the reverse strand, counting down.
GTTGTAACACTGCTTCTCTCTAAAAAGAGAATCAAGGAAGATTTGTGAACTAGTCACTTAAAGGTACCAAACGGAAAAAATATGATTGTTATAAACCACTATGAAAAAGAATGATCAAATAGAATACAGCAGTACTCATCCATGAAACATTTCTATTAATTAGGAATGCCCAGCTAAATACCCAAGCTTATAAGGAAGACTAAGCAAGAAGATTTCACTGTTTAATTATACAACTACCCAAAGTTTCTTATCGCAACAACTAACATAGTCATGACCTGTACAATGTCACAATTTTAGAATGAAAGCTTTATCTTCAATCACAAGAGTAGTGAGTAACTGTTCAAATGAAGAAAGATCTTTTCAAGAGAGACAATCTGTTAAATTTTAGAGCCAGGACATTCCATGACACCTCAGTCTTCCCAGTTTTGTAAACTTTAGAGTGAACTTAAAACTCACTCTTTATATTTTAATTCAAAAGTAAGTTCAGTGTAAAGACTACATCTAAAGGGGGAATAAAATCATCAAAATGTATGCATACCAAAAATAAACACTGCCAAAAAGACATTGTTTTACAATGTAACTACAAATTCATTGCACATGAGACTGGCCAATACAAATAGTGCAAAAGAATGTTTATTAAATACAGCTCTGTTATATTCTCATAACAGCCTACTGATATGCAATGAACAAACAGTAAGCTTCCATTCTCAAAAAAATAAGAGCATTTTGTATACAATACAGGGAAAAAGACATTCACAAGAAGAAAACCACAAAAGATCTCTGCAATTTCACCTCCAATTAGAGACCGAGCAAACAGGATGAAGAGCTACAAAATATGGAACTTTTCTGAAAAAGACGACGAAGGTCTGCATACACAAGGAGAACATGCTAACTCCACACATAGCGCCCCAGGTCTGGTAATGAACCCAGGGCTCCAGCGCTACAAGGCAGAAATGCTAACCACTTCGCCACCATGCTGCTCCCATTAAGTAAATATTTAGTTTAGAACATCTAAATTTTAAATTTGGACTATCTCCACAAGACAAAGTAACCAGCCTCTCAATTAAAATTAAGCTACAGTTTTTTTGGTACCTACCTACTGTAACATGAGGTGTTCACAATAATCATATGCAGGTGAGCATTGGACCCGTTTTGATAAAAATGCCCACCTTAAAATACGGACAGCTCTTCGGCATACTGATGTATGGTGTTAGAAGATGGCAATAATCACCTCAGCCATGGAGCACATGTAGGAACTGCCGATGTGGAAGAAGAGGAAGTGACATGCCAAAATACAAGAGCCGCAGTGCAGAACCCCTTTCCTGGTCCTGAGTGCACAGACATCCATGCAGTTAAAGGCGTTTGTCTGAGGTTTGAAGAAAAAGTATCCCTAAGTTCAAACAACCTGCTTCAGAAAACAAATCTTTCCTGAAGTCGGGAAGTCCCTCCTGAAGCTAGCATATACAGTGTAAGTGCTGGGTGTTTTTAATCTATTACATTTACATCACCCAGCTGTTGAAAAACATTTCCATATTCATGTTTAAATCCATAAGTGAGTCCTCTGTCAGCTACACAAAACTTTACCCAACTTCTTCTTAGATTGTGCGGTGTAAATCTCTGTGTGGAACAATCTTTCCTGGAACACATGATGTGATGACAAAGCATTTAATCAGGCAAATAAAATGAGAAATTGTGATCATTCTGAAAATGATACCTTTGAATCCGTTAAATCACTGAAAACATACAAGGTAGGAAAGCACAACATTTCCCAAAAAAGTTTTATCAACAAAACCCAAAAAACAATCCAACCTCACTATTGTAAACCAACAGGTTACACCACTGAATGATACAGAATACAAAGATATACTAAACAACACATAGTGACAACAGACCAAGACTGCAACAGAATTATACACATCTGGAGATTCTAAATCATTACTATTAAAATGAGACATTACCAGTATCTGCAGTATCAGTATCTAGTTCATTATCATGAGTATAAAATAAAGGATTTGTTTATGAAAAGCAAATCCAATAAGCACAATTAAACTTATAGAAGACAATGAATTAAGTTTTAAATAACTTTTAATCCTTCTTTAAATAAAAGCCTGAAATATTTAGTCGTAAATACTGCAAGATGTTGCTATTTCTTTACACCATCTCAACTAAAATTAATTACATAGCTTTTAGGATAAACACACATTACAGCTTTTATCAAATGCCCACCTAAGTGGTGCCAGATCATTTGATCTGTCAGCCTTAACCAGGAAAACCTGGATTTCGTTTTTTATTTTGTCCACTAGCCACTGACACAAACCAGCTGTAATCTACATGAACCAATATGGTTAATGACTAAGCACAACAAGGAAATTACTAATTCCTTAGCTAGTAGAAGCAACTGACTAAAACAGTAAAGCAACAGCACCCTTATACCATATACAATACATGCTTTACACAACTTGTCAAGTCATTGTTGATATTGTAGCCAGGTCCTAAATAACAATAACCCTAGCATTTTCCATTTTCACTGGCCACTCCTGGATCTCCTGTAATGCTAAAGAGCAGCACTGCTTGTGGTAACACAAGGATCAGTTAAAAACAGAGAAGTCAAGACCGCTCCAGTATTACACATGTAAACAAAAACATTTATCAGTAAATATCATGTACACTACACCGTCTGGCAGTACAAACAGAGACGTGTAGTGAAAGTGCTGTTGGACAAAATAAACATCAACATACAGCCTACTTTGTTTCTAGAAAGTAATAGCAAGACTCCTGCAACATGACTCAGACATTCCCTGCACCATAAACGCAATGTCCCTTGAGTGCGAGCATTTCATCTCATCATCATCCACTACAAAATCCTATCCCTTCACTCTGTACCATCACAATGCAGACTGACTCATCCGCCCTCCTGACTGATCCAGTAAAAAACACTATGATCTTGACACACATTTTGAGTCAAAAGACCACAACTATCAGGTGCGCCCTTCTCTACAACTTGGGTAAAAAAAGAAATTCTTCCTAGAAATGACCATCGAAAACAAGGTGATAAAAGCAGAAAAGTAAAACCCACAGTATAATTTCATTTAATAAGTTACAAATGCTTGTGGTTCTCATTTTTGGATTAATGGAGATATTTTTTGTTGAAAAATCCTTAGAAGACAAATTTTACACATTTCGCATCACAGGCTCAAGTTTGTTTCCATAATTTCTGATAAATCACGCTTTTCTGGGGTTTGTTTCCATCAGACCTGTTCACAGGTCTTGGGCTTCTCAGAAAATATGAAAATATGAAATTTTTTTCTGTATCCATTCAAGTTTAATTGCATCAGTTTCCTGCCAATTCACATAATAGTATGAAAAAGTGAACATCTGTAAACATTAGTCATTTTAACACTAAATACTTTGAAACAAGATGCACATCCTTTCATTTTAAATTTAACAGAGCTCCTTAGTTTGTTCATAATGGGCTTTTGACCTGTGGAAGACATGCTAAAACAAAATCTATCTGAACAAATATTGACATGACTATCGGTGGCCTGTCCACCATAATACATTCACCACTCTTTTAATGAAACAAAAACCAAGCAGCATCTTGCTTCCTCCACTTGATATCCGGAAACAGTAGCCAATTTAGTTGTAAGAAATGATACAGAACATATTCCGCATTCTTAAATCCTAACAGTAAAAGAATTGAAATTCTTCACTTGGTAAATTCCAAGATAACTCACATGAAGGAGATCCATCACACTAACCTCATACTAATTTCAGAGAATTGTCAAAGGTTTCTTATCTCTAGTTCCAAGTCATCACAAATTGAAAGGCATCTCCTAATACAGCAATGTATCACTTCCTTATAGGGTTTATTATCTACAAGCAGCATATCTCCCACATGCACAGATTAGTAACAATCTACATCAGGGCAGATTAAGAGCTCATGGATGCAATTTCCAACTTTGCTTACTGATATTTAAGCAGGCAGTGTTAATCACCATAGCAAGGACATAGAACATAAAATATCCTTATGATTAAACAAATGTTTACATTTTTGTCTTGGGCAGACATGTTTGTAATCTGCTAACACTGAATCTTCTTTTCTATGTGTTAAAATATGATTTATTGAGGAGATCTTATGCATGCAGTTTATGCATTTGTTGTCAAGGTTTGGCAATCAAACAACAGAGTCAAAGTTGCTTTGTGAACTACAGTTCTGCAATTGATTTGGGTGAACAAAGTTTTTGATTATATCCCAAAAATCTTTCTACTCTCTTGCCCGACAAATCAGTTTCTTTTGTTCTTTGCTATAAGTGTTGAATAATCAATGTAAATGGTCTGTTCTTCAATTTGAAGTATTAGCATGACTCTGAGGTGATCTATCAAACCCCCAAAAAACAGATTACCTCTAATCTTGAGGCATATACATTTTCAATATACTAATGCTCAATAAGACGACTTAAGTATTTGGGTGACGTATTGCCCTGGTTTAAGATATCTATTGGTCTTTATTTTGCAGTGAGCACGTTTTTTTCAATGTGCAGGCTCAAGAACTGAACTCAACTGCTGGAGATAGAACGGTCAAAGCTTTCAAAATTACAATATAGTTTCATTTTCAAAACTTGAAAGGGGAAATAATCTAACGCAACAAACGTCTTCCAGGTTTTGCAGACATTTTTTAAGTTTTAAGGCTGCTTTATGATTTGTTCGTTAAGACACGCAAGAACATTCAAGGGAGAGACTGAAGCAAACCAGCCAAACCAGTCAATCAGTCATTCGCACACAAAGTACAAAATAACAGTTACAAGGCCAGTTCATTCCAAATAATACATATTGTAGTTTTTGATTACAAATTTACTATATGCTGTTGTAATCCTGCTCTGTGGCCGCAAATTACTCAACCTAAAAACAGCTGTTTTGCGCCTGAATAAACGTTAATCCTGGTATTATCAGAATTTTATTCCTGCAACGATGCTAGATTTAGATTTTCACTCAGTCTCTATGAGGCTTGTGGGAAATAGTCAAGATATCAATGAGAGATCTGCGTAACTTGTCCACAGGAACACAAGCTAACCCCATTAAAGTTTTAACAGGACTGTAACAAGGACTGCAGTCAACAGAAAGCGAGTCAGGGTGACGGCTTCCACTTACAAGAACATCATCGCACCAGAATGGGCCTTTTATCTTTTAAATTGTTTAATTTCAACACTGTATATAAATCACTGACGCTTCAGTCAATACTTTTGCACCATTTCTTTGAATAACGGCACGTTTCGAAAAGATGAAGCCGAAGCAAAGATTAAAAGAAATGTCCTCGTATCCCGCATTGATAAATAGCATTCATCAATGCTTAACAAACCCACACCAAGAACACCAATCACATAGAGGTTTGGTGTGTGTAACCCGGGCAAAATATCTACCTAAATATGTCTAGACAACTTCTGCAAAAAGCATCCAGACCTCTTATATAAAAAACTCCTGTTGTACATATACAGACAAACAATATCATCGTATTGAGGCTTTCTGAACTGAAACCTTATTTTTTTAGTGAAAGTTATTCAAGTGAACGTGTACAGCAGCTGTTACAGTTCTATTAATAATGTAATTTACTAGGTTTCCACTCAAAAATGCTCAATTAAAGATGCCAAAACACGCCATCATGATAAACACTAAAGCTTTTTTCACCACTGCATATTGAGCTTGCCTTTCTAATTTCCATGCATCACCCTTTTTCAGAGGCTACTAAACGCCATCCACAAGCTATCGAAGCTATTGTTATTATTCCCCAAATCGTCCAATTGGTAAACTCACGTTTGAAGGTATTATTTTACAGCCTAGTATGTATGAAATAATCTTTATTCTAGGCATTCAGCTGATCATCACGTTTTCATATAAAAAAAACACTGCTTCAACATTGTCTCCCTATTGCACATACATTTCAGTGTAGAACTAAATAACAATGCAAGCAATGTGTAACGCTGTGTCCTGGCATGTTAACAGTTTCCATTACAGCGTCTTTTTTTAAATTATGTTCTTTTTTTCTGTAGACATAAAATGTCTCAAACACAAATATAGCTAGATTTGATAATGGCTGCCGATCTATTGCCATTTTATATGGCAAAGAAGTCTGGAAGCACACAGATCGGGTCTCCCTTCACCAGATTAGCCTCCCCCACGCCTTCAAACACACTGAGGCAATTTGGAAACAATGTCCCCCTGCATCTGCACGCTGCAGCGGCGCTCGACCCTAGTCTGCTGGTTTACCGGATTTGTAAAACGCCGCTATGTCGGCCGCGTCCTTTGCGGTCTCCTCTGCTCCTTCTCCCGCACTCATGGTGGAAAACCAGGCGGCAGCTTGAAATCCTCCCCCGCAATCAAACAAAAAAAAAGACAGCTTTTGCTACGGTGTCAAGCACGCGAGGCAAATCTGTGCCCCCTGTCCGAGGCCGTCCGGCGTCTGCAATGCCACACGCACAGGCAGAGTCACTCCTCGGTGCTAGGAGCAGCAGCAGCAGTCCTCCATCTTGGATACCACATCGCGGCAGCGCCGGCCGGCGGCTCTCCCGAGTGGAGCCGAAGGGGAAGTCAGCGGAGGAAGGGGGAGGGCTCGGGGGTCTCCGGGAACCTCCGGAACAGGAAAGGCGCCGGCCGCAGAAACCTGTGAATTGTTAATGAGGCTGTGCACGCTGGGCGGAGGGAGAGGGGGTTTACCCTCTGTTGTCTGCTCCCTCGGACGAGTGCACGCCTTTGTCGAGGCCACAGCTTCCCTCTTAACCAGAGAGAGAGCCCCGGAAAATTACCTGCATTTATAGGCTGTGATCCCCCCCCCGAATAAGCTTTAAAATGACAACATTGGGGGAAATTCAGTCAGAGAATGTATTTCTATTTAAAATGACACTGATGTACTGTAGAAAATATCTCATTTGATGAGGGGTTTTTTTTCCTCTATTTTTTGGTTTGTCCAGATTGTCTGGAAAACTGAGGCAGGGTTTTGCTTGCAACTGACCAGTTCAAACTGCTTGGCGCCACTCCCCGGTTTCGTGCACGTTTTAATGCGTGAATCATAATGTGGTGTTTTTTAAGCTCCGTGAAGTTGGCCCCCTTACAGACAGCACAAACGATTAAACCCACCTCATTCCTTAGTGCTACGTTTGTACCGTTGAAAGTAGCGTTTGTGCTGCTTTCGTTCCCGAGATATAGCGCCTTGCTTTTCCGGTGATCACGTGACCATGCACCGTGACTTTGACCTCCAGTGACCCCGTCTGCCGAGTTCAAGTGCTCTGTTACAGTTTAGCTCGCACCCTTAACATTTTAAAGACAATCAATATCCATAAACATATGATGTTAGATGTGAATAATACTAAGACATGACGCATGCCAACAAGTTAACCATCTATGACACAAACCTGTGGTTGTAATGTATGTCATATCACCGTGATTGTAAGATCTATGGTTTTTATTTTCTAAGGCACGTTTTCCTTTTCTTTCCCTATCGTGACACGCTGTTACCAAACGCGTAACTGTGGGATACCATCGCAACAAGACCTCCGCAGCACGTCATGACAGGGACCTCGTGTATAAAGCTTGTACTGTATATCGCGGTAGTGTATATCATGACTGGCGCCTTGCTTCCATGCCACCCTGGCACCGCTGTGGCAACAAAGGTTTCATATCAGGACATGATATACCCAGACAGGACGTGTCGCAATATATGGACTTTGTGTCGCGACATGGGGTCGGCATATCCTGGTCAGGGTATGTCCTATCGCAACATATGGACTCCATGTCGCAACATTTTGCCGGGGCATGTCATATCGCGACATGAGGGCACCTCTAGTCCTCACTGGCTTAGCGATGTTAACTACCCAGCCAGGCTTCAGGCTGAAGTCGGAACCTGAAGTCGGAACTTGGCTGCTTTCAAGAAACAGCAGGATGAGACCCATGGACCCTTACGCCTCTAACTACCACTGGACCAAACAGGCTGAATGGCCTCCATTGATTTGTAACCTTTCTTTATGTGCTTATTAAGCCCTAAAACACTGGGTGCTGTGATTTCTGATCTGAATAATGAGTTCAGCTATCTAGTTAAGGTCAGATTTGGAATAAAAACTAGAGGACAGTCCCTTAGACTGAAATATGGACATAGTTACAGTATAAGTATATAATGGAGTTCCAGCCATAAGTACTAGCACCCCATGTCCAAAGTAAATTTAGGTGGAATCTTTTCTACTCCTAGGAAGATTAAAAAATGTTCAACAGACTTTAAAAGGATAGTTTTTGGTAACAAATTATTATTAAATAGTGAATTAAGTTACTTCAAATAAATAGTACAAACATTTTTATATGCTACTCTATGTGTAAAAGCTATTGAGTGCTGTTACATAAACACCTGTTTATATCCATGTAGACATTTTCTAGTAAGCATTCTGCAAAGCAGCTCTCTTGCAACACTGTCATATTTATGTTAATTATGTATCAAACAAATGCATAATGGATTACAATTTGTTTTGAACACAGAATATTGGAGTCATTTTTTATACAACGTGAAAGGCTCAGTGCTAATTTGCCACAAATACAGTAACTCTGACCTGTAATAGTTTTTTAATAAACAAAACTGGAGAAATGAAGAAATCCTTTTCTACACCTTGTGAAAAGTTTGGATTCTCAGATGAGAGCAAATACATGATTGTTTATTTTAATCACATCTCAGCTCAGCTGTGAAGCCCAGAAGTGACTGAGAACTGACAGCACTTCTGCTGAGCTGCAGGTTTCTGACATGTCAGCTAGGACACGTGTGAAATCCTACAATCCAGAAGACTACCTTTAACTCAAGCACTTCTCCCCAACCTTCCTTCCAATACAGCGTCTGGCTCACTCTTACCTCAGAGAGTGCTTGCTGCTGTCTCTCAATAGTTTGACCAAACTGAAACATTTTATCTTTTGGAATATTGCACTTAAAGTAAATAATATTTCTGTTTTCCAATACAACTGTTTCTGCCCCAGAACAGTACAATGCTGGTTTATTAGTGCAGGACCTTTATATGGCAAAATGAAAGTTTATTCCCTATGAATGTTCAGTATGATATGCACAGGTAAAAGCGTGGCAAAATGAGATAATGGGAGATGCAAGGTAAAACAAAGATATGTATGATCAAGCAAGATTAGATCAATTATGTATAAGGATACAAGGAAAATTTGAAAAAGCAGATTACAGTACATGCGTTATAAAATTTGCGAGAATTTTGAAAAACGCAGATTTACCAAAGCAAACAGAATTTCAGCAGATGATCTATTTAGGAGATATTGCTCATATGGGAGGTAGCACTTTGATGCTGTGGTTAGCATTGCTGCCTTCCAGTGCTGGGACCCTGGGTTCAGTTCCTGATTTGCAGTGCTATCTGTTTAAACTGTATCTTCACCCTGTGTTCACATAGGTTTCCTCCCCCAGTCCAAAACAAGCAGGTTAATTGGCTTCTGGAAAATTTGCCCTAGGTGTAGGTGTGTGCGTGTTTGTATTTCTGCCCTACAATGATAACTATAAAATATCGTTCGAAATGTACAGTACCAGTACTTTCTATTAAATTGCATTTGTCTTTTAAAACTGTATGGAGATGGCAAAATATAGTGGATCTATTTTTTGGGCTATAACATGACACCATTCTCACAGTTTACTCTATTGCAAATAAGGTCTCACTTTGAGGTCCTGTTTGCTGCACTAAGCTGTTCTCTGTGATTGAAGTCTGCAGGCCCATTGCTTGCTTGGTGGGATAGACTCTCACTCCCCTGCGACCTGAGTTGGAAGATGCTGTTAGAAAATGGATGGATGTTAATATAGGACAGTCTTCTCTGTTTATCTTGTATTTTACTTCTCTTGTAAATTTACTTGTGAGTTTGCATAGAGCCAGTAATTGTATTTACAGGATAAATCAATTGCTCATTCTGGCCTGCCATTCTTCAGGATTTGAAAACTTATGTAAAATAATGTGATCAGAGAAAATGTTTTTTTTTCAGAGAAGTACATATTTGTATGATTCACAATAAAGTGCAATTACAGTACATGCAGTATATGTTGCATACAAGCATGAAATACATAATCCACAGTATATACTGTAAATGACAACAGATCCAAAAATTAAAACTCATCATTGTAAGTTTATTTCATCCAGTCCTGGATGAAAGCCTTGACAAGATTCTTCCATGAACATCTTCAGCTATTCCCCTGCAGGGATTGTATCTTGTCATCTTATGTGAGTGTTTTTTCTCTTGATTGTGTTGTGTCTCATGGGTTCAAAGTCGATATTTCTTAGGTCAAACAAAAATCCATTTTCTTGCAATGTTTTTAGGACATAAAACATTGAAGTCTCTTTCAATGATATCACATACTCATGTTTGGGTTTCATCTCATTCATTTTCTGTCTCTTCATATTTCCAGCAAGCATTTGTTACATGCTTCTTTGAGTGGTATAATCAAATACCTCAGGATGCTCACAGGAGTCTTTTGAGAAAGTACAACCTTTATTTTGTTAGCAAAAATACAGCTTTATGGCAACTTACTTCATTTCACTGTCTGCATCATTCTGTTGATCTACAGGAATTGGAACTACTTTTCCATTGATTGACATGTGATAGCCCAATATCATGGTTACGACATTCCCACACCCTCTAAGTTAAAACCATATTCACTTAACCTTCACTGGAACTCTGCAGACATAGTTTTTGTGGTGTTTGTCTTGACAAGTGTCTCACAGTAACCAGCTGATGGATAGTCTCTTAACTCTAAGATTAGTGATGACACTTTTGTCACCAAAACACCTTGCATTTGTATGAATGTTGCTCTTGCATAAATATGATTCATCTGTTTACATACCTACCTGTTTGCAACCTGTACCTGAAACAAAACAGATCCTACTTCCTCAGTTGTCATTCCTGGCAACCACAGCAGACCTCAGGCATAATTTGAATGAGAACAGGAAGGCCTGTCTTGAATGTTTGAATGCTGCCGTGTTTGTCATGACTTTCTTTCTGATCACTCACCTGTTTCACCTTCCCTATCAGGTTTGGAAACAGCAAATTCAAACACGTGAGTGGTCAGTTTTTCAGGGGAAACTCTGCCAGGAAGGACCCAGTAGTGGTATGTGGTGTCATTCTAGAACTGAAACAAAGCAGACTGAGATGTTCTTCCAATGTTCCACCAGCAACACAAAGTACTTTTCATTCCAGTGGCACTAAGGAAGAGGTGAGTACTTTTGTCCATACTACTGTACTCATTAGTGGTCTTTCCACTAATCCATTGGAATGTCATGGAGCTATTTTCATGTGATGGATTCCTTTTTGCTTCATGTGAGTCTGGAACGTCACGCAGTCTCAAGCTGTACCATTTTACAGATTAAAATGTGGGTAAGCCATGAATTTGGACAGATTGTCAGTATCGGTGATTTTTGTATACTTGCAACAGATTAATGGGATTTCCCTTCGTTACCACATCCTTTCATTTTAAAAAAGCAAACAACAGGAACACTGTGGCTGAGAATGGATCCACCTCATCAATGTGCATTCTGCTCCAGAATACTGTTATTGTCACAGTGTTTGACGTTGCCCAATCTCACTGTCAATGCCAGCCTACAGGTTATAACTTCCATTTTCAGTGTGAAACACTGCTGCCTGCCCTTGGAGTGGACTTACAGCTGAGGCAATAACTGTGCTGCCAACTCAAGCGATTTAAGGAAATACTAAAGACCCTAAAGAACTACTGATGGCCAGCAGTTAATATACAGACACTTTTATATACTGTACACAAAATCTCTCTTTTTCTGTGGCAAAAGGGTGAAGAACAAAATCAAACAGACAATTCTGACATCAGCCTGGCAAATTGCTTTTCCACGAAACACTGCCATCTTCAGGTGTTTTCAGCAAATACACTTCTCTTGTGACATTATATAATGAAAATAAGCCTCTTTTATATTTTGGATACTATATCTAAAAATCCTTCATTTTCCAAGAATTATTCATTCGATTGGTTAAAATTATCACTTTTTTATAATATCATTTACAAAGTGCATTTTCTGCTTTAAAGAGCCCGTTTATTTCCTTCATTGGATTCAATTAAGCAGACGAAGTTTTACTTAATGCATTCGATTAGACTACAATTTTACTTCACATATTCACATATCCTCCTCACCCTGGAATTTCCAGAGTTATAAACGAGTCTAATAGGTCTATAATGTGAGAAGTACTTCTGTCGTGTGTAACTACTTTTGTCCATCAGATTTACAGCTATAAATATAATTCAATGCAATTCAAAGTTAAAAATACAAGCTGTAATGAAGGCACGTCATGAAAAAATAATATAGCCAGTATGCACCAGGGATGGAGGTGGATGTGAAATGTGAAATTCTACTGTACTGTACGCTCATTGTGTATTTTGTCTCAAAATACAATATACGGGTATGTATTAAAATTTTATTTTAAGAAAACGACAAAAGAGTAAAGATATTTAACTAGTTTATTTGAATACAATACAGGATCTCTTGACTTTGTTGATAGTGGGAAAGCATGCTGAAAAGACGGTGTCGTCTCCAAGGAAACCATTGACAACAACCTCGTGAGAAAGTACGATCCAAGAGCAAGGAAACAAAACAAATGCAGTTGCATATCCCTTTTCTTCCAAATTGCATGTCGATGATCCTTAAAAAATCCAACAGAAGACAATGGAAAACCAAAGGAGGGCTAAAAGCGCCAATCCTGCGTTCACGTATTTCACAAAAAGTACCCCAAATAAAAACGCAGAGTTGAACGCACGTTCGATGAAATCCAACTTCAAGACCAGGCCAAATCAACATATCGCCCCTGTGGAAAACATAAAGGAAATACAGGTTTGTTAATATTTCACTTAACTTGTTAGATTTTGCAGGACCGGTGTAGTTTATAGAATGCATTGTTCCTCGTTGAGGATGTCTGAATCAACAGAAATAGCAATCCGGCAATTCTTATTGCTTATAAAACTGTAAAGGAAACTAATAATATAACAAACAAAAAAATAAATAAAATATCAAACAGTTCCAGGCGCAACTGTTTTGCATGCTGAGTATTTCCTTGGTCGCTAAATTTTTAAACAAGCAGGGCATCGAGGTACAGACTGTCGGTGTAGTTTCTATTCTTTCGGAAGACTGCGCTCAAGGAAATATGCAAATTTGCATCGCTGCCTTGTTATTGTAATTTGTCCTCAAAAGTCACTTTTTTCTTACCCATGCGGTTTCAGGATAGTTGAATAATTAAATAAGACGAATTTTGAATTTCATGGACAATAAATGCCTTGTGCTTAGGGTGGTGTGGCTTCATAAATTTAGATTTTATCGCTGAGCGTATTTTGAAGTAATGAAATATCACAGCACATTGAATGTAGTTTACTCGTCCCCCTTAGTCTCATGATTAGGATGCTGAACCTCATTTTGAAGACGTCACGCGTGATCAATCACCTACATAGGGACTGAAGGAGGCTCCAGGCCACTACAGCGAGAGCTATATTTATTTCGGTGCCCCCTATAGAAATCTCTCAGCGTAAATAGCCTAGTTGTTACTTCATTCCTTATTTGTCTCTTTAATACACGTGGAATTCACACACTTGTTACCCAGAGAAGGTAAATGTAACATCCAATGGCCCAGGATGTGAATTCAGTTAGCAGTAACGATCGATAGTTTAGACAAAATGCTGTATTAGAAACATGGCCAGTACAGAGGAAGGGAGTATTTTGGGGATTATTGGGGAGGTAGGTTTCCATTTTGTTTTTATTTTACCACGAAAACCAAACCTAAGCACGGAATAAGTTTTACTGGGTAAACGAAGAAACTAGACAAGTTGAAGTTTCAAGAAAAAGCTGCGTGCTGTTCTTATTTGATATATTGTATTGTAGTTGAAAAATATTGTTTTTTACTCGTAGTTGTTTATAGAAATCAACTGATGCTGTACCCTTCCTGAAGCGTCGAAGAAAAAGAAACATTTTGTTGATATTGTTACATTCGAATCACCAGGGCTTAAACAAGTTCAGTTACTATGTGACGTGATATCAAAATGTTACTTATTAACATTTTGTCTGTTCACATACGAACACATTCTTCATTAACTTTAACCGTCTGTTGCATTCAGAAAACAAAATAACAATATGCACCAGCAAATACGTGGAAATTGTTTTGATCCAAGTTTCGGTAGAGATTTTTTTTAAAACTAAAAAATAACATATTTGAAAGAAAAGGACATGACATACGCTGTACAAGTAAGTTCGTGAGTTTTTTTAAATAAACCCGAATTATTAAAATTGTAAAGTATTTAACCATTAAATGCATTTAAAACATTTTTGCATTAAAGGGGATCTGTATAAAGAGGTTTGTAGAAAATAGCGTTCTGTCGTTCTTCAAATAGCTTTCCTTAAATTCATCTTTTACATTTTCTCAATTTAACTTTTAAATAAATGCATATATATTTTCAAAGAGTTTAGCTAAAGAGTTTACTAAATCAATTTTTGTACAGCAACTGACTTATTTTGTCAAAGATGCACATGCCCTTTTATCTTTGAATAAATCACTTGATGGTTGTGGTTAAGATATGATTGATTTGTGACAGTGTCAACAGTGGAGAACTATAAAGCCAGTTCGAGCATGTTCATGTATTTGAACTCCAGACTGTGCTATGCTATGGTTCAGTGATTTGTTATGTAAATTAAACTATATAAAAATTAAACACTACATTTGTGGAATACAGATCAAACTGCCTGCTGAAGAACGTAAAAGATAATCAGAGGTTTGCTTTTTGAAATTAAGGAAATGCAGATGAAAAACATCTTTAATTTCTCCTGTATTGTTTTTTCTTGCCTGTTGCGCGCCCTGTTCCTGGGGGGGGGGGGCACAATCCAGCAGGTCTTGTTTGCCACGTCTAAACTGTCCATTTCTGAGTACTTGGAACAGTTCAGTTTTAACCACTGAAACAGGTACTTTTGACTTAAGTTAACCAATGATCTGAATTTACTCATGAGGACTGTGATTTTCCAGGTCCAGACCTGACCTGCCCTTCTGTTGAATACCTGGCATCAACTACAAAATAGCTGGCAAAAACGTGAAATCTAAGCACCAGGATGCACACAGGGAGAGCAAGATACTGTCCCACATAGCTGGATAATGCTTTGGAAATAGCTGAAGTCGGTAGCTTTACAAAAGCTACTGCATTATACAGTACCTCTTCACTGTATCTTTTCATGATCCGAATATTCTTTCATTTCTGATTCTTTAACGCAGATTTGTTTTTCAGCTACAGTCCCTGGCAGGTCCTTATGAGAAGCAATTTCACAAGCTGTACATGGTATAGCTGTATAAGGTGGAAGAGATATTGATCACTCATGGCAAATAATAAATTTAGGGCAACGAAGATAAAAAAGAGTCCTGCTAGGAATTTACTAATCTCCTTTCAGAGAAATGAAAGCAGCTTGAGTGACTTCGGGGGAAACAAACCTGAAAATCGAAAAGTGCCCAATTATAAAACTCACAATAAAATTTCAAATCAGTATTATTAGGTAACATATGACCTATATATGTGCTTATTTATCAGGAAATAAGTCTATAACAGTCAGTAACAGGTGGCTTTTTACATTAGACACCTGATGGAAACAAATCCACATAGATTTTTGTCTGACTGTGGCCCAGGTTAGAGTAAAATCGAATAATAATCTGCAAATAGCACATCACAGACTCTGTGCTTGATGGCAGTTTTCCGCTGGATAAAAGGTAAAGGGTTTTCACTGGATAAAGCCTCTGGAAGGGAAAAAGCTGACATTAGGCTTTATGTGTTTCACATGTCACAAAGAGGGTATTATTTCCCCAAGACAAAGTGATTTTGTGAGGCTTTAAGCATGCAGGTCAGCAAATTGTGTTATTTTCTTCTAGTTTCAATTAGTCTGAAGTCCGTTTCTCATCTGGGTACTGTGTTTATTTAAAATTCTTGAAGGATACTTCCATGTCAATAAAAAAGTTTAAATCTAAAGATTATAAAGACAGCTGCATAGTCACTGACATTGGATAGATTGTACAGATTCAACATGCATTTATGTAAATAAGAGCAGAAAATCTATACACAAACCTTTATTTTTTTATTAATTTGGAAATTGCAAATCCTTTCTCCGTGGAATCACTGCTGCTTTGACTATTTAAACAGTAGTTAAAGCCAGGCAATGAATTTTGGGAAACAAAGTTGGTAATATATAAAATTCGTGCGGTGGTGTGGGACAACCCTTCATCTGCTGGTAAAAATATATTTACGATAAGCAAGTCATTAATCTTCTGCTTCCTGTATCGGATAAATGACTATCCATTTTCTAACTGCTTTATGACGAGCTATTTGTAGATTCGCAACCTTAATGTTATGTGGCGCCCTCTGCTGTAACCACCCATCAATTAATTCATCAGTTTAAAATGTGATATCGGATCCAAATTTTCTTACGTGGATTTTACTGCATTTTACGGTTTCTTGTACAAAACCCCATTTACGGTTCATTTTATAAGTAGGGTATTATAGCTTATGTTGAGTGATATTGTATTTTTTATATAACGATATTTACTATACCTTCAGTAATTTTCCGTCCGCTGTTCCTTATGTGAGTAATTAATTTTCATTTGATTTCTTTCTATGTAAGTAATAAAAATAGTCATTTCATGCTACGGTAAGCAGTTAACGTGTCAACCGTATGATATTTATTGTAAAATATGTCTGAAGAACATAATGCACATTCAATAAAACGACGCATTTAAAACGTCGCAGGATTTTAATTGGTTTTGTTTCTGGCATTATGACGCTAGGTGGCAACGTTTTCTAACTGTTGGGGATTAAAAATGACGTAGCACAGCTCATTCTATTTAATATACTGTATTTTCTGTTTATTGATGAACATTCAAGCGTTCCTTAATACTGGTTTTGAGTTCAAAGGAATGGTATTAATCAGCGATTTCACATAGAAGTGTTTAGGGTGTGATTATTGCCTTAAGGAAAAAAAATGAAACACTTCCTGTATAAAAGGTGCTACCCGTGCATGAATTAATAACTACAGTGTCAGGCAAACTAGCAGTTACATTGGCAGTCTTTAACTGAGCATTCTGATCTCTTTCAGCATGGTCTCAATCAAATAATTTTTTTTTTCTTTTCATCCCTTAGTTAGTCTGTACTAGGATGCCACTAATGGTTCTACCTTACTCTTGTCTGTTAACTTATTAAGGTGATGATTTAGTCAAAGTAATTTACTTTAGAATTTGAATACTTCAATGTAGAATATAATTGAAAAGGTAAATGGATGAGTACTGTTTCAAAAATAGTGCGATATATACAGTTTATATTTTAATCCTCTGTAAACTGGTGAACAGCTCTCATCTTGTAGGAGTCCCAGTTGTTTCCATTGAGATAGTTTCAGTGACCATTTTCATGAATTATTTATAGAAGTACTCTAGTTACAGAGTTTCTCTTAGTGGTTTGGTTTACTAGAGAAATAACTCCCATTAAATATTTATAATCGCTACATCTTTCATATTTAAAATATTTTAAAAAATGTACTGTACATAAAACCAATTTCTATCTATGCTGTTTCTTTTCAAAGATATATTGGGCTTATGGTATAAAAATAGGACTCTCTGTATAATGTGTTGTGAGGGAATTTTGCATTTAACATTTCAGTGACAATGATTTTTTCTGTTCCATTTAGGTGAAGCTTAGTGTTAGCCAGCAATGTACAGGACACACCAGTGAGGCTGGCACTGAGGGTATCTTATCTAGTCCCCCCTGCGCAGCAGAGATTCTGTCACAGGCCAGAAGGGAAGAAGTTGTTTGACCCACAAAGTGGAGTCTCAGAGTTGACCTTGTTTCTTTACATTTGAAAAGAACATATTACTCAGGTTGGAACCTTTCCAGACCAACAGTCTTCAGTCATTTTAATTTTGAATAATAAAAAGATATTCCCTAGTTGGCTATGCTAAGCTATCAGCAAATGTACTTTTTGTGTACAAGAATAGTGTAACTTAGATGATAACCGTGGAAGACTTTCCAAACTCACATGTATTGAACCAATTTGCTTCAGGTTCTTGAAAATGTGAGAGAGGTCTTACTGGTATTTTTGATACTTGTGTAGGTTCTCACTATTTGTTTGTATATGCGCTGTAATACAGTATATTTACTAACACTATTGTAAAAATAGAGTGATTAGAATGTCAGCATTCTTATCTTGAACAGTCTTGTTATTATATCTTTTGCAGTCTTGTCATTAACAATATCATTATATGTTTCTGTGTTGCTGCAGTCCACTTGTAGGACTTTCTAAATAGGAATTTAGGGAATGAAGATAAGCTTTTTATCAAGAAAAGAAAGCTAGAAATATGGTTATTTAAAATAAATTATCCAAAATTATCATTCTGACTTATGAAACTGTTTCCTAATATAAGGTAAATCATAAGAATAAATGCATTTTAAAAATTAAAGGTATTGGGAGTGGAAAAAAATGAAAAACGAATTAAGAACTGTGTAAATTATAAATTATAAATTACAACATTACAATAAATTACAAGGAGACTGGAATCTTTTGAAAAGTTACCATGTTGAGATACTGGGGTGTCGATGAGATGTCATTCTGACCTTTATAATAGTGAAACAGGTCATCTGCTGCTCTGTAGGTGAGTTTAGTAAGGCGATATTACTGTAATGGTAATTACCTTGGCTGAAGGGATGATATCGAATCCCTGAAGAGTTAGTTAGCAACCTCCGGGAGGAAAAACAATATTCTAATTTGGATTCTGAATTAAACTGTGACCTCTGGATGGGGAAAATTAGATTCTGACTACCAGTGCATGCAAGTGGACTTGGAATTCTAAGGTCTCATGAATAATAATAGAGATTAGGAGGGAGGATTCTGTTAGGATTGCCGTCAGCGGTGGAGATGCTGCACTTTAAAACTGACCACCAGAGCAAGGTAAGCTGAGTAATAATCATTGATGTTGAGTGTATCAGTCGTCGTGTTAAAGTTAGAAAAGATCTATTAAGATTCAGCAAGGTGCTTTATAATCTTTTGTGCTCTGCAAGGCAATGTGTTTTTCGGAGTTCATCATGGTGGTTAAATTTGTCTTTTTCATTAACTGCTTTTTCTTGAAAGTATTGAGGTGAAGGGTTATCTTTGTCTTCCAATACCAAAATTAAATCATTTCAAGTACATAGTTCATTAGAACTTTGCATATTGTTCTTGCTTTTTTGTATAATAAATATTTGGGTTTGAGTCGACCAATATTCCTTCTGGGAAATGTAATATTAGAACCAACACCATGAGATGTTTTAATTGGTTAAACCTTAATTATTATCTGCACCTTTTAGGTGTTTTTAGGTTAAACGATCAATAAAGATTTTATATTAGTTTGCAGACAAATTCAGATGCACCATAAAATTAAGAACATAATGTGTTGGTAAGATCAGTTCTGTATGTTTTGAAACTATTTTATCAGATAATATCATGAAAATAAACATATAATTAGTTTTTTTTCCTGTGGTGGCCTACTTCCAAAAGTAACATACCACATCATTTTTGCACTGAGCTGGAGTGGTATCCTCTTGATTTCAACCTCTTACAGATTAATTGTTCTGATATACAGTATACAGTATGATATATTATATGATGTCATGTTAAGTAAATCAAGTTGACTTTTCTTGGTTACCTAGAAGCACTTACCTGATTACATGGCAGATTCCCAGTTAAATCATTACAATGCAATCACATCTGATTGCCTTGGGTATTAAACATTACAACAAACACTGTAAGGGTTTCTTGCCATTTTATCTGTCAGACTGGAGTGCCTTATTGGTATTAGTTGGTACAGTCTATTGATTAATGTAGATTTCTAGTTGTGAAGCTTAAACAATCTTCTCAGCCGCTTTGTTTAACTTCTCTATTTGCCAATGGCTTCTTGTTGTTTGAATAGCTAATACAAGCACCTAACAGTCTATGGAAAACAACCACTATAATGGTATGCTATAAAAGCAGTCTGAGCCCATAAAAAGACCTTTTAACTCACCTTTAGTACTGTATTTGTGAGAGAAGTTCCATTAGGTTCTTAAGGTGCTGAGGTGTCTTATGGTTTTGAGGTTGCAGTAAGAATTGTTAAAATGTCTAGAGCATTTCGAAAGCATCTCTGGAAGCAAAGTGTTACAAGAGTCCTCAAGGTAAGAGATCTAAAAAAATTCTGTTGTAGATGACTGGGTTTTCTGCTTTTCTATTGCTTGAAATAAAAGGCCACGAAATGCTTTGTTAAAGTTCCTTCATGTCCGATTGTGAGATGAGAAGACTTCCTGCTATCTTTTAGCAATTTTTTAAAAATCTATTTGGGTTGTGAAATTAATGGACTGTAACTACCGATAAGGGAAATGTTTTTTATAACTTGATTGTTTATATAAACTTAAAGTGGTATATTAAGATGTACAAGCATCTTTACTATGGGAATTACAGTTTGAAAAATGGAAGTGGATAACACATAATATGCCAATATGTGTTTACTTTATAAAAATGTAAATGTGCATGTACTGTAGCTAGAAGGTTACTCTGTCCTCTTGTGTTAAGTATTACTAATTGGAAGTTGTAATGATTAGCATTCTTCCTTTATATTTTTACCTTTTATAATATGCAAATAAGCATTTAATTGCACTTGTGCATAGGACAATAAATTGAACTGAACTTTTATAAGTTTTATTATCATAGGATAAAATTAAAAGAAAACTGAGTAACTGCAACATTTTGATGGGTTTTATTTCAATATCACAAATTCATTTAACTTTGTTTACAGGTCTAGTGTATCTCAGAACTATATATATATATTTAATTTAGCAGAAACTCACATTGCAAAATGATAACATTTAATTTAATTAACATTGATGAAATACAAGGACAGTATGCACTCCACACTTTTTGCTAAGGTGTCATTTAAAGGTAACGAATGGTGTTTTTGAAACAGAAAATGTACATTTTATGTTACAAACTAAATCCTTGAGAACAGTGTTTCCAAAAATAAAAAAGGAAACAAATAAGAAATTAAACAAGATACCACATGTCTTTTAGTGAGAAGTATCAATAAATCTGTTTAGTTGCTCTACTACATAAATATTTCAATGTGGTATTCTTTGAATAGTTTGTGTATATCATCTGTTCATAGTAAAACAGAGCAACTGTTCCATCTAATCACCAAATATAAGAGGCCGGTTATCTGAAATCGTACGTGTTGTTTAATGAAAGTGTTAGTATTTAACCCAGCCTGCATGTTTAAACTGGAGTAAGCTAAGAATATCTGAATAAAAGTAATGTATGCTGTAAGAGAACAAAGATTTTTTTAGGTTATTACTCTGTAACATGTAATTTTGTATTTCTAGTATAAACTGTATGTCTAAATAACCTAAAATATTTGATTTTTAGTAATATTTCTCTCTCTCATTTTTTTATAGATCTACTTTATTTTTTGTACTGTACCTGAACTTTTGTCTTTACTTGTTTTCTGCAAGATAAATAGCACAAATATCCTTTTTCAACCTTGTTATTTACACTAAGGAAAAGTTTTTCTGTATTTAATTACTATGATGCATGGTCTCACTTGATACGGTGATAGAGAGCGTTTCTCTTCCTAACACTGTTTGTCAGTTTGTTCCACAAATATGACCTAGTCCAAAGTTATCATGTGATAAGAGTAAGAGTTCACCTGTTGCACAGCAACCGATTGTGTTTTCTTTTCTTATTCCAGCCATTCCTTTGACATCTTTGATTGGTAATGATTTATTTGTCAAAAGCAAGCAGGGTCCTTGTTTTTTTCACAGGTCAATAAGCTTATTAATTTTCTCATGTCCAGGCTTGTTGACTGATTCTGACAACAGTTAATTCAGTGACCATGGGATGCTTAATATGGATACATTTTTCAGACTATTTGAAAATGCTGTACTTTAGTTACAGTAAGAACTATATTTACTCTATTAGGATGAACTACACTATCAGACAAAATTAAGCAGCATGTGCTCAATAATAATAATAATAATAATGGAATAAAGAGAATGGAAGAACTCTACAATGCTATAAACATCCAATTTTATTTAGAAAATATTCATTTTCTTCATCCAAAATGTCAGTTATGAATATTGGACATCCGAATGAATAGTTTTGTTAAATCTTTTGTTGTAGGCAGGTAAGAATAATGTTTTAGTCTTAAAGAAGACTTCCTGAGTCAACGCAACATTTTTGTACAAAACATTTTTTGTTCATTTTTAAGTAAATGTTTTATGCCATCAAAATAATTAACTTGTGGGGCTCATTAGACCTTTAGTTTATTTATATTTATATTTTTATGAAAAAGCTCCTAGGTGGCCTCTTCTTAGACTTTTAGGTTTTAAGCAAGTAGGCCATTCTTGTGGAGATTACTAAGATCACTTCTCAATGTCTGCAGTACTGCAAGTTTTCTGGTCAGTGCCAAATCAAGAATTCAAGCACAGTAAGAACCCCTTTATTTTTCTACAAAACATCTCTTGCTTTGCATTAAACTACCTACTGTATTAACTACATGACACAATGGAGTCTGTAAACATCTCTAATACAGAGTTCTTTCGATTCCTGCTTTACTTAACACCTTGTAGAAGCTAGACAAAAAAACAGAAAATTGGTTGTTGTAACATGGTAGGAACAAAGAATGTGTTTCAGCTTTTAAAGTTATCATTTTGGTATTTGTAGCTAATCATTTTAAGATGTTTGAGGCGTCATTCCGTCAATCCTAGAAAAAAATCAAGGGACGAGTTATTTGTTTCAGCTTTTAAAGTGCTTTACAAAGTGTGATTAATTTATTAGCTTGCCTTTTCAATGTTACCTAGCAGCAAAGCAGATAAAATGTACTGCAGTGTTTCGTTACTGTTTCATGGGGAAGCCCTCAATTCCCACTGCAAATGGACGTAGCTGGTCTTTTCCTTGGTTTAATTTAACGGTGTTTGTTCCACCTGTTAGTGTTTACATTAGTATTGGTAGATGGTGTATAGATTGCATAGTTACTGCCACCTACTTAATCAATGTGCTGTAAAACCGTTCAGGAGACAAAGTGTAACCCTTTAAGATGTAAAGAGAGAAGTCTGGACGTTGTTCAGGACAAACAATGCTTTTCAGTAGTGTGGCCATTCATCTTTGTCTCATTTTTTTAAAACTAACATAGCATAATTGAGTACACAAAGGATTACTACCTTTTCTGAATAGGAGAAGGTGTACACTTTTTGGAAACTACTACTGTAATCGTCTCTTGCTGGACTCAAACTGTCTCCGGAAAAGCAGTAGGACTGAATTCTGTTCATACTATAGCCTTGAAGATGCATCCAGTGTTTGAAGTTGTGACTCCCCAAAAGTAAATGCTGATCTCTGCTTACAGTCACTTGCACTTAGAAGAACAGTGGCCATAAAGATGTTAAGTCTTCAATGAGTAAAGGACAGCCTCTGTTCTCGGTGATAACCAATGGTCAAATTACTGCATTTAAAGTATGTTCAGATCTCCATTAATTGTATCTTACTTGGTAGTCTCCTTATGGTATTCAGAAAAAAGTGTTTTTTTTGTTACAGAGTATTAATTAGGACTAGTCTAATAGAAATCTATATGAATCAAGTGACATGCCTGTTAATAATGGATGCTAAATAAGTGAAAATATAAAAGTAAATATTGGAAACAAAATGTTTTCTAGTTAAATGTGTGGCGAGAAGTGGACTCTTTTTTACCCACAGTAACTGAATTGCAGATTAAATATTTGCTTGTGTATCACAGTTTATCAGTAGAGATGGTAATTGAGAAACCTTTGTTCACTGTTGCTGATGTACCTAGTGTATGCATGATGGCAGACACTACGAATGAACCTTTCCTGCACTGCACTGATATTGGGTGAATGTGGGGTCAGCTCTGGCCTGTGCTGCCTCTCCAGTAGATGACTGGGTTAGACAGGATGCTGGAATATGCTGAAAGCAGAGTGAAGAGCTCACAACCTGGCTATCTCACTGTGGAAGTGGGGTGCTTATAAAGCAAATGACCGTTCGATGATGGACTGCCAGTGAAATTAAAGCTGTGAGTTTGTTGTGGATTATTGTGGTGACAAGAAGAAAGGATCTGCTGCAAGCAGAGAGGCACCCTGCTGTTTATTGCTTACTGCATTACAAGTAGTTCTTCTTTAATAAATGTAGGTAGGCTTGCATTAATCAGTTCTTCCATGACCGTGTTATTTATAACTTCCATATTGTTCCCTAACCACAAGGTCTGCTGTATTTATATTAGAGGACTAGGTTTACATGCAAGTTGAAATTGTGTGTATTTATATTTAAAATCTGTTTGGTTTTATTGACATGGTATATATTAATTAGTGCAAATGAACTGTATTACCGTATTATATCCCAATTAGGTAACAGCTTAAATCCAGTATAAACAGTGCATTCTTTTAAGAAAGTTCTGTCTAAAGTTAGCTATTCTAATAAAATTTTCGAATTAATAAGTTGCCTTTCTAATAAAATGTGATTTTAGGATGGCCAGTTATTGTAGTTTTCCAGTTTTCACCTATGATATACATTTTCATTTGTAAATGTTTTTTGACCTTGAAATCAGACACATGATTAGTACACTATGTTAATGCAAGGATTTTTGTGGATCATCTTGTAACAATTCATGGCACATAAGGAAATCAAGTTTAGCTCTAATTATGTCTGCTTTTAAAAAACTAAATCTAGGGTAAACTGCTGACAGTTTGGAAATTTTACATCATAGTTCAGGATCATAGTCCTGTGAAATGCCTGAAAACCCAATTTGAGTATAAAATAATTAACCACAATAAAGAATGCTTAGAAGTTACAGTAAATGCTGATTGCCTTTTTAATAGGTCTATTGTGCAGTTAATAGTATGAAACTAGAGCACCCTCCACATCTGTGTTTTCTATGCCCTAGAGATGTGACATGATTAAGGAACGTGCTCATTTTCTTCATTTTTTGCTCTAAATGTTATTAAGGATAATACGACTCGCTTACAATAATAACTATAAACATATGTTCATGCCATGGAGTGTGCGTTTTACTTCTGTTTTTCATGCATGCTTTTGTTACTGGCGAATATACAGGACTAATTCAAGAATTCCTGATGAGCTGCACACAGTTGTGATAAATTGATATTCAAAGCTCAATTGCTTGAGTTATTATGTGATATTGTGCATTTTACTGTATTATGCAAGACCACTACCGGTGTATTCTGCATAGAAATGGAATTTGAGTGGCAGGACTGGCTTGTCTCTAAATGGCATCTGCGAACACTTTCTTCAGAAACTGAAAAATAGTTTTTGCAGTTTAACTTGCATAAGTATGTGCTGACACTTTTATGTCAAGCCTAAGCATGAACATTTTCAGAAAAATACAGTGATTATATTTAATCAAAATTGTGATCTTTTTATTTAAGCCATCGTAATGCAAGAAAATTTAATTTTTATAGATCATTATTCATCATATATTGTACAAGTGCAAGTATCAGCTTGATCTGAAAAGACAGTCCCTTCAGTTCCCCTACCAGTGATCTCAGTCCTTTCAGAGACTGTGCTGTTTATGTTAATAGGCATTAACAGCATACCCTTTTTTCGCCTGACAATAGCCAAGTGATTTTGTCAACTGAGTCATTCTATCCCAAGTCACACAAGAGCAAAAGAAAACCCTGATACACCAGTGTTGATGCACTCCATTGATTTGCTGTCAGTTCAAGGTCAAGGAACAGCTACAATCCTTAATATATTTTACTGTACAGTCACTTACAAAAGACTTCTTAAATCATTAATCAGGTGTAGATGTAACCGAATACACTACAAAACAGTAGTGCCATTATTAAAATATTGTGTGTAGAAGGATACAATATCTTTGTTGTTATTATTGGGTATGGGTATATCCTCTACTTTAATTTTTAAAATCAATTTACAAATAGTATGTTTTGTTTCTAGCAATTGAAAAGCCATTTTAAAAATGTTTGTTAAATTTACTGTTGTGAACAATAATTTATGCTGTTTGATGTAATATGATCTCACAATATGGAGTAAGGTAATTGGCTGTTTTAAAAATATAGATATGTTCCCATTCAGCTCTTAAAATACTGTGATTGTGTGCAGGATTCCACTGTTAAATCATAGAGGTGCTGTTGCGTTATGGTAGGATGTCGATCAGGTCGTGCTCGAGGCGAGTAGTACTACAGAGTTCGTTTGTTTTCGTGGGTCCCAGCAGTGTCGCAATGAGTTGGGTCCGAGTTTCTCACTGGATAACGAAACAGTCGCTTGTCCTGGGTTTCATTTTCGGAGCTTGTCTTGTAGCAAAAGCTTAAGGAGGAACGGGAAGCGAAGCGCGCCCAGCTGGATGGCAGGCATGACTACGTGCTGGCGACTGTGGCGTCCTGCCTGGGCCTGGAGAGAGGAGACGTTGAGGACGCCATTCTGGAGGGGACTCAGGTGAAATCCACCTCTCTGGTCCTCTGTTCTCCTACGTGAGAAAATCACTCCTCTCCTGAAGGGCATATAGGGCTCTAGCTTATCCCTGGGCAGGTCACCTTTTTTTTACACTTTTTATTATTGAGAAAGAGAATGATGTTCTGAACAACATTCAGATCTTATGTTCAATCCCTTTACTCACTGAATAATTGCCCAAGTTATTTCTGTCCAGTAAAAAAAATGCTTTCTTAAGTGCATTAAAGGTTTTATCCAAAATTAGACAAGTGAAAAATAATTCAGAACTCTTGCAGTGAATCTGTTCAGTTCACAGAACATCACACTTTATCTGTTATTCCTCAGTCCATCGAGATGTAAATGGGCTGCCAGCATTCAGTTGCTTACACCCATCCTCTATAATTGTTCTGGTAGAAAGAATGGTTAGGAAACGTTGTGTGAGCACAGTCAGATAGTTTCTCTTCCCTCCCTCCAAAATCTATTTTCATGGTATTCCCTTTTCTCTTCTTTTCTTGTTGTTCTTCCTGAAAAATAAAATCATAGTTCATGTGTGAAAGCCTCATGCCTTATGAGTTGCATCAATTAAAATCCCTGTCTTCCAGATTGACCGCATGGATCGCTTTTTTGCTGCGGGGGGGCTTCCTCACATTATGTTTTATTATCAAGATGTGGAGTCAGCAGAAGCTGGTAGGTATACCCACTTACAACGGTTGTAGTTGGAAAAGCGCAATGGGGGCCCCATCGGCTTTAGAACATCAGTATTGTGTGATGGTGTTTTCCTTTTTATTTTGAATAGTGTTAGGGTTATGACTGTATGAAGTTAAAATAAAGAACTGGGATTAGTTAGGATTGAGATAAGTTAGGATTGTGATTTATTTTATGCTTACGTTTAGGGTAAGGGCTGAAGCTACAGTAAGATTACGGTTGTATCTACAGTTTGTTGGAGTTAGCCTTGAGGTATGGGTTGTGTTTAGAGCTCAGGTGGACTGGGGGTAGGGTTTACTTTAGGTTGGAACAAAGATTAGGGTTAAAGATGTAATTAGGGTGAGTTAGAATAAAGGTTAAGATTGTAGTTGACTGAAATGTATGAGTTAGAGTCGCGGTTGGGCATTAGGAATGAAATTAGAGTATGAAATACAGTTAGGGTTTGCATAAAGCTCTAAGGGTAAGACCTAGTCTTGTGTGTGAAATTAATGTTTAATCAGGTTTAGGAGTAAGATTAGAGATAGGATTAAGATTGAATTCAAGTTGGCTTTAAATTGGTCAAGGGTATACTTATTACTATAAATGTAAAGTATCTGGGATCTGGAATTGACTTTTAGTCTACATGTTGAGGTTAACTCAAAGATTGGACTTGATAAAAAATTGGTCTGCGATTTGATTAGGGTGAGATTTTTGGATTTAACAATAAAATTAAGGCACTGATATTAGAGAAGGATAGAAGTTTTGATTAGAGTTGGGGTAGGGGATTAAAGGGATGCAATGTTTTTGAATAATGAAAACATTTTAAATTTGAACATGTACAGCATCGACATCTGCTGCAGCCAGTTCATCCGTAGGCAGAAACAAGAAGCCTAAAGTGTTTCTGACAGAAGGCAGAGATGTGGCACTAAGTGGGGTGTGTGTCTTTTTCACAAGAGCCAATGTTTCCAAAGCCATTACATCAGAAAATGTACACAGGGTAAGGATGCCACCTCCTAATCATCTCAGACTTCATTCTTTTTCATAGTGAGGTTTTAATTATTTAATATTAAGCCTACAGGAAACTGCATGAGTGTTTAAGGAGCACACGAGGAATGTGATGTAACGGAAACTAAACCCTAAAAAGTCCGAAAAAAATATTCAATATTTAATTTAACCAGCTAGCTCTGAAGTATTTTTTTCTTAAAGTTACAGATAAAAATTGTATAACTTCTTGTATATGTATAACTTGGGTCTTGGGAACCACAGACCAGTCCTTGACTGTTTTTTATTACGTTTGTTGCTTAAAAGCTTGCATTTAAGACAGTTCTCCACCTGAAGACTTATCAGTAATATAAGGATTGTATGAGTAAAAGCTATCATTTATAAAGCACTTTTTAGCTGCTGACTAATTGTATTTGTGTGTCTGTTGCTTAGTTAATAGAAACAAGACTTTCACTCTAAAAAAAGGCAGGGATTTTGATTCTATATCACCTCTCATCACCTTAAGCAAAACATTAAGTACGCTGATACACTGTTCTATCTGAGTTATGTTTTAAACATGCCAACACAATGTTGGGTTTCTATCATTTGTAGGATGTGAACTTCAACATGCTGGACACAACAGAAGTTGGCCTGCTAAAGAGTGTGGAGCAACTGCTGTCTGAAATCTTTATTCCCACTCTGAAGAAGATGAATTATGGCTGGGGAGATTTAGCAAGCCCCCAGGCAGCATCTGTCAGACAGGACTTCCTTAGTTCTCTTGACAGCTTTGTGGCTGTGCTTGTTGGGGCCCAAGAGAGCTTAATGGAAAAGGTGACTTCAAGTAGTTTGAACGGACCATTTAAGCAGCCTAGGCCTCTAGTTCTGTCTTTAGAAAGGATGAATTTAGAAACTAGAGTAATGTCGCTGGATTAGCATAGGTAGCTGAAATATATTTAGCAGCTACAGAACTGGTAAATCTCAATCCTGTTTTGTTTTGGAAGGTGGAGGAAAACTAAACCTATTTCTCACTGAAATACATTCCCTAAATCAGGTTATCAAAAAGTGGTAGTTTTATGCCATCATTGAAGGCAGAAGAAAACTTCACTGAGTAAGAGAACTTTACTGAGAAGCAATAATTTCTGTATCATTAAGAAATAAACCTCACTCATTCATTCCTATTTATTGTCTTTTTTGTCAGTCATATAGAGATATATTTCAAAATATGACACTGTATACTATTTTGGAATAGTGTAATTATTGTACAGTATTTTATGGATGTAGCAGACCTTCACAAATATACTTAAAGAAGTTATACAATACTGAACTTAATTTTTACTAAATAAATTTGTGAGGCCTGTATTCTGTTTATGATGCAATTTGTGAATTAAACTTGTTTTCTGTAACCAAGGAACATGTGCAAGCAGGTTGTGTATCACTTTGTGTATGACCTGGTTTGTTCCAGTTCTTACTGTTTCAATTTGCTTTCAGAGCACTTTGTTTGCACTTCCAGATTTGTGATAACCCATAATTTAAACTTTGTATTGTTAGTTGACCTTGATAAAGTGCGTTGAGCTGTGAGCAATAACATTGAGCTAAAACTTATTTGTTTCCCTTAACAAACTTTTGTACCTTTCTGCATTTAAGTGCAGGCTTCTAAATTCAGTTTTATGTAGGATTTCAAAGAAACACTTTGTATTTTACATGAACAAATCCAAGACTGTGCTGGTGGTGCTGCTAACATAAATTAAGAAAATAGTGCAACATTCACTCAGTAAAAAAGGTTTAAATCTTATACCTGTAACTGCAAGTTGTGGGTTCAAATCCCAGATGAGATGCTGCTGATGTGCATTTCAGCAAAGTAGTTCACCCAAGTTGATCCTGTTGAATACACAGCTGTATAAATGAGTACAAATGTAAGTCACTCTGAATAAAAGCACCAGTACAGCTGAGAATAATATGTTCCACTTACCTTCCAGGTGAATCTAAAAGAGTGTGAGACTTACGATTTGAAAACTCTCAAAGGACCATCTGACTTCATTGCTGTAGCCAACAGCACAGAGGCTCTGGAAAAGATTGAGGCGTGTATAAAAGTGTGGATCAAACAAATAGAACAGGTAATATGGAGCTCAAGTGGGAGACGTAGCCCAGCATGAGAGATTTTTTCCCCTTTTCTTTAGAAATGACTGACGGCTGTCCTGTGGTCTCAGGTCCTTGCAGAGAGTGACCAGCTGAGAAAGGAGGCGGATGACCTTGGGCCGCGGGCGGAGTTGGACCACTGGAAGAAACGCATGTCCAGGTTCAACTTCTTGCTAGACCAGTTGAAGAGTCCAGATGTCAAGGCAGTGTTAGGAGTGCTCACTGTGGCTAAATCAAAGCTCCTCAAGGTACGGCAGGACTCCTTTTAATAGGTTTTGTAAGAGGAAAAACGAAGTAGTGGTTTAACTATTCTTTATTTTATATTGGTTTCATAAGCCAAAACTGTTACTGATTAATGAATAGTGTAGTATGTGACTGGTTCATGGGAAACGGACCGTATTGTTGCTGTTCATGTAAAAAAATAACAGAATTTTTATGGTTATGTTAAAATCTTTTAGACCTGGCGTGAGCTGGATACTCGCATCACAGACTCGGCCAATGAAGCCAAGGACAATGTGAAGTATCTCTACACTCTGGAGAAATTCTGTGATCCTCTATACAACAGTGACCCAGTGAGAGAACTTTTTTATTTTTAATGTTAGCATTAAAAAAACTATATGTAACCCACCATGTCTGATTATACAGACTTTTAACCTCTAAGAATCATTTTGCATAAGTGTCTTAGGGCTACGTGTTAACATTTATTTTTATGCTAACTATTTTAGGTTTCAATGGTTGAGGCCATCCCAGGTCTCATTAATGCCATTCGTATGATTCACAGTATTTCACGCTACTACAACACCTCTGAGAAGATCACATCTTTGTTTGTAAAGGTAAATAAAACCTTTATCACATTCTTCCTTCATTAAAATAGATATGCAGAGATTTGACCCCTTTTTTCTCACAGGTAACAAACCAAATGATAACCGCATGCAAAGCCTATATTACACAAAATGGAACTGCCACCATATGGGACCAGCCTCAAGAAATCATAGCAGAGAAACTCAAAGCTGCTGTTCGGCTAAATGAGGTAATTATAACTGTTAATTACCAATTTTTCATATTTTGTATATGGATATTGATGACTCCTGAATTTAATTTAAAATATGAAGATAGTCTTTGGTCCTTTTACACATATTTGAGACATGGAAATATTGAGAGTGGTATATTCTACAGCAGTGACTCCTCCTGCCCCAAGCAGTTAGAATGACTCACCAATGGGAAAGGAGATTTATGTCATTAACCTGGTAAGAGACATGGCTGCTG
The DNA here is from genome assembly GCF_055471065.1 of Atractosteus spatula. NCBI lineage: Eukaryota > Metazoa > Chordata > Actinopteri > Semionotiformes > Lepisosteidae > Atractosteus > Atractosteus spatula. The sequence continues at coordinate 243,280 of NC_142717.1, read as the reverse complement.
GCACCTCTGGAATTGAATCCAATGCAGAAAGGAGCAGCGCACTTAGCTAACGTGTCAATTCAGTCACCCTTAAGTGCTCACAGGTAATGTCACTAACCTGTTCAATAACTAACGAGCAGAGCAGGTACAATCCAGAACATCCCAAATATTTGTGACATGTGAACATCATACTATTAATTGTTTTCTGGTGTTGACCTATTAGGAGTACCAGCGCTGCTTCCACAAGACCAAGCAGAAACTGGAAGAGAGCCCCTCTGAGCGTCAGTTTGATTTCAGTGAGATGTACATCTTTGGTAAATTTGACACCTTTGAGCGCCGCCTCAACAAAATCCTCGGCATGTTTGACACCATCAAAACATACTCTGCCCTGCAGGACTCAAAAATTGAAGGCTTAGAAACTATGTCAACTAAGTTCCAGGTACAACTCTTTGCTGTTAAAATCTTTTGCTAACTTTGAGTGCTAGGTTGTTTTGTACTGGTTTCATCATCTAACCATTTATATTTTAAAACAGTGAATGATCATGGCTAGAAAAAATACAACGTGCCCTTGTTTTTCTTTCACCGTGTTTCTTTAATGTTACACACAAGTTATTAAACATTTTCTTTCCTCTTGAAAGTTGCAGGAGTTTGGGTTATGTAAGCAGTTTTCTATATCAGTATATCTGTCAGCTTTTTTGGATGTATTATTGTGTTGCAGATTTAGTGTGGATTTGGTTGTGTAGTTCAGGAAAGGATGACAAGTCACTAAGTTTGAAGCTGAATTCTATTGTAGTAAAGCTATAATTTCAGAGTTTTGATTTCTTTATTACCTTTTCTGCACAGACTGCAGAAATGCAGGAAAAATGGGAGGTAATTTATTTCCCTGTTTTGGTTCTTACCCTTAATTTTAAATGGTGCATGATTTAAGTACTGTGTTCTGCATTTGGGATGACCACATGGTGGAACTCATTGGAATTATTTTGTGGTCTGCATTACTTTGTTTCTTTGCTCTTCATCACAGATCTTTTTCTGCTCATCAGTTCTTTGTGTGTTTAAAGTTGACAAACTATACAAATTGTAAAATAATTTTACTGAAAGAAAGATTTGATACTCTATATATGAGTGATATGCATGTTCTTCACAAATGTGCACTTTCTATCCTTTTCACTGTGTGCCTTTTCTTAGTATTATTTCAATTTCAGTTGAGGACAGGGTTTGCTTTTTAGATTAAAAAATTTATTTGGTTTCAATAAAGTTCAATAAGTAATTAGAACCTTATGAAGGTGTCAGGTGTAGCCATTCTTTAAAAAGTTTACATGCTGGGGTACAGTGGTATTCCATGTCCTCACTATTACAAAACAGCTCTTTTAAAAGATCAGATTGTCAATAGCGATTGCCTGACTTCTGTGATTTATGTTTTGCAACTATTAAAACACACTGTATGTGTTAAATGGTTTATTGTTTTGCCTGGTAGATCTGCTTCCTTTACATTCGTAACAGTCACTTCTGAGGATTTTAGGCAGACACATTTGAAAACAATTTCAGAGATGGTCCATATTGAATATTTGTCTCACAAACAGAGACCTTCTTACGTGTATCTAAGGTATCTTAACTTATAATACACATTAATTTCCTCCAGAATTCAGTATTATTATTACTTTCCAAAAACATGTTCTTATTTTTGGGTTTCAGGGCATTGTATTGACTATGAAGAAAAAGCAATACAATTTCTTAGATCAGAGAAAAACTGATTTTGACCAGGATTATGTTGACTTTTGCAAGAGTACAAATGATCTTCATGTAAGTAACCTACTAGTAAAATATTTAAGGTGCAACACAGGATCGTTCTCTGTGTAGTTTTTAACAATAGTGCAGAGGCTTGACTGTTTTAATTACTTCTCAGTGCTTAGAAAATCTAGGAGCAATGCAACACAGTGTTTATACAAAAACATCTTAGGTGTTATTTGCTATTCGTTTCCTAAAGACATGATTTTAAATGTTGTTGATCTATTTATATAAAAATGCAAGAATTTATTCCAGTGAAATAGTTTAAGTATTTTTTTCTTTTCCTAAACGTATCTATAACTGTATTATTTTTTAATCTAGAATCAATTGAAGACTTTCATGGATACCTCATTTGACAAAATGCAGAATACTCAGAGAGCCTTGATTGTGCTGAAAAAATTTGAAAGGTAAGTTCAAATATTTTTGATGAAGAACCCTGAATGTTCTTGTTGAATGTCTTTGTTAATGAAGAACCCTGAATAAATAGAAGCTAATAGTATTTGCCACACTCTTTTTTAAAAATAGTTATAGCTGATTTATTCCACAAATATTAAATACCAACAATATTTACAATATTTGAAATGCACGAACACTTAGTTCATTTATCATGCACATGTAATGTTAATCTAAGCTTAGTGTACTCTTAATATTTGACTTGATAAGATTTGATTGTAATATTTATTTCAATAGTTACACATGCAATGTGGTCCTATTTTCTAAATGTATTTCAACCTGTTTCTTATGGTATGTAATAACACCAAAGACTTGGCATCCCAGACCTCGGCATTGATGATAAATACCAGAGGATCCTTCAGAACTATGGCCGTGACATTGAGATGGCATCCAAGATATACACTAAGCAGAAGAATGAGCCGCCCATTGCACGAGACCTGCCCCCTGTCTCTGGGAGGATCCTGTGGGCTCGTCAGCTGTTCCATCGCATACAGGAGCCCATGGATCTCTTTCAGCAGCATCCCAGTGTTCTGCAGACTCCGGAAGCGAAGCGCATCATCCGCAACTACAATAAAGTGGCCAAGGTGCTGCTGGAGTTCGAAGTCCTCTATCACAGAGGGTGGCTCAGACAGGTGACTGAGTAATCCTCATAAGGAGGATTTTTTATTATATTTTTTCTGTAAATACCTAAATTCTTTTATCTCTTGAATACAGTTAAGCAAATATAGTTAAAAGCTTACATATGATGAATTCTGATTCCTCTTTGCACAGATCGAGACTGCTAAGGCAGGCCTGCAGGCGTCCTTGCTGGTGAAGTCCCCTGAAACTGGCGAGCTTTTTGTCAACTTTGACCCTCAGATACTCACTTTAATTCGGGAGACAGACTGCATGAGCAGAATGGGTTTGGAAATTCCTCCATTTGCTGCAGCACTTCAACAGAAGCAAGACCTTTTGAAGAAGAACTGCAACAAATTACAGGTGTGAAAAGGCTGTACAGTCCATAGGAACATAAGAAAGGTCTGCAGATGAAAGGAAGGATCCAGCCCGTTTTGCTCATTTGGTAGCTTAGTAGATAAGGGAATAGCTACTAAAGTTTCCTCCAGCTGTTTTGTGAAGCTGCCCAGCATTTTGCACTTCAACCATTTGGTTGGGATGTCTGTTCCAGATATTCACTACTGCTCTTTGAGTGAAGAAGTGTTTACTTAATCTCCAGAAATACCCAGATCCCTTTCATGTGGAGCTTCCTGCAGCACTGAGGCACTCATGCAATATGTGCTTCATTGTGTATGCTCCTACAAGCAGTGTGGTACTGCCGTAACTCTTGTTATGCTATGATATTCTGTTTGCATGGAATATTTTATTCAGTGAAGAAGGTTAAAACTGGAGTTTGGAACTGGGACAGGCTCATTTGAATGCTGATTGTAGCCTTTTTCATTCACAGATGATTCTTATGGAGAATACCAGAGTGAGGTCCAAACTGCCCAGTGCCTTTGGGCAGCTTGCTGCATCCCATCTAGCTAAAGTGGATGAAGCCATCCAGCCAGGTTTAACTTCACTAAACTGGACTTCTTTAAACATTGAAAAATATTTAAATGGAATTATTTCTGCACTTGGTAAGAAATAAGTTATGAAAGTTCTACTCTTTTAAGTTGCTTAACGATGTTTGATGAGAATCTGATAATTTCAGAAATGTATACTAACTTCAAATTAATGGGGGAGGGGATTTTTTGTCAGGTTTCAGCATTCTGTAACTGTGTTAGTTGTTCTATTTTTCAGTCTGTTTACTTGGAGATGGACTCGATTGGTTTTATTGTCATGTCTTTGAGAAGAATATACAAATGAAAGTTTTCTTAAAGTACATGATCAATGCACTAGCAGATCAAAACATCAACGGCGTCATTGCTTTTTGTGTTTTCCTTCCCTTTTGTAAATGTCAAATCATAGCTGAATTGGAGCTGCTGCTGGACCGTGTGAACGATCTGGTGGAGTTCAGGATTGATGCGGTACTGCAGGAAATGAGCACAGCACCGCTGTGCAAACTCCCAGACGATGAACCCTTCACTTGTGAGGAGTTTGTCCAGATGACTAAGGTAAACGGCTAATGGTTCAAGAAAATAAGATAAGGAAATGCTAAAAAATGTGAATGACCCTATATCCATCCAAAGAAGCAAACTGTAATGCAAATAAATGGAAGATGCTTTCTAAGTAATTACTTTTGGAATTTTACAGTTTTCTTAAATGGTAATGGTGCAATTTGCAAGTAAAATGTATTCCTCTTTTTTCTCTAATATAGTTACTGCAACTGTATCCTTGTTAAACAGTTTCTTTCTGTGTTTTGAAAAAAATTTGATGTGACTTCCTTTCCTTTCAATTTTGACTGTTTCAGGAGCTGTGCATAAAGGGTGCTCAGAGTTTACAAACTAAAAGTTCCCTGGTAGAAGAAGCAGCCAATGAACTTATTAACATGCTTCTGGATTTTGAACCCCAAAACAAGGAAAGAGAGGAGAAACCCAATGATGAAAGCAGAAATGAAAGTAAAATTGCCAGTGAAGAGAGTGAAGGTGCATATCCCCAGCTATTGATTCAAGAAGTTTCCTAGAGAAAACCACAGAATTAATAATTAGATTACTGGCAAATTGCTCTATAGTAATTCTCTTATTTATTCTTGAATTCAGATGAAGATGATGGGAAATCTGAAAGCAGGCTTTTCTCTCGCAACACAAACCAAGGTAGCACAGGTCCCCCCTCTCCTTTGGCAAAGAAGAAGAAGAAAGACATTGCAGAAATCCTGGAGGAAGAGGCACATGAGCTTCTCTCCCATTTCAACCACCGCAACGTGGAGGCGCTGCTCAGAGTCACCCGCAACTCGCTGGAGACTCTCCGCAAGCGCATCCACATCTCCTCCATCATTCACTTTCTGGGTAAGAACACTACTGAAGCTGATGCTCTGCAGAACACAGATATCCATACTGGTGCTCTTGTTCTTCTCTTGCTCTGCATACCATTTTTTTTTGGTTAAGAAAGTAGCGTATCCTACTTAAATGCTTTACGGACATCTGTATTTTACTGTTATTTAATTACTTACTGTATATCCTTGTTAAAAGTCAGAAATTCAGTCCCGTCAATATGAAACTTATCGTGATTTCACTGATCAGATATAGTAACCGAGAGCAAGCTTGTGTGTTGTATTGTTTCCAACGCAGAAGGTGATTCTTCAAACAAACAGAAAAGCACTGGACAGCCCATCTTCAAAACAAACATCACCTTGTCTATCCCAAACATCACCATGGTCCCCGCATTGGATGAGGTGCAGCAGGCCCTGAACAGGGTGGTCGAGTACGTTGTTAGTGTCAGCAAGGGGGTTGGCCAGTGGAGCAAAGAGAGGATTTCCAAGGTTGGACTTCTAAGATTTTTCTCTTCTTCTCATTTGGATTGATGGTTTGTTCTCTGTATCCATGCTTTGCAGGACATGTATTTTATTGTGTAACGGTGTCAGAGAAACATACAATAGATTTGTTCAATGGAGATATGAACTGCAGATGTAGTAATGATTGGCTGAGAGTGAATTCTTCTTACGATGAAAGCACCTAAACTTTATTGGTATTGCCAGCTGCACAACATAATGTACTTGCTCTTTTATACAATACACATATAAGAACATTTTGCTTCCTGATTTATTTGTTTATATGCATATAATGAATTTATATTAATACCTATATTTAAACAAAATAATTGAACAGCTGTTCATGCTGCACAGCATGACTTTTCCCATGCTCACCCTACCCTATCCTCTATTTGCTTGTTTTCTATTTTTATCTTTTGATGATGTCTGTGTCTGTCTGCACACATACTCAGGTCTTTTTTTATTGTTCAGCACAAGATGAGTGAAAGGAGGATTGCTGCTTTGAGGCGTGACAGCAGAGACAGCGACTCTGAGGAGGGGGACACCCTACATAGAAGTGCCACTGGTATTAAGACGTTGATAGCTTATTTTTTTAACACATGCAGAGGAAAGACATTTATTATCATGAAAGTAATTTTCTACAGCTATGAATCTGCTATTACAACATAGTCGATTAAAATGCACTGTTTGCATGAGATTTGCTACCGTGATAAGAAAAAATATTTATATGCTTTAGTGTGTTAATAATGGATCATCCTTCATGAATGCCCTAATGAAAGTTCTTGTTCCATAAAGAGCTTAATTAATATTTTGCCTGATAATTTATTGAACCACTTCTATCAAATTGAGCAAACACTTTTTAAAGAATTACTTTCTTTTGCAAGTCTATTGAACTGAGCCAAGGTATAGTTTTTTTACATTGTTTTATTTATTTTATGATGGACCTAAATAAATGTCACCTTTTTCTGAATGATGCCTTATGTTGTTTCTCTCTCCAGATGGCAGTACATCTGACATATCAGCGTCTGTGAACCACACATTCTGTTTTCAACCCAGGAACTATTACAAAACTGTGTCTGAAAATAAAGAAATTGTTAAACTGGTTTCTGTCCTGAGCACATCCATTAATTCCACAAAAAAGGTAACTGTATAGAGTAGCTACTGTATACATAAACAATATATTTATCAATAAATACATCACTATATATCTTGAGATATTAATTAAAGTTGTAGCCACCAACCTAAAAATGGTTGTTACTAAGTGTTAACTTATTGTAGTTGTGTGCATTCTAAAATTAGAAAAAGTAAAACAAATAATTCTACACTCAGAAAAAAATAAGGGATTAACAATAATTCAAAGGCATTGTGGATACCTGGACACTTTAATTCAGGCTTTACACTTTGCAACAACATTTCAAGAAGTTCTGCATTTCTTTTTAACAGGAAGTTATGACAGCACTGGAACGCTTCAGTTGTTATCACCACATCTGGCAAAAGGAGAGAGAAGAAACCATTCAGAAATTCATAATGGGAAGCCCTCTTCTATCAGAGTTTGAGTCACAGATTCTGTACTATAGAGACTTAGAACTGGAGATCAATGCCGAGCCTGAATTTGTTACTGTTGGAGCCCTAGCCCTTTACACAGGTAGTGTCAGAGAGCCTGCTTTTAAATTTTCCAATACAGGGTTGGGTTGTGAGTGGTGAAAGGGTCCTGACAGTTTCTGTTTTACTCTCAGAGACCAAACACACATTCTAAATGCACATTAAAGATTTGAGGCAAGGGGTGGCAGGGTGGCACAGCGGCACAGAGTAGCATTGCTGCCTCACAGCGCTGGGGCCCTGTCTTCAATTTTCTGGCTGCCATGTTCATGGAGTTTTGTTTGATCTTTGTGTGGGTTTTCACCAGGTGCTCTGGTTTCCTTCTACAGTCCAAAGATGTGCTGGTAGGTTAATTGGCTCCTGGAAAAAAATCAGTTTAATTCAAACTATTTTATCATCTTCAAGGGAATTTTTTATGGCAGTCTAGTACAACAATGAAACAAGGACAATCAGCTTTATCAAAAGAGAAGTTGGTACAATAGTGTTGCAGGAGATTGTTTGAGAGAGATATTGCAATAGGGATGAAAGATTTACTGAATCTATTACTTTTACACCTGGGGACATAGAGGCATCTCCCATCTGGGTGAATTGACCCTGGTGTGAGTGTGTGATGTTTGTGTCTGTTTGCCCTGTGATGGACGGGTGTCCCATCCAGGGTCTCCCACCTTGTGCCCATTGCTTGTCAAGATGACTATATGTGTGTGATGATCATAGATTCTGTTGCACTAAATCTGTAGAAAAGCGCCTTTTAGATGATTGCGTCATAAAGTAAGAAGGCTTTTCCTCAGCAGAGAACTACACTGATTTGTGGAGAGCCATAGTGAAGAACCTGTCATACATCTCTTTAAATATCCAGTAGCTGTAGCAGTACACTTGGCAAAAGGTTCACATTGGTTCAGTTTAGAAAACTAATAATATTCTCTGATAAAGAGATCAAATGAAACACAAAATGGTTGCATGACAGCTGTTCCCAGTTCCCAGAAGCTGCTGCTTCGAGTCTCTAGACTGTCCTCTTGATAGAAGAGGATGAAATCCCAGTTATAACAATTAAAAACAAGTATCGACCATGGTGCCCTGTTGTATATCTTTTGATACTGAATTGCATGCTGTGAACATTGTATTATTGCAAATTGTATTTATGTATATATTTTATCTGCTTTGTGGTAGATGAACTGAAGTTGGCTCTGACGACAGAGACTAAGGCTTGGATGGTAGACTTTGGGCGCCATTGCAACAGGAAGTACAGGTCTGAGATGGATAACATTTTTACTTTTGTGGAAGAGGCCAGCAAAAAACTGAACCGGCAGATAAAGGATTTAGATGACATCAGAATAGCCATGACAGCCTTAAAGGAGATAAGAGAGCATCAGATTGCCATTGATTTTCAAGTCAGTCCTATAGAGGTAAGAGTCCAATCTCTTTTTTAAAATGGTTTTATCAATACCAACATATTGAATGGCTGAATATTGCACACATTTTTATTTTGTGCCTTGAAATAGAAATTAACCTAATTCAAATTATTTCTTCAGAGATATAACAGATTACCTGTCCTATGCATGAGAAATATTTGTTCACCATTTTAATTTTGAATTTAGAATTTGTACTTCTTGTACTGTTTGTTCACCTGTTTTCTAAAAGAAAAAAAATACTGCTAGATTTGACCTACAAAAATTCCTTAGTATTTTTTCTGTTTTCATTACCAACACATTGGCTTGATTTATGACACATATACAGACACATCCAGGTTTTGATTCCTCTGACATATTCTGTCTGCTGATGTTGATAGGAGTCTTATGCCATGCTCAATAAGTATGACCTCCTGGTAGCAAAAGAAGAGGTAGAGAAGGTGGACACATTACGCTACACCTGGGAAAAGCTGTTGGTCAGGGGGACAGAGGTACAAAATGAACTGGTGTCTCTACAACCCAACTTTAGAGGAGAGCTCATCAGTAATGTGCAGACCTTTGTGGAAGACTGTGATCACTTTTATAAGGAATATGAAAAGGTATGTGATGGGAACTTCAAATAGCATAACTTGTTTAATTCTTTTTATTTTCATCACTCTAGAGGCCAAGTTAAAATCTTCTGCATGTATAATAATTAAAATGATTATATATTTACTTTTAATAAGGTAAAATAGCATTCTTAGTCATTTATCTTTGAGTCACTCAGGGTCACCTAGAAATTTCATTAAAACTGTAATTATCCATTTTGATGAATATAATGAAATATGTTCCAGGATGGTCCAATGGTTGTTGGACTGGCACCTCAAGATGCCAGTGACAGACTCATCATGTTTCAGGTATGTAAAAAAACAGCATTGCTTTGAGATGCATTCCTGCCTTTCTGTATTGAAGCCCAAAGGCCAGGGAATTTTCTTTAAATTCTAGCTGCACTTTGAACATATATTTGAAAATGACAAAAAAATGCTTTACGTAATAATTTTGGTATTTTAAAATTACTGAAAGCAAAATTCCTATCTGAAGGGTTAACATATTAAAGGGTTTTGTAAAATTGCCTGTAAAATCAGTGAGTGTGATAGGGAACTGTCTGAGGTGTCTCAATTTTCCTCGTGACAGAATCGCTTTGACAATCTGTATCGCAAGTACATCACCTACACTGGGGGTGAGGAGCTGTTTGGACTGCCAGTGACCCAGCACCCCCAGCTGCTGGAGATAAAGAAACAGCTCACCCTGCTGCAGAAGCTGTATGGCCTTTACAGCAATGTCATCGACACTGTGAACGGCTACTACGACATCCTGTGGTCCGATGTCAACATTGAGAAGATCAATAATGAGCTTTTAGATTTTCAAACTCGGTAAGGGAGCATTAGCTCATATTTCAGACACCTTTGACTTCAAGATTTAGGAAATTATTTTTTTTTCTTTAATTGTGATGTGAAACTGTCTGATCATCATGAAGCTTCGTAAACGCAGAGGGACAAGAATGGTCTCATTCTTAAATTGCTTCTTATTAATAAATTCAGAGCCTTTTGAGTGGTTTGTTTAGAGATCTGCCTGTCCTCAGCTAACGTGATTATAGAAAGCTTTTGAAACGATGCCTAAACCATAAAGACCCAAAGGAGTTCAGTGTGTACCTTTCCTCCCTGTTGCCAATTTAAGGTGCCGCAAACTTCCTCGGGCACTTAAAGAGTGGCAGGCTTTCCTTGATCTCAAGAAGACCATTGACGACTTCAATGAGTGCTGCCCCCTGCTGGAACTAATGGCCAGTAAAGCCATGATGGCGCGACACTGGAAGAGGATAACAGAAGTAACAGGGCACAGCTTTGATGTAGAAAGTGACACTTTCAAGCTTAGAAATATAATGGAAGCTCCTCTTTTAAAGTGTAAAGAAGAAATAGAGGTACTAATCATCACTTTCATTTTGCTGTTTTAACAAGGCATTGTTTTTTTTTAGTAATTCAGTAGCCTGCAGTACGGGAATCTATAACAAAAGCATAGGGAAAAGTTACTGAGTACTGGAATGAGTCTCTTTGATGCCACAAGCAGAAGGTAAATCTTTTATTCAACAGCATTGATGTAATTGATTTAACAAAGTTCAGAAGAGGATAGAAAACAAGAGTTCTTCTGTTGGAAGGCAGTATTTGGTTTTCACCAAATGTGTGGATACTTTACAGTGTTAAGGGAAAAGTCTGAGGTTCTCCAAAGATACCTGAACCAGATCACTGGAAGAATGTTCTCCCGACTGACAGTTAAAAATTGAGCTTTTTGGCCACAATGAGAAATGAGAACACTTTGGTGAAAATCAAAATGCTTGTATAAATACCCCTACAAACGCAGGTTTCATTTTATTGTTTATGAGTTAGTAAAAATGGTATCGAGAGCCATGATCATGATTTACAGTCAATTAACAAAAATTATTTTATCTACATTTAATTTCAACCAATTTGCCTTTTCAACTCCATATTAGAATATTGGTTTAGCTCTTGAGAGTGTGGATGGCTAGTTTTGCCTATGGTAGGAATGATGGTGTGGACCATAATACCGTATGGTGCTGTGCACTATGCAAAATGACCTGTACTTTTATATTGCTTTGTTATAGCGGTTTACATGCTCTCATGGGTCCTTTCATGTTGTATAGGACATATGCATCAGTGCTGTCAAGGAACGGGATATTGAACAGAAGTTGAAGCAAGTGATAGCAGAGTGGGACAACAAGACCTTCACATTTGCTAACTTTAAAACCCGTGGTGAACTGCTGTTAAGAGGAGACAGTACATCAGAGATCATTGCTAACATGGAGGACAGCTTAATGATTTTAGGCTCATTAATGAGTAACAGGTATTTAATAGGATTTGTCTTAGAAAAGAGGCATCCCTGCAGTCATTCTTCCACAAATACTCATCCACTCATTTTGATTAGAATTCTAGATTTTCATTAGGTATTGATAGTTGTTGAGGAGCTGGATGAGTGGCTTGAGAGGTAGAATTTTGATCAATAACTTTTCTTCAGCTTTTAAACATTTTAAGCACAAAACATTTTGTGAAAAGTGACATTGAGCTGTGACCTTTAAATCATTCATCCATTATTCAAGGACTGCTTCCTCTCTAATAGTTTTCAAATTCAATATTTTCTTTTAGATATATTTTTTCATTGTGTATTTTGTAAAAACCTATTTCTACAGAAATTCATTTTGTGCTTCTAATACTTTTAATGAAACTAGTTTCCCTCTTCAATTTTCAACCTTATTTTTAGATCTTTGTAAGTTAAACTGTGATTGTGCACTGACCCATTTTCTGTCCTACAACTGCTCCAGATACAACACTCCATTTAAGGCACAGATTCAGAAATGGGTGCAAAACCTTTCAAACACCACTGACATTATAGAGAATTGGATGACAGTTCAAAATCTCTGGATTTATTTGGAAGCTGTGTTTGTAGGTGGAGACATAGCAAAGCAACTTCCTAAGGTATGTAAATATAACAAGGGATAATAAATAAATATTTTGTTCACTGATAATCCATGATAAAGTCTGTTAAAAACTGGAAGTTCAAAATTCTGGACACATTTCTAGAGTTCTAGTTCAATTTATGCTACACAATTAGTTTAAGAGTCTCCTTCCAGGTTCTTAACATTTCCTTTCTTGGATTGCAGGAGGCGAAAAGATTCTCCAACATTGACAAGTCATGGGTAAAAATAATGACACGGGCTCACGAGATGCCAAATGTAGTACAATGCTGTGTAGGAGATGAAACTATGGGGCAGCTGCTGCCACACCTTTTAGAACAGTTAGAGATTTGTCAGAAGTCTCTCACAGGGTAAGATAAAACCATGACATTCTCAAACAGTTTAGATTACTAACCAACTTATTATGCATCTGTATCTGTTACTGTAAATACAAAATCATCCAATTTAATGTTGAATTAATCATTTTTTTGTTTGAAGATTATTCTGTTTTAATAATTGTATTCTTTTTTTTGCTTTATCTGTTTCTGTTGTCTTAATAATATCTTATTTTTTTACTTCTTGTTTTAGCTACCTTGAAAAGAAACGTCTCCTGTTCCCCCGGTTTTTCTTTGTGTCTGATCCTGCACTTCTAGAAATTCTGGGGCAGGCTTCAGATTCTCATACAATTCAGGCCCATCTGTTGAATGTCTTTGATAACATAAAAACGGTTAGATTTCATGATAAGGTAAGCGATACTGATGGATTTGGAAAATGCTAATCTTGATATTGTACAGTGGTTAAGGTACAAGTGGAGAATATAGCTGGAAACCAACTGTGACTTGAGTTCCTATCTGGAACTTAATTAACCAGTTATTTCATGTTCCTTTTCAAAGGTTTATGACCGAATCCTTGCCATCTGTTCCCGTGAGGGAGAAACGGTTGAACTTGACAGGCCTGTGATGGCTGAGGGCAATGTGGAAATATGGCTCAATGCTCTGCTCAAGGAATCCCAGAGATCCTTGCATCTTGTAATTAGACAAGCGGCTGTTAGTATCCAGGATTCCAGTTTTCAGCTCATAGAATTTCTCAACTATTTCCCAGCTCAGGTATCAATATTTTTTAATAGGCATAATATCATAAAATCATTCCTAAATTAAGAAATGTTTATAATTCAAGATATGGTTATTATGTAAAATATTTAACTAAGTGATGCAAAGTAATTATTGAACCCTTATTTTATTGTTGATCAGATATTGTAGTGATTTGGGGTAGTTTGAATGTACTGGAACAAATAGAAGTTGGAACAGTATAGTTCAAAGGAACTTTTATGGTTACTAGGAAACAGTTAAACACAATAATGGACAACATAAATACGTTATACGGTTTTATTAATACAATTAGTTATTAACAATTATTAAATGTGCCAAATAATCAATACAAAAGTGAGGATTCATGTGACTTGTGATGCACAAGTGGCCGGTTAATTATTTAGCTAATAATAATAACAGCAAGGTTAAGATATGCTTACTGTAACAAGGTTAGTAAATATAATTTATGACCTGGTTGGTATCAGGAATCTGGCACTCCTGCTTATTGAGAGCCCAATCGTAGCAGCATTCCTGATAAATCAACTCAAAGAAGCTATGTGAGGTATTTAAGGCAACAGAAAGAGGATTAAAACAGTCACAGCCTTGCAGCTATAAAATATATCTTGGAATTATAATTTACTCATACGAGACCATCTAACACCCATCCTGTACTCTTGAACTAGATAGGAGACAGATTTGGGACACAGATGAATGAGCTCTGGTCAAGGTTGCAAGAGGCTTCAGTAACTTCCACACTTAACTGTAGGCACTACATTTACTTCAAATCCTTGCATAAGCTTTATCTAATCCTTCTTATAAATTTATCTCTTTATATACCTTTTCTAGAAGTGTGATAGAGGAGGGTACATTTATTCATGCTGCTTGTTCTAAACTACAGAGCTTCTGAAGTTCACTAATAAATGTGCAATTGCAAATTACTGCAGTATAAAATTAAGGTGTTGGAAGTTAGACTCCACTGTCCTTGTTTTACTATGATATGCTAAAATTAATTGACATTTGCCTCTGGGAAAAAATAACCTCTGCTGCAAGGAATAAGATATGTATTTTATTAAAAGTACTTCCCTTGAAGGAATATCTCAAACTGTAGAAAAATGGACAAACCGAGGTCACAGTTATTAAGAGTAAGGTGAGCTCTCAGTTCAGTTTGCCACATTTAGTCAGCCTTTTTAGGCTATGTGCTATATTTCATAGCAATAGATTTTTTTGCTTTTATGTTTTCATTGTACTTTTGTTACTTGTTAAGCAAATTGGAAAATATTCTGAAAAGAAAGTCTTAAACAGATATAACACTAACACTTTTAAGTTCTTCCTCAATGCAATTTGTCATGAGTTATTTTTTTGTAGCATTTTATTATGCAGTACTTTTTTTCTTTAGAGGTATTTATGGTAAATGTCAGGGCGGTGTATTGCAATACTGTATTAGTTTTCTAAATGATACCCATGTTCACTATTTACCTCATTATAACATGACAAACACTTTGCTCCTGAAAAGAGAGTCATGAGATTAAGATTAGAAGCTGAAATCTTAAAATGCATATTTTAGACATCTCTTGTCTGTTAATTTAGATTGGTTTGCTTGGAATTCAAATGATCTGGACAAGAGATTCAGAAGAGGCTTTAACTAATGCTAGATATGACCGGAAGATCATGACAAAGACAAACCAGTCCTTCTTGGAGCTACTGAACACACTAATTGATATGACAACAAAGGACCTCAGTCCAGTGGAGCGCATAAAATATGAGACCCTCATCACTATACACGTGCACCAGAGGGATATCTTTGATGACCTGGTGAGTACAACTAGCAAAACAAGCTTGCTTGAGAGTCCTGGGTCAGCAAAGGTGATCTGATTGTCCGGTCCAATGCAAAAGGTTGGATAACATTGAGAGCAAAATATAACACTCCCCAATGTGAGCTAACTGCTCCCATTGCTTTTAATTTAATATTTGTGCGTATTTATGCTCTTAAGAATTCTTAAAATTCTTACCTAAATTGCTAGTGTTGGACAAATGTTTGTGCATTTTTCTTTCTGTTTTGCAGCTTCATATTGTAAAAAATCTGAAATCATAATAGCAGAAATCCATGGAGCTGCAGTTAAATGTATATATGTTTTTATTATAAATGAGTGCCATGTCTGGACCATTATTATATTTTGTCTGCTGTGATCATGTGCCTGGAAATTATTTAATAATGTCACGTATAGACACATTCAATTGACTTGTATTTAACAACATTTTCTTTCATAATGTTGATCTAGGTAGTCTCAAAACCATACTATTACTATGTATACTGAGCCCATTTATGGTAGAGTCCCAACCATTAAGGGCAAATAGATATTTTTGAGCAAAGACATTTTATAAAAAAAGAGATTGTTATAAAAGGAAGTACATTGTCATATATGGTACTTCTTTTTTAAGACTTACATTTGTAATTTGTAATTATATGCTATAATTTTGATAGTGAATATATCGGATGTGTTTGGATAATCTAGCAATATGTTTGCATTTGTGAAGTAGATATTTAAATATAACTTCCATTTTCATTAAAGCAAATCCATAGTTATCCATGTGTTTGTGATTATGGAAACATATTGAAACATTCATTTTGACATCCATGATGCTTGAACTAAAGATGGCCTTTTATTTGTTAGGTCTTTAAAAGTGGATTTGAAAGTGATATATTATTTTTTCTTTCATTTATTGTAGTGTCGATTGCATATCAAAAGCCCCAGTGACTTTGAATGGCTGAAGCAATGCCGTTTCTATTTCAATGAAGACTCTGACAAGATGCTCATTAACATCACGGATGTTGGGTTTATCTACCAAAACGAGTTCCTGGGCTGTACTGACAGACTGGTCATTACTCCACTCACTGACAGGTAATTTTCCAGTGACAGATTCAGTGCTTTTGCTCTGTGAAAGGTGAGCCATAACAAACTATTTCCAAAGGGTTGTAGGTGATAGATTGCTTGTAGGTTAAATAAAAGTATCTGTAGATTGCTTGTGTTGACTGTAAAATTGGCTTTCCATAAGTTAAAAGTTATATTCTCTGTTATTATAGAGTAATCATTTCACACCATGCTGGGACTTAAACTGAGTAAATAAGGCTTCTTTTTCTTATGAAGCTGTCTCATTATATGAGAAATAATTCAACAGAAATAACTGTTAATTGAGAATATGTGACCTACGCAGTTTTTAGATTTTCTCTGATAAACCACAAGGAATATCCTGCTGGTATCAGATATCAGAAACACAAATTTCCATTTATAATAAATTAATATATCAACTCTTAGTTTAGGATATTGAGCCCACAGAGCAAATTTGATGTGTAATTTGTAAATCTCAAAAGACAAATTTCTAAAAAAATATGTTGCATGTTTTTGAACTGTCTACCATCTATGGTTCAGGACATTGAGTTCTTTTGTTTTGTTTCTGCTGGAAAGCTGAAGATGTAGAAACCAATTTCGAGGCCGGTGTTAATGTATTCTTGTGGTTTTGACATTGTAATTGAAGAATTACTGGGCTATTTTACTTGCACACTGTATAATCACACAGAGGCTATGAGTACACTCAGCCCATCAGAAGCCAGCAGTGTCTAGAGAGTATGATTGTACCGCAGGTGCTACATCACCCTGGCTCAGGCTCTGGGCATGAGTATGGGAGGTGCACCAGCAGGCCCTGCAGGCACCGGAAAGACAGAGACCACGAAGGACATGGGCCGCTGTCTTGGGAAATATGTGGTTGTTTTCAACTGCTCTGACCAGATGGACTTCAGAGGCCTTGGAAGAATCTTCAAAGGTAAGGATGGTCTTCTAAATGTTACACAGTAAAACCCTGACAATAAAACTCTCACAAGTTTAATAATGTCATCAAAGTGTTTGGCGATCACTTTTTCCACAGTCACGGGCCAAAGTATTTGCCTGTTCACAGGCTGTGCAGTAGGATAGTAAATGTGGCCACCCATTTGCTCATCTTCATCTCTCTCATTTTTGGAGAGAGACATGAAAGTAATTTCAATTGTCAAGATGAAAACTCTTTGAAATCCAATAGAAACAATTTTAAATAAGTCACAGAAAGAAGGGCAACAGAATGTATACATAGAATTATGACTTATCGTATAAATATTAAAAATAAATGCAGTGGATTTTGAAAGATCTGTCTTAGTAGATATACAAGGTAACATACAATATAGTATGAATACAGGCATAAACCACTCCAGCAGTAATTATTTACTCCTCTTGTTTTTATAATGAATCTGTTTTTTCAGGACTTGCCCAGTCGGGTTCCTGGGGCTGCTTTGATGAATTCAACCGGATTGACCTTCCAGTTCTGTCTGTCGCTGCCCAGCAGATTGCCATTGTTCTGACTTGCAAAAAGGAGCGCAAGAAGAACTTCGTTTTCACAGATGGTGACAACGTTGAAATGAACCCCGAATTTGGAATCTTCCTTACCATGGTTAGATTATTCATTTTTCATTGTTGTTTAAAAAATTATAAACAATAATTCATCCTCACTCTCCTCCAGAATTCTGCCTCAGAACTGCCTTTCACTCACTTTTCGATCCTGAATGGCAAACCTGCTGCGTCATTGTAGCTTTTTGATTAGTAAAGGTTTTTCCTTCAAGCGACTGCAGACCTGCCCTTAGGGGTGGCTTAGTAATGTGTAACAAGCGGATATGTTAACATTTGGAGTGAGTGTGGATTTGAAACTGCACTGGCATGAAGATCTAGTATGTCTTAATGTCCAGTTAGGATAAGCTGAAGAGAGTTAAATCATAGTGCTGCTAAAGTTTTCCCTTTTTGCCCTTAAAATGATTTAAACTTGCCATACAAGGAAACTTTTATGTCTCGTATATACTGTAGAAAGCTGGAAAAATCATGTCATTGTGGAAGACTCTTTAATTTTCCATCTCTATTTTGCTCACATTTCTGCTGCTCTCTCATTGTTATTTAATGTATTTCAGTCCCCACTTAACTCAATGCACGAGTTTAATATACTTACATCTTTCCCAAACTGGCACACAGACACTTAATGAGACCACACTCTATAGATTGATACTCCTCAGGGAGTGATTGTTTTTTTCTTTTTATTGTGCCTGTTGCAATTTTTTAACAATTTATTAGAACCCGGGATATGCTGGTCGTCAAGAGCTTCCTGAGAATTTGAAGATCAATTTCCGCTCTGTTGCCATGATGGTTCCTGATCGACAAATCATTATTCGAGTCAAGCTGGCGAGCTGTGGGTTTATTGACAATATTGAACTGGCCAGGAAGTTCTTCACTTTATACAAACTTTGTGAAGAGCAGCTCTCAAAGCAGGTGACATATAAATTAATTGGTTATATTCTGTTTCTTCAAGGGAAATATTCTACAATGTGGTTTTCATTTCTGTTTTCATTTCTGTTGATATCACCTACATTTGTAGTCTGAATAGTAGAAAATAAGCATGTATAAGCCAGGATAGTAAGAGGGACAGTTTGTCTTCATTTGATAAATTATTGATGAGGTAATTCCTTTTTTATTTCAGAAGGATGTTAACATTTTAACATTTAGTGTTATTATACTGCCTGGAAACATCATAATAAAACTGTAATGGGTAGAAATTTAGCAATAAGTTTAAATTGTATTGATTTGGCAGTTTAATTTTATGCCTCACTTTTTGTAATCACTTGCAGGTGCATTATGATTTTGGCCTTCGAAACATTTTGTCTGTGTTGCGTACGTTGGGGGCAGCAAAACGAGCAAATCCAAATGACACCGAATCTACTATTGTCATGCGTGTCCTGAGAGATATGAACTTGTCTAAATTAGTAAGTACTGCCTAGTTTTAAATCGGTCAAAAGGCTTTTTTTAAAAAAAAGTCAATAACGTAGCCTCCAAAAATTATTGGGACAGTGATGTCTAAACTAGGATTTTCACTAAGAACTCTATTATTTCTCATGAAAATCATGACTTCTTGAAGGTGTTCTAGGAGTATGAATTAAGGTAAATCCAGTTCTACATGGGTCAATTAAATAAATGCTTGAAAAAAATGTTATTGGTCAGTGGTTCACCATGCTGATGACAATGACCTAAAACACATAGCAAACGGAAACAAACAAAGGAGTCCAGCAGGTGAATAAAGAGGAAAATTTCAGACTGGCCAAGTCAATCTTCACATTTAAATTAAATCGAAGATTCATTTTACATGCAAAAAAACAAACTGAAGTCCGAATCCCCCAAGAACAGGCAAGAACTCAAAGCAGCTGCAGCACAGGCTTGACAAAGCATCTCAAACGATTATATAAACAGTTTGGCGAGCACAATGTTGACAGATATCGTATAGTTATAGCCTCACAGGTATACTCAACCACAAATTTACTTCCAGTACTTATTGTTTTCATAAATTCCTAGGTTGAACACAATATGGTTGTTCCAATATGATGAAATACATGCATGGGATTACCCAGAAATAAAGTATATGCTGTATTATTTCACATCTGTTATTAAAATTTAATATTAAATATTAAAGATTAAATTGTCTGACTACCATGAAAAAATAAGTTGTAATTCTCAGTTTCCACAGGAGCCTGCAGCTCACTATGGCATTGCTGGTCTCTTTCCTGATTCTTATTGCGCTGGGTTCATTATCGTTTTCTGTACAATAAACTGCGGTTTCCAAAAGCTCTCACCATAATACCCTAGAGACAAAATGGCTAAAACATACAGTTCATAAACTAATTTCATAGGAACATCTGCATCATTGATGGGTAATCTACCTGTGACATTGTGTTGTTTAAATGGTTTAAACAGACTAAGCCACTGTACATTATGAAAATGCAGGGTGCTTATCTACACTTATTTGTCTACTTATCCTTAAAAGATTGATGAAGATGAGCCTCTCTTTTTGAGTCTAATCGAAGATCTATTCCCTGGCATCCAACTGGACAAAGCAGGCTACCCAGAACTGGAAACGGCTATTGATAGACAGGTTAGTATTGATGATGAGAAAACCTTTAAAATGTTGTTTGGTCAAGTAGCAAACCTGATTTACTAAGACTTTTTAAATTCACTTTTAAACTAGTACTTTTTTACAATTGATAAAAATTAACGAGAGGTGTAAACTATTTACACTGAATTTTCATTTATTATTCTACCATAGAAATGGAAAAATAAAATTTAATGAAATTGTTTACATAAACATACTAGTTTAACATCTCAATTGTTTTTGTAGAACCATGTATTTCATATGAAGAATTTAAAGAAAGTAAAGGCAGTTGAATGAGAGCTTGGCCTTGCAGAAACTGATTATTCTGAGGTGGTCTGTTTTGTAGAAGCTCTTTCGAAGAAAATATTACAGGCAATTAATTTATGAATTATTTGTACATTAATCAATTCATTAAAGCTACTATATGCATATGGATTTGTACTGTATACTTAAATACTCACATAAGAAAAAATACTACACTGCTGTACTATTGCAAATAACCAATTGCTAGTTCTTTATAACAATTAGCTTTCAAATTATTGTTTACTAGGCAATTTGGTAAATAGTAAGGAAAAGTGCATAAATTATTCAGAAATTAAAGTATATTGAGAAATCCGTTGAAATGCAGGCTTTTTACCATTAGGAATGTCGTAAAAATAAAAAATATATATGCTTGTTACTCAGGTTGCAGAAGCTGGTCTTATTAGTCATCCTCCTTGGAAACTCAAAGTCATCCAGCTGTTTGAAACCCAGAGAGTCCGACATGGGATGATGGCCTTGGGACCGAGCGGGGCTGGGAAAACCGCTTGCATTCACACCTTGATGAGAGCCATGACAGGTACCCCTGGGGTTTTGCATCTTCTGTCTCTGTGGGTTCTGTTGTCTGTAAGGACCACCACTGGTGTCGTAGAGGGTGCGAGGAGCTACAGCACAGTTCAGCAAAGGTTTGAATTTATAAAAGGGCCATTTTCTAATGAACATCCAAGTGGACATACTGTACACACGCATAAAGCGTATCCCCCTGTGGTGCTCTGAGTCCAAGCAGTATTTCAGGAGGATTTTATAGTCTGAGTGCAGCTCCAAAGAACCTCTACTGGTTGGCATGAATGGGTGTTGATGAGGGATCGTTGCATATGCATTAGAACCTGTACGGGGATTTTTTCGCACATGGCATAATGGCTGTTTATGACAAGGCTAACCCTTCAGTTGTTCCTGAAATGTCACATACAGGAGATATCAGTCTCCTCTGCAGAGAAGTAAATTTAGAACAACAAACACAGCAGATCAGATTGCAATTCTGTGGAGTGTACATATCAAAATCTGATCTGAAAAACTGGGAACTTATGCAACTAGAGTGAAATCAAGAATTTGTGCTGCTAGAAGAATTTGGAATATTCCCTTCCTTCATGTACAGTATAAGCAGGAAAAACACTTACTCTGATTGCAATCTAAAAAAAATCAAAGTGAATAAAAAGAAAAAAATGTTTCTTAAAATAATAATATGCAATTTATTCCAAGTTCTATACATACTATTCCTTTCAATTAAATGAATTGAACTTCAGCTGAAGCCCATTAGTCTCACACATTTGTAGCTTTCCTGTGATGCATAATTGTGTTGAAGGAGACTAAGTGCTCTTTGTCATTTAAGAACCCATAAGGTGGTGAAGTAAAAAAGGGGAAAAATCATTTAGCTCTGAGGAAATGTCTTAATAACCATTAAGAAAGACAGCAAGTTAAGACTTTTAATACATAGCTAGTATTGATTTTGTTAAACAGTCTTTCATGAAAAGAAATTGAGAACCCATTACGTTGAATTGAGCCTTTAGTCTGATTTCTGAAATGTCGGTTGTTAGCATTAATTCAAGCTGACCAAAGCTAATATCTTCCTTTGTGAAATGACTTAAACTACCTGTTGTGCTGAGCGAAACAGTCCACTCGTGTGTGCAGATTGCGGCCAGCCTCACCGGGAGATGCGCATGAACCCTAAGGCCATCACTGCGCCTCAGATGTTTGGCCGTCTGGACGTGGCCACTAATGACTGGACTGATGGCATCTTCTCCACTTTATGGAGGAAAACTCTGAGGGCCAAGAAAGGTATGAAACTCTTTATTAAGAAAAAACATGTTCTTAACCCTTATACCTATATGTTTTTATTATTTTTTCAAATGTATTTAATGAAGAGCAAGGTTGTTTAGGTTGTTTAAGTTGAAGTTGTATGTGGGACTTGAACAGTATACATAATTAAAGCAGAGATAAGTCTCACACTTTGCTTGGTCCTGAGAAAAAATAAATTCTTCACTCAGCGTCTGACCTGATGAGTTGCTAAGCTCAGCCTGGTTGGACAGACCTGAGGGAACAGTGGTCCTTAGCAGGGATTCCCCAGACCCTGTGATATCCAGTTACAGGGAATAGCATAACTATTGGGACAGTAAAGTGAAATGTTGTCATTTTTTCTGTGTACTAATGAAATTATATTTCAGATAAAAAGATTAATACTTATAAAAGAACAGAATTTCGGCTTTTGTTTCTGGAAACCTGTATCTTTGGCCATGTGAGGACCATGTCATTTGTTGTGTTGGCTCTGTGAAATGGAGCCATCACAGTAAAGTAATTTGCTTTAGGATGCAATACTATAGACCACATTGGGGACTTAAACCCAATCCTAGTTGGGGTCCTAGAGCACTAACCATTATTGTGTGCTTGGCACCTAAGATTTTAGGATACAGAATTAAAGAAATGGGGAAGTTTAAATGTCTCAGACCAGCATCATATGGAAAAAAATGATTTTCTTAATACATGCATTCCTTGATTTCCAAAACACAATTTTTGAATTTTTTCTATAACAAAGCATGTATTTTTTTAACCTTTTAATAGTTATGAATTGATTTTCCCTGCAATGGAGATGTGTTTTTTGTAGCTGAATGCACATTGCTTATAGGATGCCATGATTATAGTATGACCTCCCACTACAGCTGATCACAACAGTTTCTCTGTGTATTTTCTTAGTATTTTTATATGTTTTGTTTATGTATATTGTAAACCAGAGTGGTGTGGTTTTACTACAGTTTTCTACCCATTGGCATGCTAAAGATTTGAGCATAAAATACAAGAAAAAGGGTTAAATGCCCTTTAAATTATTTCACAACTAATCTTTGGAATGAATCATGCCTCTTCAAATACTTATCCTTTACAAAAAACTCTTCCTCTTCTTCCTGATCAGTCTCTCCAGAGATGCTAATTACCTAAGAAGTATGACTTTGTGTAAGGCAACAGCTGCTCATAGTGTGAACTGAAGCTCCAAGAGCCCCAGGCACATTTATAAAAGAGTTAGAGTTTGAGAAGTTTGACAGAGAATAGCAATTATCTGGTAGCAGTACACTTAATCCCCAGAGAACTCAAGAGAATTCCAAACACATGGAAGGAAACAACATTGTGTACTTTCTTTGTGTTTTGATCTGGAAGTAGAAAAACAATGTATAAAAACAGAACTAAAGGAAATCGTATTGTGAAGGATTTATTACTATTTTTAAAAAAATAATGGTCTGTGGGGCTCCTATTTCTTATACATTTATAAAATAAAAAAATTCTTACAGTGGTTCAAAACCAAAGCTATTGGCTTTTAATCTGTCCAGGATTTTGGGGTATTATTGTGTGGTATCAAATTAGAGCTTCTCAAGTTTTACAGGGTAGAAAGTAATATAAAAAAGTAATTTTTAATATGAAGAAAAAACTTCCTTAGATTGCAAAAATTCCAGTAATTAAAGTTTGGGGTGAAACAATGATTAAGGAAAAGTCAGATTTTAAGCAGTAAATGCAGATAGAGAGGTTCTGCACTTGGAGTTTGTTGGTCTAATATGCTTAATTCATGACTTTGTATTTAAAAGTCTCAGTGGATTAATCAATTTTATAGTACTTCTAAGTGGTGAAAATGTTTTTTTCTTAAATGAACTTTTACTGTTTATCATGGATTTTGTTCATGTAAAAAAACAGTAAATGTCTTTTTAGACTTCTGATTTTTATGATTGGGCTTCAGGAGAGCACATCTGGATTGTCCTGGATGGTCCTGTTGATGCTATTTGGATTGAGAATCTCAACTCGGTGTTGGATGACAACAAAACCCTTACCTTGGCTAATGGTGACCGTATCCCTATGGCCGCCAACTGCAAGATTGTTTTTGAACCACACAATATTGACAATGCCTCTCCAGCCACTGTGTCTCGCAATGGCATGGTCTTCATGAGCTCTTCAGTTCTCAACTGGAGTCCCATCCTAGAGGTGAGAGCTATCTCATTCAGTGTGACTATTCAACAGCTCCGACAAAATATGGATATGGTAGATATATCCAGATATCCATTTTTTTCTCTAGTCATTAGGTCTAGTCATTATGTTTTACCATTAAAATCCTATGCCTGCTTTGCCCTGTTTCTTTCACATACGTTCTTCAAACTCCATAAATGCTATTGTTATTGTATTGCTATTCCAAAGCAAAGCTTTTATTCAATTATTGTAATTGACCACAGCTCTGAGCTGATCTGAGAGCCCTAGAGTCCTCCTGCTGGCTGAATTGTTCTTGAGTTATGTGGATATTAGCTGGGGTTCTAATATTTATTGTGACACTCTTTCCCTCTGCTACAGCAACAGCCAGGTATGGAAGTAATTGAGGATAGTAGTTTTTCCACTCGGTATCTGATACAATATACCTTATAGTTGTACAATGCAAAAAGAACAAAATGCATCAGTACTGGTGTTTTTAGCCTCAGTGACACAAACAACTCTGTTATAAGTACCTCCAAGGAATATACCTCAAGAAAATAGTTCTGCATCACTTTTTTCTTTTTGTTTGTAGGGCTGGTTGAAAAAACGGTCTCTACAGGAGGGAAATGTTTTGAGGGAGCTATACTCGTCATCTTTCCCAGAACTCTTCAGATTCAGTGTGCAATCCTTGGAGTACAAGATGGAGATGCTAGAGGCCTTTGTAATCATGCAGAGCATCAATATGCTTCAGGGCCTTATTCCCCCAAAGGTACAGTAGATTACATTAATCTTAATACAGTCCTGCCCAAACACAAGACAGTATGCTGCTCCACACAAGCTGTAAAGCATTCAATGTTCACAACCAAAGAAAATTAACCTTTTAACCACATGGTTATTTGAAGGTAGAATTAAAAAAAAAACAACTATTTTAACAGGAAGATAATAATCCTTCACTTGATTCTAAGTGGCAGAGTGTTGTGACATAAAAATACAATAACATTTAAAATGCATGTTTGTGCCCAAACATCATGGTAGTTTTGAACAAATAAAAATAAGTTCATGAGAACATTTGTACTGTATCTTCTGCCTTCACAACTATGACAAAGAACTACAATAAAGCTATGACTACAATTAAAAGTTAAAAATGCTGTTCCTTTACTTTTCTTTTGAGTTCGAAAATGTTTTCTGTTGGTTTTACAGCTTATCTATCATGATTTATGGGATTTGGTTTTCATTTTCTGTGAGCTGTTAGTTGTGATCTTAGGTCAGTCCTAAGGAGCGAAAGGAAGTTAAAGCAAACTAGCACAGTGTTGAAGAGGTTCCCAAAGTAAGCAGGTTGAAAACAGGTTCCCATGTTTTCAACCTGCTTACTTTGGGCACCTCTTGCCATTCCTCTTGTGTAATGGCGTGGTCGTTTCAGGAGCAGGGAGGGGAGGTGACACGGGAGCACCTTGGACGTCTCTATGTATTTGCCCTCATGTGGAGTGTCGGGGCCCTGCTGGAGCTGGAGGGCCGGAGGAAGCTGGAGACCTGGCTCAGGGGTCACGAGAATATCCGCCTCGACCTTCCCAGCATCCCGGCGGGCAGCGAGGACACCATGTTCGACTACCATGTGACCTCTGAAGGTGAGAAACTGTTTCTAAAGGTACAAAGGAATAGCAAAAAATGTGCAATTTCGTTTAGGACACACCGAATGTGCTTGAGCAGCAGAAGTGATTTCAACTTAAGGATTTCAACTTCACATTTCGATAGTAAACCAAAAAAGTTAGTTTAATAATGGAAATAAGCCAATTGTCTTGTAATAAATGATAATGTGCTGGTCAAATTAAAGTTTGCTCTTGGCGTCTTTCTGGAAATGAAAAATACTTCATTAGAGAGGTTCACTGTCTATTCCTGGATGAAAACAATGTTTAATATTTCATAGAAAAGGGCATTTAAAACATTCATTAATAGGAAATACTTACAAAATAGTCTTAATAAAATAAAAACAGTCTTTGCTGTGCGGATGAATTCCAATGAGAGTGGTTTCCTGTGTACAGGCCAGTGGGTCCACTGGAACATGCGTGTTGAGGAGTACATCTATCCCCCTGACAGCACTCCAGAGTATGGCTCCATTCTCGTTCCAAATGTGGACAATGTCAGGACCGACTTCCTCATCCAGACAATTGCCAAACAGGGCAAGGTGCGTGACTGTTTGAACTAATGAGCACCTGTTTCCTATTATTATCTACTGTATATTAACAGTTACTGTGGGGATAATATTATATGAAACCAATAGATTACACTGAAGGCATTACTTATGATTACATTAAATGAGTCATGTGTTCTTTTGTTTAATTGTAAAGAACTGATTATAGAGGTATTATTCCTGTATTTCGGCATTATCTCCATTGTGTTCTGCTCTCCTTGAAAGACAAATTGATCCCCGTCAGGGTGGTAATGTTTCTTTATACGGCACTGAAAGTAATTGTGTTATTGATCATTTATGGATCATTTACAGATTGTCCATGCTTACCTCTTTGCTACTTACAAAAATGCAGCAAAGCTTCTTTTTAACAGCTGACTAACTAGGTTAAATTAATAGTAATAATTAACATTAGTTTATGTACTATATATGTAGTAGTTTCTTTGCTTCGTAACATCCTGCCTTTAGTGATGAGATGAGCTTCAGCTAGATTTAAGCTCTGTTCTGATTCAAGTAAATAAAATATCAAGGTGTGTCCAGTGTAATTTACATGTTTCCATAATTGTAACATTTTTTTATTTGAACATGTTGCTTTTATAGTAATAGCAGAAACGCTAACATTCTTAA
The DNA here is from genome assembly GCF_055471065.1 of Atractosteus spatula. Classification (NCBI taxonomy): domain Eukaryota; kingdom Metazoa; phylum Chordata; class Actinopteri; order Semionotiformes; family Lepisosteidae; genus Atractosteus; species Atractosteus spatula. Next base: position 216,012 of record NC_142717.1, on the reverse strand, counting down.
ATTTATTCCAAGTTGACATACAGTATATATCCTTTTAGAAACTTTGGCTTTGTAGTTTAAGACGGTGATTAAAAAAGTAATTCCAAATAGATCAGAGGCACAAATCTTTTGATCTTTGCCCCTTAAGGTTGAAACTACTTTAATATTGTTGCATAACTTAAAATTAATACATTTTTAAAATAAACCTGTGTTTTTTAGGCTGTGCTGTTGATTGGTGAACAGGGTACAGCCAAAACTGTTATTATTAAGGGATACATGTCAAAGTATGATCCGGAGTCTCACATGGCCAAGAGTCTTAATTTCTCTTCTGCAACCACCCCCCTGATGTTCCAGGTATACTGAGTCATTAAGTCTTCTTTTTTTAAATGTTATATTGCTTTGCTTATTGCATTGCAGTTAGAAAGGATAGGTTATGTAATTATGTTAAATTGGACAGCAACAAAGACTAGTAAAGGTTTCACAATCATTATATTTTTCTCATTACTGACCAGTTACTTTTCTGCTTATTGAAGCACAACTCCTCTCTTAAGGAGAAATGACGAAGTTGATTTCTGTCTGCGGTTTACTGGTAAATTACTTTGTGTTGCACCATAATTAATAATGATAATGGTAGAGTCATAAAATATAAAATGAAGAGTCATGTGCGTTAGATAATGTGTTTAAAAGTGAATAGGGTGCCAAGATTAATTGGATTATTTCTGATGTACCAAGATGAGAGATTGTTTTTTTAATTTTATTCGGTTACCTTGCATAAATAAACTCTCTGTTGTTCCAGCGTACTATTGAGAGCTATGTAGACAAGAGAATGGGCACAACTTATGGGCCTCCAGCAGGGAAGAAGATGTCGATCTTTATTGATGATATCAACATGCCTGTTATCAATGAGTGGGGGGATCAGGTATTCATTTTGGACTACCAGTACAATGTTCTTATGCATTAATTAGTTCTTGTGTTTTAGTTGTACTTGCTTTGTTTTTTTTAGGTGACAAATGAAATTGTCCGCCAAGTAATGGAACAAAATGGGTTTTATAACCTGGAGAAGCCTGGAGAGTTCACTAATATAGTGGACATCCAGTTTCTGGCTGCCATGATCCACCCTGGAGGAGGTCGCAATGACATTCCTCAAAGACTTAAGAGACAGTTCTCCATCTTCAACTGCACCCTCCCCTCTAACTCCTCCATTGACAAGATATTTGGTGAGAATGGTTTCCCTTAATGTTTTTCTTTATTCCTGGGGAAATTAAGAGTTCACATTTCTAGTGCTGTGGAAATCAATTTCTTGCATTGATTGATTTTATCTGTTCTCAGAAGATCTAGTTTTATTCTAATATTTCTCTTATGCGCTTTTTAATGCCTTTCAAGCTTATAAAGAAAGATATTTTTTTTAAATAAAAGTTCTTACTGCAAAGTATGTTTTTGCTCTTGTGACTGACATTTCCTGCATTTTGAAATGTGAGTTATATTCTCATGTTTGTGAGAATATAATATTCTTTATTTTCATATGAAAGCAAAATTGCCACCTTACTTACCCCCCAATGCTGTGAATTTTTCTATTTATATGTATTCTTTAATTATAGGATTTGCAGCAAGCAGCACTGTATTTACTCTATTAACACTTTTACATTTTCAGGAGTGATTGGAGTTGGACACTATTGCTTTCATCGAGGCTTTTCAGAAGAAGTAAGAGGCACTGTAGCTAAGCTGGTGTCTCTGACACGCAAGCTGTGGCAGATGACTAAAATCAAAATGCTCCCCACTCCAGCCAAATTCCATTACATTTTCAACCTGAGGGACCTTTCCCGGATTTGGCAAGGAATGCTCAACACCACTTCTGAAGTTGTTAGTTCACAGGATGTAAGTGGAATGATAACAAATAGTAAATGTTATGTAAATAGTAAATATCGTAACCATTTTTTTCAACCTTCTCTCATTCTAAAGCTACGGTCAAACGTATGGAAAATATTCTGGCTGTAAGAAAAATAGAGTAGAAAACTATTCACTTGACACATTCACAGTAATAAAAACATTTTTTCTTTTAATTTCTGGGTCCTTTACAACACAACATAGACCCTTAGGATTGAATGTTTTGAATCTAAAAAAGGTATGGAAATAAGTTATCCATACATCTAAGAGAGATGTTTGCAATTTTATATCCTGAATATATAGTTTATTATTTTTATTGCAGCATTGCTTTATGGTGACCATACTGTTTTATATTTTTTATTCAACTGAATGAAGTTACTCAGCCACTACTACAAATTATATTAATTATTATTAAATAAATAAAATACAGTGTGTGGCTCTCAAGAGTGATGTCTGAAGAAGACTGTAGTGCTTGCTATGAGAAATTTGACCCTGTTGGGTCATCATAATCTTTAGTGTAACTAAAAATTGAGCTTCACAAAGCAACATGTTGACCTAACAAAACAACTCAGGATCTAATACTCATGACGCAACCAAATAGTGGTGTTAATATGTGTTGTTTTGATACTGTGCTCAGCAGCCCTGTAAGATATTGGTGATATTTTACAATGGCAGCTGTTCATACACAGTAGATATCTCTATATGTCTACATGCTTCTCTGCTGTCCCTTGATGGTTTTTCAGGTGGTGCTTCGGCTGTGGAAGCATGAGTGTAAGCGAGTTATTGCAGACCGTTTCACTGTTACCGAGGACGTGGCCTGGTTTGACAGAGCTCTGTCTAAGCTCATGGAAGAGGAGCTGGGGGAGGAGGCTAAAGCTGTTGTCGATCCTGCAGTAGATGCCTATTTTGTTGACTTCCTGAGAGATGCACCAGAAACTACTGGTACTGTGTTGAATTTATTTTTGGATACATGTCATTGATGTCTCATCACTACTGAATGCAGGTTAATTCGGACTTTTTCTTGAACAGGGGAAGAGCCTGAAGACGCAGATTTTGAGATGCCCAAAGTATACGAACCCATTGAGTCATTTGAAAGCCTGAAGGATCGCTTGAATATATTTCTGGCTCAGTACAATGAAAATATCCGAGGAGCTGGTATGGACATGGTCTTCTTCCGGGACGCCATGATTCATTTGGTGAAGGTAAAGGAGAAAAAGGATAAAAGAAGTTTTTTTTTAAATTCTGTGGAAATACTGTAGCTACTTTCATAGCTTAATCACTGTTTTTAGTATTTGAAAGCGTTGCTTTAGGAATTTAAGACCTCTGCAATGAAAGTGTATTATTGCACTGATTTGTACAATGTCTAATATTTCATTGTTAGTATTTAGTGAAAAATTTAATTTAGGTGTTCGAGAAAGATTTTCCAATTTGTACACAGCAGTCATCTCTTTTCTCATGATGAACAGGAGCCTGCTCTATTAATGTTCTATGTACTTTCCCTGAACCTTACACCGTGGGAGCTGAGTGTTTGAGAAAGCTTGGGTGCCTTGTTAGGTGTCGCGGATCATCCGCACTCCCAGGGGAAACGCGCTCCTGGTCGGGGTCGGTGGATCTGGAAAGCAGAGCTTGACAAGACTAGCGTCTTTCATCGCTGGCTACAGAACCTTTCAGATCACTTTGACCAGGTAAGTGTCTCTTTCTCTCGGTTTCTGTTATTGATGTCTACTATAACACAGTGCTGTACCTTCTTAAAGTTTAAAGAAAATGGGTAAAATCAAAAGCGGGAACCTCAATTCTGCAACACGTTGAAACCATCACATTTTTAAGTTGATTATTACGAGCAAAAATATAATGTTGATTTAACAATGTGGGCCTCTGTTTAAGTAGTTGTTTTCGATCGAGAGAATAAATTCCTTCTAATATTAAAATAAATAAAAGACAAATGCAAGTCACAAGCCCATTATTTGGTGACTGCATTTTGTTTGCCATAGGCTTCTTGCTTCTACCCTGTGGAAACCTGCCACTGAATATTGGGTTTGTAGTTTGCAACAGCAGATGGATTGAAGTTTTAATTTAATTCCAGGACCTATTGCACAGCTGATGGGCATGACCGTTTGTTTGGGTAAATGTGTCAATTAATTAGCAAACATTGCACACTGAATTTAAAACATGGGGAATAAAAAAGAAATAATTTTAAACTGTTCTGGGAAAAGTTTGTTTATGCATCGTTACCAGAATGTTTATGCTGAATTTTATTATGTTACTGTTTTTTGGTAATGAAATTATTTTTTATACTTGTTTTCTGCATTACTTTCAGTGTAGGAGCTAAATTATGCTCCGTCTACAAGATGTCTTAAATTACGAGGCCAAGTAACAAATACGCAGTTATCAATATTGTTTTTGTTTAGATTATGATTTACTGTAATACCAGTAATAATGCAGTTTTGTATTATTCCAGTAGATGGTATCTTTGTATAAGATTGTGGATGCATTTAGCTGTGAAAGTAGATTCATAGATGGACACACTGTATGCAGAAATAAAAAAAAAACTATTTTTAGTTCCAGCGTTTTGAATAAAAGTATGTATGACGGAAATGTCCATCTTTAAGCTAGCAATGGGTAATGTAGGATGTCTTGGATGTTTTAATATTTAATTGGGAGCTGTCATATCTATTTACTAAAATCACAAAGAAGATGCATTGCCATCTGTTATACACAATACCTCAGCTGTGCTTATTTGTAATAAACTGTAGGCTATGATAACACTGAAAATCACTTGTTTTCTCAATTCCTCTTTTACAGCTTATAGATGCAAGGACTACTTTCACATTTCCCCTTTTTAGAGATAGGTTAACATTTGACATATACAATAGGCTCTACTTAGGTATTTTAAATGCATATAACTAATGTTAGTTACCACTGTATTTCAATGGTTTCATTATGTATCATAATGTTAAAAATACTTTGTGGAAGAAAATCGTATTTAATCTCTCGGCTTTTGTAGCCGGCATTTTTTTTGCAATGAGAATAGGCACACTGCTTTGCTTTAGCTTTCCCATGAGATAAGTCTTTATAACTTAATCTATAACTATAACTAATCATATAACTTAAAACTTTTATCAAGTTTGTAATGCACTTTGGCTCTCTGTGCAATTTCTATTCCCAGATCTTATAACACCTCCAACCTGATGGAGGACTTGAAAGTGTTATATAGGACAGCAGGTCAACAAGGCAAAGGCATCAGCTTCATCTTCACTGACAACGAGATCAAGGATGAGTCCTTCCTGGAGTACATGAATAATGTTTTATCATCAGGAGAGGTCAGCAGTTCTTGTCATACAGACTTTTACTTTTTTTTTACATAGGACCAAGTAATAGGTTCATTCCATGCTGAAAAGAGAAGAATGGAAACACAACGTTTCAGTTGTGGAGCCTTCTTCGGGTGTAAAGTTGTTTTTTACATATCTAACAAAGCAAAGGAAGAATTTTTTGTAAGCGCTTGTTGTGACATTTGTCCGTTTCTAATATGTTACCATCCATCTATTCATCACCTGAAAACAACTTTTCCAAATAAGGATTGTGGCATCCTGGAGCTTATCCTGTGAGAACAGGACACATAGCGGGATTGCACCCATTATTTACATAATTAGTTTTGTGATGAAGCCAGCAGCTATATTACCCTGCAACTCACAGCTGGTAGCCTGGTCAGTACCTGGATGGGAGACCTTCTGGGAAAAACTGAGGTTGCTGCTTGAAGAGGTGTTAATGGGACCAGTAGGTGCTCACCCTGTGGTCTGTGTGGGTCCTAATGCCCCAGTATAGTGACGGGGACACTACTGTAAAAAGAGTGCCTTCTTTTGGATGGGATGTAAAACTGAGGTCCTCACTCTCATCCTCACACTCTTCATCCCTCCTATGAATAACAGAAATGAGTCTACTTCAGGGTTGCTCTGCTTTCTTTGGTCCTGCTACCCTAGTCTGAACTGAATGACTGACAGAAAGTCATCAGGTTATTAGAAATAAACTGAATTTCTTTGTCAAGAAGCTCAGACTTGGCCTTTAAAAGTTTTTTCAGTAGGATAGCACTATAAAGCCTGCATCAAGCTCAGTGACTAAATGGTTAAAAGCATTAACAGTGGTTTTCTAGAGACTGTGATGAGCAATCAAGTAGAACATTTGTGGTTTATGAAGATAGCTGATCAGAAGTGCATTGTAATGGAAATAGATTGTCTTTTGGTATTTGTCCCTCTGATGTTGCTTACATGCAGGTGTCCTGTAGCATGAAGAGTCAGCCTTTTATAACTGCTAATGATATTCTGCCAACTGCTTGCATGGACACACACTAGTTTATTTAGATGCCCAGGTTATTTAGATACTGCACTGAAGCAATGGACAGTGTCAATGGCCAGGGAAAAAGATTGCATATTTTTACCACCAGTTAGTAAATAGTAACATTCTGTAGTATTCAACAAAACAGAGATGTAATATGCTGTTATCAAAACTTATAATTAATAACAGTGAAAAATGTCCTAGACTTACAGTGCAAAGAATGTGTGTTGTTGCATATTGGTGTCATGGAGATGCAATAAGTGTTAATTGAATTTTAAGGGAAAGGATACGTTAGTAAAATTAAGATTTTATACTGAAAACATGGTGCACTATGTATAATGCAAAGAAAGCTACAACATTTTGACCATTACAGATCATGTTCCATGATTGTCCATTTTCAAAATTATTTGTAGGGTTGTTTCTTTTGAGAAAAACAACTTATCTTGAGACTGAGGAAACGCCATGTGTGCTTCATTAAATAAAAGAAAGATGTAGGATATAGTTTCGTGATTTGTTCCAATATATTGGCCTTTTGTAGAAAAGTGTTGGAATTAAATACTAAAGATGAGTGTGAGATATTTTAAATTATTATCCTGAGACTAAAAAAATGATAACACCCGTGTAAAAGTAATTTGTTGCATTTAAGAAACAGATGGTTTATATAAAAAATGCTCTCGTAAATTGAAAGTCAGTATCTGACACCAGGAGCGACTGCACATTTTTCACACTGAAACCTACTGTGTCATCAGGTTTGTTTGTTAGACTGAATGAAGAGAAGTGGTGGAGGTGCACATAATTCTTAATGGAGCCCAGAGGGACTCTGACATTAATGGGCTTTGGTTCTGCTCTGGACCCCAGCAGTTTACTGAATTGACGGTTAGGAACAGTCCCTGAGAGTCAGCAGTATCCATCAGACTCTCAGAGGCTGTATTTTTTAGGTTTATATTTTTATATTTTGTATTTCATAGGTTTGTGGTTTGTATTTCATCACAGGAGATGTATTTCCTGTGGTCATTTCTAAGGAAATCCTGCCAGCCTTCTTTAACTTAAGATTCGCTCACTGACTGTAAAACGTGTTTAATTGTTTGTACTCACTGACTTGAAAGAGCCTTTATTCTATAGTACAGTGAATAACACACATCAGAACATGTACATTAATTGGCGTGCATCTCTCATTCTGTTTAAAAACCAGCCCTTTCCCCATACTGAAATTAATCATCCATGGATTATAATTAATTGATTTGGTTGTGCAGGGATGTGCTCAGACACGTTATGAAGGCTGATATGTCAAATATAAGTGAAATAAAAAATGTGCAGATGTAGTTATTTTCCTTATTAATTCATGTTTATTAAATGAATAATCTTTGTCACCTGTAGAGAGCTACATTTAACCCTGTATATGCCATGTATTGACAGAATAAAAGTCATTTTTATTTGTTTTGGAATATGATAGTTTATATCAGTATTTTGGAAATTGTTTTGTGTCAAAAGAGCAACAGTTTTGCCTAAGTTAATCCAGGTTCACTTCCCAGTACTGGTGCCAAGTTTGGAACAGCTTGTCCAGGCTGCGTGAGAGAGATTGGAATAATCCAACAGCACAGCATCTGTGGCCTGATGTAGAGGCCACAGATGTTTTGCAGTTATATAGCTTCCAGGATATGTACATCTGCATAACAAACAATACCAGGCTGTGCCTTTTACAGTAAACATCACGTTGAAGACAAATATGAATAAATCATAATGAATTTACCTACAGTATGTCATATTTGCTCAATAAAATGTGACTGCTCCTTCAACACCAAAGTTTATTTCATTATTAGTGTATAAGCTTCTTTTAAAGCTTAGTATATATTTATTTGAAGGAGTAAATGTTGTTTTCTTCTAGGTATCTAACCTGTTTGCACGCGATGAAATTGATGAGATCACTGGAGACCTCATACCCATCATGAAAAAGGAATTTCCAAGACGACCCCCAACCAACGAGAATCTATATGAATACTTTATGAGCCGGGTCCGTCAGAACCTTCATGTGGTTCTGTGCTTTTCACCTGTAGGAGAGAAGTTCCGGAATCGGGCTTTAAAATTCCCTGCACTCATTTCAGGCTGTACCATGGATTGGTTTAGTCGCTGGCCTAAAGATGCTTTGATTGCAGGTGGGGCTACCTGTTCACATTCTGTTTCTCATTGAATACTGATGGCTAAAGTATCACTGCTTACTAGTTATCTAAGACAAATTAATGCAACTAAAAGCTGTTCTGTTTAGGCATTATGTGTGCTGCAGAAATATATTTTGTAATATGTAAATTCATACAGTATCTTGTTTTTTAAATCAATTTCTTTTACTTACAGTAAGATATTAACCTTAATTGATGTAAACCAGACAATACACAATAAATAAACATACTTTGCAAATCGAATGCAAATTATACACTCCCCTGCCAAATTATTCAAGAATGTTCTGTAACAGCATATCGAAGATAACCATCCTGTCCAAAGTAATAGAAATAGTCTAGCAAGTGGTTTTCCCCATGACTGCTGTGCACTAGCAGATAGTAGGAGTGTGTTGCGCTATGGAAAAGAGGGCTGTTGTGAGTGATGCCAGGTGTTGATGCAACCCTATGTGTCAATTCTAATGGCCTCAGAAGTTTATAAGCAGTGGATGACTGATAAAAAAACAAACAAACATAAAGGTGAGTACAAGTCAAGCTGCAAAAAGCTACTGGTCCAAGAAATCAGACAACTGGGTTCACATCTTGTGTGAAGACCATACATGCATGAAGACCAAAGGCATATAAACAGCAAGAAATAATTTCACAAAAATGAAAATACAACAATGTAGCATTGTGTAAATTTAATAGCAACCTGAAGAAACTAATTTGTGTTTATTTTTGATCTCGCACAGTGTCAGAGCACTTCCTGTCTACCTATGACATCGATTGCACTGCCCAGGTGAAGGGAGAAGTGGTTCAGTGCATGGGCTCCTTCCAGGATGGTGTGGCCGAGAAATGTGTGGAGTATTTCCAGAGATACCGACGCTCCACCCACGTCACTCCAAAGTCCTACCTGTCATTCATCCAGGGCTACAAAACCATATACAAAGAGAAACACTCAGAAGTGCAGACCTTAGCCAACAGGTATGATATGTGCCTCAGCGAAAATACATTTCTTACTCATATGTCCTGTTTTCAAAATTTTAGTGTTATTTAACTGTCCTTACTTGCAGCTTAACAAGATCCTGGAGTGTCCGAATGAGAGTTTCTTGATTGATTTACACAATATATACAGCACGTCCTAAGTGGTACACAACAGCGTATGTCAATACACATCACGTCAGATTTTCACACAGGGGTTAACAAATTTGGATAAAAAATATGAAATTATATCCTTTATTTCACTAACCACATACTCAGTCTCCAGCATCAATGTTTTTTTCAATGTGGAATTATAAGATCACATTTTGCTCACCTGACAGAATGAACACAGGCCTGCAGAAGCTGAAAGAGGCCTCTGAGTCTGTGGCTGCCCTCAGTAAGGAGTTGGAGGTGAAGGAAAAGGAACTACAAGTTGCCAATGAGAAGGCAGACATGGTTTGTACAATATCTCTGGGTTACCTTTTTTTTTTACTCAAAGGTGATCCACTCAGTCCTACTGCATTTATGATTCTGGAAACAGATACTTATTTGAAACTATACTTAGTTAAACTAAAAAATATAAATAAGACAAACCAATTTAAAAAAAATGCCAAGTTCTAGTTAATGTTTTCTATATTTTTCTAGTTTCGGCTGGCAGGCTTATGTTTACTAGCGTAACAAAAGCCGACAAAATAAGGTCTTTACCAAAAATCAGAGTGTTCTGTAGGCTTGGGCCAATATCTATTATAGGTTCTACTTTAGACAGGGGCAGTGATCTGAGGACATGCTTATCAGTTTTCTTTTATGCTCATTAGCTCCTCACAGTGCCCTAAACACCCCCTCTCCTTTATCCCTCTTTTGGTCACAAATTCTAGGACTTGAACAGTAGTTCTCAAGACACCCTCATCTCTGTGTCTCTTAGCTGCTGGGCTAGCTTGCATGTGTCTACCATGAGTTTCCCTCTTCACTGTGCCATGGGCTTTTAAACAAATGATGAAATCAAAAATACTTTAAAAAAATAATAAACATATACTGTATCTTTCATTAAAATCTAATTTCATAATTCAGAAAATTGTTCTGATGATATGCTACAACAAAATATATTGGTCTCACGGTTTCCAGTTACTGGTACTGTATGTTTTTAAAAACTGGGTTTTAATAACTGTGTGTTTTGGGTCCCAATTAACTTGCGAACAATTTTGTAAATGTATGTGGGTTATAACAGGTCACAAAACATTTATTAGCTTTAAGTTATAAAGGTCAAGCTAGAGATGCTTTAATTAAATAGACTGTAGTTCTCCATGCTGCTGTACATTTTCCTCTATTCCCTTTAAGGCAAAAACATTTGAAACCATCTGAACATAGAGCATTAGTAAACATTCTTTGATTAGTTTTCTTATCTGAAATCAAATTGCTTTGCCTTTTTTTCCTTCAGGTGTTAAAAGAAGTTACAGTGAAGGCTCAGGCAGCTGAGAAAGTGAAGGTGGAAGTGCAGAAGGTGAAAGACAAGGCTCAGGCCATTGTGGATAGTATCTCTGCTGACAAGGCCATAGCTGAAGAGAAACTAGAAGCTGCCAAGCCAGCCCTGGAGGAGGCGGAGGCTGCTCTGCTGGTGTGTAAGCATAGGCATGGTTTCTTAGCAAGCATCTGGAAGTGTGTGTTTCCAGTCAAAGTGATCCCATTCACAGAAGTTATTATGACTTGTGAGGGTATATACACCGTCTTTCAAAAGTATCAACCCCCCCCTTTCAGATTTACCCTTTTGTTGCAGTTTGAGCTTGCAATCATGACATTTTCAAATTGAACTTTGCGTTTAGATTGATTTTTTAAAAAATATTTACTGTAGACCATCAAACCATCTGACATTGCGACAGTACGCACACTGGGACGGCCCCCACACCTGATCATGCGCATCATGGACTGTGTGCTGCTGCTCTTCCAAAGGAGGGTTAACACTGTAAAGATCGATCCTGAGAAGAACTGCATTATTCCGTCCTGGCAGGAGTCACTCAAGCTCATGACAGCAGGAAACTTCCTTGGAAGTCTACAGGTATGGGAGTCTGGTATCTAGAATCACACACACTGCACGAAGAACCTGAGGGCTTAATAAGGGTCGTTACAATAGGGGTCGTTTTAGGAAGCATAGAAACCTTGCAATCTATCTGAAGCTTCAAATGTCACTTCAATGGACTTCTTCAATGTAAGCACTTAAATGTTGTTTTACAGATATGTTTTTATGTATTCTGTGTGGCTACAAAATGTGTTCTGGATTGTGTTGTTTAAGAAATGTGAATACTGTATACCAGTCCTAAGAGACACACTGAAGAGCATCTCTCCTAAAAGACATCAGTAGAGTGTCTTCTGTCACTTATTCTCTGACATGCACTTAAACCACAGCAGGTGTAAGTTAAGGAATTGATACTACTGATATCCATAGTGTATTGATCTTAAGTGAAAAGCAACTTTAGTTCTTTATCATTCTTATCCAAATACAGAGATTTAACCCTATGCTATTTACAAAGAGATGTTCTGTGGTCTAAATCAAGACTGATGCCAGTGTTTCCAAACATTTCACTTAATAACACTGGTAATTAATTTCAATTTACAATATCTGTTGTGTGTGAAAATTGTTTCTAGACATTCCCCAAAGACACGATTAATGAAGAGGTGGTGGAGTTACTCCACCCTTACTTTGATCTGGCAGACTATAACATTGAAACAGCCAAGAGAGTCTGTGGGAATGTGGCTGGCCTGTGCTCCTGGACTGAAGCTATGGCTGCTTTCTTCTCCATTAACAAAGAGGTGCTTCCTTTGAAGGTACGGATACATTTTACAGTACATTTTGTAATTCATGTGGACATGTGAGGTTGAAATCAAGGAATGAGGAGTATTCCTACAACTCTTTACAACTCTGTCCCATGTGTAACCATGGAATGTCATCATGTCTCCAGACAATCAAAGCTATTTCAATTTATTGTGATTATTTTAAAGTAAATTAACTTTAAAGCTGAAAATTACTTTATATAATCAATGTTTTAGTGTCCTTATAAAATGTCCTTCTTTCTGTTATCTTCTGCTTCTTCCTTCTTTCTTTCAGAATAAATTTAATTTTACTACTTTAATTTCAATGAATGTTGTTGCTGAAAAACAAGTGGAATCAAGTTAGAACTGTACAAAGCTGTATTGGTGAGCCATTCTTCCTGTGGTTATATGCACATCCCTTGATCAGCTGTATGATGCAATATACTCAGTGAGCCCCTAGAATAAGAGCTGTACTGTATGTGTGTCAAATTCCACAGGCTGAAATGCTACTACCAAGTAATGTAGGGGACATGACTGTTTATAATCTATGTCATTTGTCTCAACAGATAATTAATTTTTCTTGCTGAAAATGAATTCCCACTACATATGAAACTACTAATAATTCCTATTGAATTTCTCTTAGGCAAATTTGGCAGTTCAGGAAAATCGCCTTGCTATAGCCAATGCAGATCTGCAGAAAGCACAAGCAGAGCTGGATGCCAAGCAGGCCGAGCTAGATGTTGTGCAAGCTGAGTATGAGCAAGCAATGATGGAGAAACAGGTAAATTATGACATGCAATTCAAGTACACATTGAGACTCTAGAGTATGAGTAGAGCAGGTACATTATTGTTTGGTTAGCAAAATGCCCTCATTCAAGGTGACATAAAGAAGCTGGAAAAATGCATTGCAGATAAGTGCTATTATACAATTTCAAATTTTAAAAAGCAATTTGCAAAAATAAAATACAATTTTAAAATGCATTTGCATGCATACAATCAAACAGTATACAATTAGTTACTAATAGCATCTTTGTTTTCTTAAACAGTTCCATTCTTATCCAGATGCTAAATAAGGCCAGGCAGTGTGTATATATATATAATTCATTTCATTTCATTACAGATGGCAAATATTGCTGACATCTTTTGTAAAATGAATGAAAAGCATGACACTTATTTAATATATTTATATAGAGAAATTACTTTTTAGTACATTGCATTTTATTTACTAGTTTACCTTTAATATATTTTATAGTAATTGTTCTGAGTTATTGTCCTGAGACAATGAAAAAATGTAAGGATCTAAAAAAGTATATAAATAATGCAGCGTGAGTACATTTAATGAAAGTCTGGACGACTTGTTCTTATTTTTCAAAATTTAATTTAGTGCAAAACCAATGGGAACCCTTCATAAAAGTGCAACCAATGTTCCAAATTATGTCTAGTAAACTATTGTATAATTAGAACTTTAATTATAAATTCATACAATTAAAATTCAATTGTTCTAACATAGGTCTTGCCAGAGGAATCATTAATATGTATTAGTTTCTTGCAAGGGTTCCAGGTAATTGTTGTGGCTTAAATATTTTGCTCTTACTGTGTATATATATGTAGACATATACAGACAGAAAAACTAACTTTGAAAATGGATAACCTTGTTTTTTTACTTTAAGATAAATGCTTCCTTTTATTTACTGCAATCGTTTGAAGAGTAAATCGCAACATTAATGTCCATGAATCCTTTTATTTTTAGTTTGTAAGGAGCTCCTTGCTATTTCTCAGTTTTTAAAAATGAGTAACTACTGTACATACAGTACATGTATACATACATGTATTCAGTAAAATAATCAGGACTATATTATATTTGTATTCCATAGAATGTGGACAGTTAAACTGTGGAAAAAACTACAAACAAAAGCAATTTCTGTAATTTCTACTTGTTCCAAATCTTTTTAAAGTAATTTTCTTTCATTGAAGGTTTAGCTTTACATAACACTATCACATACAAAAACTGCTTTCTTTCTCAAAATTATGTGGCAAATTAGCATTTCATATGAAACTTCTTCATTACCGGTTATGGGCAGTTACCATAATTAAAAGCTATTACTTGATTATTGTAGAAAAATACATACATAATCATCATGTTGTGAAAAATAAATTGGAAATCTGTAATTCATCAAAGGAATGAAATTGCTTTAAATAAAGAGTACAATGTCTTTCACTAAAAAGGGAGAAAAAACAGAATGACTTGGTTTACTGAAAAGCCGTTATTAACAAAGCGAGAACAGCACTTACTGCGGCCGTCCGCAGATGTGGACACCAGCATTTCGTCAAAGTGTTAAAACACTGATGAGGCAGTTTGTCACAATATTTGGATTCGACACAGATTTTGAGAAGATGATAGAGTAACTCTTTACCGAACAGTGCAGTGCTGCAGTACTTTAGCAAGATGGATTTCCATGGGTGAAAACCAAGATCTTCATTAAAAACAATACAAGAAAGCAAGCAAAAAATAATTTTCCATTGAATACATGGAGAGTCCTGGATTTTATGTTAATGATATTTCGTGTCAGATGAATCCAAAACATTTTTTAATAGTTACATTTTCAAATAGTTACATTTTCATATTTTCAATTAAAAAGTAACCCTATAATACAAGCTTTTATAGTAGTTAGGTCTGCTAGTTGTTTATTTATTATTTGTTATTTTTATATAACTTGAATAAGTAATGCAAGCAGGTGTTTGACAGCAAGGGAGATGTTTGTCATTGCTGGGTTAGAAGCTGTGTCAGTTACGGAATGAATATTGTCAATCGATTTTAAAAATGTGGTAATCTTTTAGTGGTAATTGCACATACCACATTTGCTCCTGTTTCAAAAGCTGGATTGAAAACAATGTGCTGAATTCCAGTTGAACTATGTGGGATTGTGTCAGCCAGGCTGTCCATGGTTTACCTCACAAGAATCACTCACGGAGGATGCAGTGCAGTCAGATAGAGCCATAATCAACTTTGCTGAATGCTTTTTGGATTTAGCAATCTGAAAAAAATGAGACTGGCTCTTATTTTTAGAAGAGGGCCTCATCATCATTTGACAAACCTGCTAAAGGTTTTCACAAACTTTGTATTTGTATTAACCGTATTATAATGTGTGATTGAAATTCTGGGTGGCGGGTCTGTGTGCACACTAGAATATTGGTGCAGCCAGCTGCAGGTTGTAATTGCTCTGTTCCTGGTGTTGCCTAGACCCTGCTAGAGGATGCAGACCGCTGCAGACACAAAATGCAAACAGCTTCCAGTTTAATCAGTGGCCTTGCAGGAGAAAAAGCCAGGTGGACAGAGCAGAGCAAAGAGTTTGCTGCGCAGACCAAGCGGCTGGTTGGTAAGTAAAACTGCAAGTTTACCTCTGGTGTGCGAGCACAGATCGGTCGGGATCACATTTCCCAGAAACCTCTGGGGGAGTGAGCTGCTGCTCGGTCACCTGACCAGCTGCTGGGAGATGTATCTATTTTTTTTTCACAGCAGGACTCTTTCGCCTCCATGACCTTTGTCTTAAAATTCTGTATAATACAGTTGAGTAATTGTCTCAGATTGAACTTTTTAAAAGTTCTTAAAGATTTTTAAGCATTAGGATGTAATCAAGGTAGTTAACTAAAGGTAGTTTTCTCACTGAAAAACTCTTACTTCCTGACAGATGTTTTTAGGTTGTTGCTCTTTAGTGATGAGGGAATATAGAATTCTGGGTAAAATTACTCATGTTAATTATTCTTGTCTTTATCGTAAGTGACAGATAGGCAAGCCCATCTATTTTCTTTTATCTTATTAATTTGGGGAAACTTAATAATGAAATAGATTCCTTAAGCATGGAGATTCTTAAATGTCGTACCTTTAGGAGAGCACTATAAAAGCAATAGTGGTAGACAGTCAACCTGGGAGGAGTTTGTTTGCATCATATAATAAACTTTAGTATAAAGTTTGAATATAGTAAACTAGAAATTTAGAAAATACTAATATCTAAGTTTTTATACAACAGTATTGGAAAAAAAAGTAAAACAATCTTGTATCCTGTGGAATGCATGAAAATATTTAATTACCTCCACTGGTCCAGATCCTGAGTGGTGTAACTGATAAGTATAATATTGTATGTAAATATAAGTGATATTGTTTCACCACCATTTCAGACACCAAGGTGGCACTTTTTCTTCAGCCAATGGCTGAATTACATCAACAAAAGAGGTAGAGCTTCCCTGTATTGTACCCCTTCAAAGAACAAACTATTTAGATCACAAACCATTCACGATTATAGCTGACACAAGGCATTTATCTCAATCATTTTTTTTGTCCTCTGTGAGAGAGACATGGGTGCCACACTAGGACTGTGAGGTAAGGAGTCTAGTACCTCCAAGCCATCAGTCTTATACAGACATGGTCGGTGGTTGTTGTCTGCAATAGCCTGACTGCTTCCCCTTATCAGACTAAAACATTACATTCAGCAGAGAAAGCCTTATATTTTAGTTGCTTTGCTAGACAGCAGAGATACTAAGTTGTGTAACAATCCCCGTGAAAATGTCTTTGCAGTGACAGCATGTTTCACCTGTCTGTCTTCCTTTTCACATAATGTGCGGGGAAGGCACTTGAATATTCTTCTTGCTATTGTGAAAAAGCATTGAACTACACTCTTACCTACTGTATTTCTGTAACACGAAGCATCCCTACACGTCCATAAATTTCAGCAACGTTCTGACCACATTTGCACAAGAGCCAACCACTTTTCAGCTGATTCTTGGAACTACTATGGACAGGTGGTGGGTTTACAATGAAGCGGGGAAAATGCGTTACAGTGGTCTACCTATTCAAACCACCTGGGCAAACTAATTGTTGTAAATAAAGTTGGTATTTATAAAATCTATTAAATGTTATGCACTCACAATCTATTAAGCTTTATATATTTGATTTATTTCATTATTTACCTTTCTTCACATTGCCTTCAATTTATTTAGCCATTTTCTTTAACAGGCGATGTATTGTTGGCTACTGCTTTCCTGTCATACTCGGGTCCTTTCAATCAAGAATTCCGTAACTTGCTTTTAACCGACTGGCAGAAAGAAATGAAGACGCGTCGAATCCCTTTTGGAAACAACCTTAACCTCACTGAGATGTTGATCGATGCACCGACTGTCAGTGAATGGAACTTGCAAGGGCTGCCTAATGATGATCTGTCCATACAGAATGGAATTATTGTCACTAAGGCTGCACGTTTCCCTTTGTTAATTGACCCACAAACACAAGGCAAGATATGGATCAAAAATAAGGAAGCCAAGAATGAACTACAGGTAACTGCATAGCTTATATGAGAAATATTCTGTAAAGCCAGTTCTTACGGCGTAATTTGAATGATTCCAAATTGGATGTACAGATGTACGAAAACTGCCTAGATGATAAGTAACTATTAATTAGCAAATGTTTACTACATCATGTTTGTGAAATGATAAAATGTCAATATCTGACTTATTTGCTTTCAAATTCATTACAGTTTCCCATGCTGTTACATAAAAAACGTTATTCATAGGACCAAATGAAGAAAAAACTAATTGTGTTCTGTAAGTAATGAATATAAGTTATAATGCACTCCTTTTTTCATTGTAGATAACTTCCCTTAACCACAAGTACTTCAGGAATCACCTGGAGGACAGCTTGTCCCTCGGCAGACCGATGCTCATTGAGGATGTGGGAGAGGAGCTGGACCCCGCCCTGGACAACGTCCTGGAAAAAAATTTCATCAAAACAGGATCGACGTACAAGGTACCCTGACAATGGAGGGTTTTGCTGTCGTATAACATTTGAGTCCATGCACTACATGTATATAAAGTCAGACATATCCATGCATTTGTCCAATGAGCTTCCTCTCAGTGATGCACAAGTTCAGTCTGAAGGGTTACATACAGTACCATTAGGTTTGCAAGTCTGTCCATACACTAGGATCCAAAGAACTTGAAATTGGTCAGGTTAAGCCAGCTATTAGGTGACTTAAGTAGTTAAGTCCCAGTAGAATAAAACCCTGAAGATGGTATGGCCCCTCCTGAAGAGAAGCTGTGCACCCTTGATTTCTATGGAAAAAATATTACTTTTAGTTTCAGCGGAACACCTGTCTTTTTATAGGCTCTGATATTCTTGGATGGCAAAATTATACCTTAGCTTGCTTGTCTCAGCGGTTCTGTGTAAAGATGGAGTTTAAAGCCATCATTAATTGAATGAAATCATTTGCTTCCTGCAGTTAGGCATTTATGTTCTGAACAATGTTATATTTGGTACTTTGTGAACATTAATAGCAATTATGCCAAGTAGTCCCAACTGAATTTTATTCAAAGGTAAAAAGATTGCTTAGCTGAATAAAAATGATTTTCTTATGATTACAAATGTTTTTTTATGTTAAGCCTACATTAGCATGTGAGCACCAGCTTTCTAATACACTTTTTTCATTACCTGAAAGACCTGAAATGGTTTTCTATAGAAAAAAATACACAACATCTTTAAATTGAACTAAATTGAACTTTATATGATAACATTCTCCTCCCTATCTGGCATCAGGTAAAAGTAGGGGATAAGGAAGTGGATGTGATGAGTGGTTTTCGACTTTATGTCACAACTAAGTTACCCAACCCGGCGTACACCCCCGAGATCAGCGCACGCACATCCATCATTGACTTTACTGTCACCATGAAAGGACTGGAGGATCAGCTTCTAGGCAGAGTCATTCTTACTGAAAAACAGGTAGGAGGCTATCAAAAGATCCCAACATAGACTGGATACTAAAGAGAGTGTCTAGAGAAAATGAACACTGAGACAGAAGATGTCTCAGTGCACTTAAATTGCACTGTTGAAGGTATGAAATGGAAGAAAGGTGTGCAATTATATTTGTACCTTGGTTATGGAGCATTTTGTGAGGATATTTGTTAGAATATATTAGTCAGTGAATGTAAATAATAGACTTATTATTGAAGCTTATTCATTCCCCTTAGTATTTTAGATGTCTATTAGTCACACTTCTTCCCAATCAAAGATATATACCATCATACCGTCTTATTAAATACATTACAAAAAATTACAGAAAGCCTTACTAAAAAAGATGTTAGCTTTAATTTCAGTGAATGAGTCTTGATGATTCATATAGCTTTTTTTTTTCCTCCCTAATTTTAAGATGGACTTTGATTACAGCAACACTTTTAATTCCATGTGATCATTTTTGGATATGCTATAAATAATTTCAGTCTTATTCAAAGTGTGATTTTATTTGCAGCCTTTTTAAAGTGAGGTATTGTTTATAACTTCAAATAGAGACCCATAAAATGATAAATGTTTTAAAAAATCTAATGCATTTAAAATGATAAAACAGAGTTCAGGATGTTGTTTTTGAAGAACACTGAAAGGTTTTACAGATGACTGTTGGAAGTTATGGATGACAATAAAAAACAACAACATTACATCAGTTAATCTTAGTAATCTGGGGATTCATTAAATTTCATGAAGAGTGGGCATACATTAAGGAAATTTAGAAATATGTGCATAAATATTATGTATAACTACATATGAACAGGAATTGGAGAAAGAAAGAACAGACCTAATGGAGGATGTGACTTCAAACAAGCGCAAAATGAAGGAGCTGGAGGACAACCTCCTCTTCCGTCTCACCAGCACCCAGGGGTCTCTGGTGGATGACGAGAGCCTCATCATTGTTCTGAGCAACACAAAGAGGACGGCTGAGGAGGTTACACAGAAACTGCAGACTGCAGCTGAGACAGAGATCCAAATCAATGCAGCTCGTGAGGAGTATAGACCAGGTAAAGGAAAATGGGTTCAGTTTGGCTGCATAGACACTGAATTGATTTTGAGTATGTTCATCTAAAGGCATATGTTGGGTATCTTTGTTCCAAATTGAACTTGCCCTTATTGCCCACTAACTTTCTTTGTGATATTAGAAAAGATACTTCTAGTGCAGCCATGACAATGGCAATCTTTTTAAAAACGCAGGTACTTCAAGTACAAAATTGCTTGAGATTTTTAGAAAACATTAATTTCATTATTCATGATTACACCCTCTCCAGGGTTATGCATGACTCGAGTTGTTTAAATTAAAAATAATAAAGGATAACAATTCCCATTAGTCCCATAATAAAATTTTTGTGTTAAGAACTGTTTGGTGTGTGTGTGTAAAGTAAATGTAACGCAGTCTCCACCAGCTTCTACCAGCACTGCATTTTACACTCCTGTGTCTTGCTTTTTCATTGACAATTGTGAGTAACACACGATGTGACTTGAGACAAGCAGAGTACAATACAGGGTAATGACAGTTCAGTATTTATATATCTGTTAAATGTCATTCTCTCTATTTACTGTATATTTTAAGTGTGTGCTATATTTGATGTTTATTCTAATTAGAGGGTTTTAACTTGGGGAAGTTTTTCTATTTTCTCTCTGTCTCATGGACTGCAAGCTGCTGCTGCCTTCTCTCTCATCCTCTCACCCACCTTCAGTGATTATCACACACCTGTTAACCACTAAAAGGACAACAAACCCTTATGTAAAGTCTTGCAGAACAGAGCCCATACAAGACCTGGGGAATGGGCATATTGCACCTTTGTGTGAAAAGAGAAGTGTATGAAAAATTTCCCCTAAAGGGTTAAAGATGAAAGCATTACTTGGAAAAACATTATTGTTTTACATTGTGTAAATGTATGTCAGGAATTAATGATTTCCATGTTACACAGTTGCCACCAGGGGCAGCATCTTGTATTTCCTGATCACAGAGATGAGCATGGTCAACGTGATGTACCAAACGTCGCTGCGCCAGTTCCTGGGGCTTTTTGACTTATCTCTTGCCAGGTATTGGGATAGCCTTTTAGAGTTTTTAAAAGGTTTCAGGACTCATTACAAAAAAATGTGAGGACAAAATGAGTAAATTTATTTTCTCAAATTCTAATAGTGGAAAAAAGCAAACTCATCTGCCTCAGTTTTTGTGGACTTTTACAATACTGGATAATTTAGTGTGATAATGTGGCTATTTCTTTGTAATATTATTATTTAGTCTTATACAAGTCTAGATATGTGGCTATATTGGTCGAACAGGTGTGATTAGGTGTTTTCATTGAATTAGTTTTCAGGTCACAGTACATTTCTGTGCTGTCTAAACAAAATCCTGTTTCTTACTTACCAATGCATATGAGAAATGGTTTTTGTTTTACAGGTATATGAAGATACTAGCTAACAGTATAAGCATCAGCTAATGAGAATTGAAGTTAGCACTTTTTAAAAATAAAATCACAAAACCTGACATCTGTTTTTTAGTGTAAAGTTTGCAAACATTAAAGAATGTTATTTGGGCCTAGTTGTTTATGAACACTGTTCCAGCTTAACTGGAAATACAGTATTATTCTTGATGTAGTGACAGAGTACATTGTCATGTTTTTTTTTTTAATAGATCATCCAAAAGCCCTATAACCAGCAAGAGGATAGCTAACATTATTGAATATATGACCTTCGAAGTACACAACTATGCGGCACGGGGCCTTTATGAAGAGCACAAATTTCTTTTTACTCTGTTGTTGACTCTGAAGATTGATATGCAAAGCAACATAGTGAAACATGAAGAGTTCCTCACCCTTATCAAAGGTCAGCAGAACACAGCCTGTCACTCTTGTGTGCTATTATGTAGATCTGCATTATTTAAAATATATTATGGGATGCAATAAGTAGGCTTTTTAAGTCTGTGTCATTATATCTGTTTTGGAATTAGTCTATCCTTTATAAATGAACAGATGATGGGTCACACCAAGTTCAGGTTTGAAATAGGTATGTTGGTTTCAAAATATGTCACTGTGCACATTGAACTCATAAGAATCTCATACAGTCATTTTTGAAGCTGAGCACTAACATTAAGGGCAAAATAGTTTTGTCATCTGGTACCTCATATGTCAACAAAAGGCTTCAGTTTCTTTGTAAAATACGTGGTAGATTTAGGAAACATGATTTAGAAATATTGGATATCTGCTAAACTCATTATTTTTTACATAGTTAATTCTTTGAAACTAAAATAATTAAATATGATATATTTTTTTAAACTCAATTATCACATTCTAGAGATCAAAATCTTAAAATATTTTAAAATCTAGGATAAATCTTTTCTATCCTAGAAGTATTAATTATTGAAAGACTGAATGGCTGAGTGGATACAGATGGATAATATTGCTCATTATTGTTATGATGTTTTTAATTGAAGATTTAATACTATTATCCCCATTAAAGTTACTCTAGAGTGTACTGTTTTTATGACAGCTATAGGAATGATCATGATGAAAGCATGAGAGTAACATAAAGGCACATAGTTGTAATTTATCATTTGGCATATTTTCCTTGTTTATTTTCATGTTCTTAAATATTTACCATATTTCACATGGAGACAGATCAATGTGTGGATATTAAACAGTGTTTTCCAAGCACAGATGACAATGTGCTGAATTAAATTGAAGGTTTATTTTTGTGCTGCACAAGGTGTAGGCAATATTTCCTTGTTGGTGGTGCATTTTTAACATACACCAACCAGATAGGTTGGTGTTATATACTGTATAGTACCATTAATGTAAAGACAAAATTGAATATGGTCAATTAAAATTAAAAAAATCTAAGCATGAATTCACTGTACAGAATGAATTAATCTCTTTTCACATCTATTTGTTGACGTCTTGTGTTAATCTGAATATTAATTGTTCTTATTTGGATTTACATTTTTTATCAGTTTAAAGAGGTGTATGAGTTTTAAACCACAGCTTTGTGTGATCAGATGCTCTAAACTATTAGTTACAATACAAATAGTTGCAATAATAATGTTGTATGACAACATGTGAATCTTACCACTTTGGCCTTGTTCAGCACTAGGACATTTCCTTTGTCTTTGTTTTGTGCTCCTTTGACTTTATCGTGTTCAGAATACTGAAGTGCAATTCCCTTAGGCTCAATGATATGCTGGTTAAGAAATTGGTCAAATAATATGTTCTGGAAATAATTTTGATATTGTTAATTGCTTCTTAGGTGGAGCTTCCTTAGATCTGAAAGCTTGTCCTCCTAAGGCTGCCAAGTGGATACTGGACATGACGTGGCTGAATCTGGTGGAGCTCAGTAAGCTTTGGCAGTTCTCTGATATTCTTGATCAAGTGAGTAGCCAAGAATCTGAAAAGCAGCTTAATGTTCAAATATACATTAGGTGGAGAATAAAAATATAGTCCCAAGTCACTTTTGTAGGCGTGTGTTCCTCCAGGATCAGGACTGGAAACTCCTTCTCTAGTGGCCTTTTTCATTTAAGTGGGCAAATATAGTGTGAATTGTTTCTTTGTTGTTATCATGAATAAAAACATAAAATAAATCAGATTGGAAAGTTATTTAAACTATTATGGAAATTGTTTTTTTTGTTTTTAATTAAATTGACCGGCAACGAAAACAATGATTTGCACTGTTTTATTTCCTGTGACATAAGAATGTGTGAAAGGCCAATAAACCAGGGTCAAACTTAAAGAAGGCTCCACAGCCGAAATATTGTGTTTTCTTTCTTCTCTTTTCAGCATGGAAACATTTAACTAGAAAGCATTCTAAATCCAATATTTACTTATGTTTTCACTTATTTAACATCCATTGTTAACAAGCATTGATTCATGTAGATTTCTAATAGGCTAGTCCTAATTAAGGAACAAGTAATAGGTTTATTCCATGCTGAAAAGAGAAGAAAGAAAACACAACGTTTTGGCCGTGGAGCCTTCTTCAGGTGTGAGAAAGACAGGGAAGATAGCAAAGGTAATATAGCAGGAGAACAAAAGGTGGGAGAGAGGAGGAGCGAGAGCGAGAGGCGGGAGCAGGGGACAGACAGAGTGGCCAATCAGGTGGTGTGAAGTCAGGATAGGTGAAGAGTGGTGTGAAATTAAACCTACAATGAATAGAGAGAATTTAGAAGAAAAGTAGTCTGTCGTTGAGAGAAGTATAATTTTAGTTTCTGTAGTCTTTCTGATGTATGAGTTAGGAAAACCATCTTTGAGAACACAGAGAGATTAGTGTGATCATGGCCGTCAGAGGTGAAATGAGAAACTATGGGCTTGGAGAAATCTTTAATCTTCACAGCCCTAACGTTCTCTGAAGCGGTCTCCGAGTCTCCTTCCTGTTTCTCCAATGTAGGTGGCTGGGCATTTACTGCAAGAGATACAGTAAATAAGGTTTCTGGAGGTACAAGATGTCATTCAAGTGAACCGGAATTGTCCTGAGGGGCCTTGAATGAGTGTGGTGTTAGATATGTACTTGCAGGTGATGCAGCGAGCTCTGTTGCAGGGGAAAGTGCCTGGTGTGGATTATTGCTGAGGGCGGACAAGGGAGCTGTGAACAAGAAGGTTACGCAGATTAGGTGATCGGCGATATGAGATGATGGGGCGGTCAGGAAAGATGATGGAGGGATCATCCTGTAGGATGGAAAAGTTGTGGTTAATAGTCCTGGGGATAGGAAGTGTGTTGGGGTGGTAGAGAAGCACCAAGGGAATGCGGTTGTTACAGTGGGAGTTCCTGCTCGAGTTGATGGTCTGAGGGGTGTTTTTGGCTCAGGCAAGAGCCCTGTCAGTAACACTGCTAGGGTATCCTCTGTTGATGGAAAAAAGAGTACATTTTGAGGGCTTGGTTCTGGAAATCAATGTTGTCGCTGCATAGTCGTCGTAGTCGAAGGAACGGTGGGGAAAAAACAACAACTATTTGTTATCCATAATGTTTGGTTTACTATGTAAAAATGGTAATGAAGCATGTCTATGTGAGGCCAAGTAAGGCTAGAGCTCAGAGTTAAATCCCTTAGATTAAAATGGATGGAGCTCCTACAAATCAGGTTTAGGTGTTGTTTGTTCCTTGACCCCTGTTTCTTGTCTTTCTGTAGATTAGCAGAAATGAAAAGCAATGGAAAAACTGGTTTGATAAAGAGGCCCCTGAAGAGGAAAGTATCCCCAATGCTTATGACCAGGCTCTGGATTGCTTCAGGCGACTTCTTTTGATAAGGTCATGGTGTCCTGACAGAACCATCGCCCAGGTATTAAAGAAAGGATCAGAATAAAGAATCATAATTGCAATTAATTTTATTAAGTAAAATGCTCTCACAATAAACATCATTAAGTTTGGGCTCATTATGTAGATGGCTGTCATACTGAACATGTTCTGTTTTTAAGACTGGAACTATCATTTCACTATTTGTGAAATTCCAAAGATGTCGACATATTTTCTTGCAGTGTGACATTGACACCTTATTA
The DNA here is from genome assembly GCF_055471065.1 of Atractosteus spatula. NCBI lineage: Eukaryota > Metazoa > Chordata > Actinopteri > Semionotiformes > Lepisosteidae > Atractosteus > Atractosteus spatula. The sequence continues at coordinate 190,576 of NC_142717.1, read as the reverse complement.
GACATCCAGGTAATGGAAACTTATAGTGACAGTATGTTTTTTTCTTCCCAATTTTAAAAGCATTGATACTCTTGGATCAGGCAGCCTAGTAACATCATACTAGACAGGTAGACTGGTACAGATAAGCCATTAATTTTGTGGCACAAATTGAGGATCTGCTTCAACCAAGATGTTGACCTGACCTGCATGTTCAAAAATCCTTTCAAAATCTTGTTCCTGTAAACAGTTGTACAAATCAAATTTGAAACTCGGTTCAAATAGAAACAGACTTCTACAACCAAAAGGTTTTCACTTTTGCTCCTTAAATTTGGCCCATTGTGCAAACTGTGGACAATTAACTCTTAACAAGAATACAACCTTTGTATCAAAAGACTGAGTGTGAAAGTGAAGTCCTACATAAAACAAGATAGCTACTGTACCTGATCACAATTTCTTCATTCATTGTTGATATTTGTGATAGAAGATTTTTATGCTTTGAATGTACAGTTTTGATGATTTCATATGGTTTATTTTACCACTGAAAAGGCTCGCAAATACATAATGGACTCCATGGGACAGAAATATGCTGAGGGAGTTATACTGGACCTGGAAAACACCTGGGAGGAATCGGATCCTCGAATCCCTCTGATCTGCTTCTTGTCAATGGGTTCCGATCCCACAGATTCCATCATTGCTCTGGGAAAGAGGCTGAAAATAGAAACGCGCTATGTGTCCATGGGTCAAGGACAGGGAGTCCATGCTCGAAAGCTACTGCAGCAGACCATGACCAATGTGAGTGTGTCCATTTATGCTATATAACACTTATGTATTTGTTTCTAACTTAAAAAAGCTTGAATTCACAGTGACATCTTATTGTTGTCATCACCATGCTCAACAATTCTCTGATATTGCTTTCCTGGAAAGGGTGGTTGGGCCCTTCTTCAGAATTGTCACCTGGGACTTGATTTCTTGGATGAGCTGATGGACACTATCACTGAAACGGAGACAGTGCATGAGACTTTTCGTCTATGGATGACCACTGAAGTCCATAAGCAGTTCCCCATTACTCTTCTACAGATGTCAATTAAGTTCACTAATGAGCCACCTCAAGGACTAAAGGCTGGCCTCAAGAGAACATACGGAGGTAAGCCTAAAAATAAAATACTTAACTATATACCTGTATTAAAAATTCTGAGTTTGAGAAATGGCACAGAAAGATATGTGATACCATTTTTAAAAAGTGCCATTAAAAAAACAAAGGATCACAAAGGTGTTATTTCAGCTGTTAAACTCTTCGTGTGTGGGGATGACTCTTGGTATACCTGCTCACATCTGATGAAGGCTCAACAGCTGAAAAGTTGTTTTCTCTTTCTACTTTTCAACATGAAATTAACTCCCAACTCAGACCTCATTAAGCCACTTTGCATTTATGTGGTGTTTCAGTATTTTAGAATTATATTTTTGTTTGAGACCATTTCTGAAGACATTTATATGGCAATTAAGAAAAAAAGGAATGATATAGATGACTACTATAAGAGACATTTCAAATTCAAAAATCCTAACTGTTTTGCATAAGTAAGACTTAAGTAAGACATTTTTATATAACAGTTTTATTATTTTTAGTATTGTTTAGCATTGCTTTTTTTGGTGACACTTGATGCCCACTAGCTACCTGTGAAACTGGATAGTATCAGTATGAGTTTTGCCAATCATCCCTTTGGCCTAGGCTTAATTTTTTTGTAATTGTGTTGTGAAAAGCAGTGTTTGGCTTTACAGCAAATATTGGAGAGGTCAAGAACTGCAGTGTGATGAACTTAATTGAAAAGTGGTAAAAAAGAGAAGATTTTTTTAAGATTAAATGCACTGTACAGATAAATCTGCCTGTTATGCCTGTGTTACACTACTAAGTGTCAAGTTATAATTGCATTGCAGTGTCAGTCCTAAGCAAAGGCTGTCAACTGTCCAAGTATAACAACTGAGCCTGACAGCTGAATATATCTGAACATTAAGCACTTCTGTCTTTGGCTGCATTTTCTCAGGCATCAACCAGGACCTCTTGGATGTCAGCAACATGACTCAGTGGAAACCTATGCTCTATGCTGTGGCATTCCTACATTCCACTGTACAGGAGAGACGCAAGTTTGGACCACTGGGATGGAACATCCCATATGAGTTTAATCAGGCAGATTTTAACGCAACAGTGCAGTTTATCCAAAACCACTTAGATGACATGGACATAAAAAAGGTAGGAATAAAAACTCAGTAGTTTAAATTCAGGTTGTACTTTAATCTCTTCTCTACATAGTTTATATTGTGTCTTAATGGTTCCTTGAGAACATTATTTCTAATTCTATTTCTTCAGGGCAGATCATTATTTACTTTTATATACATGGATGTAAAGGAAACTTTAGTTCACAAAAGTTGTTCTGTAAAATCTTTGCCCCTTGTACCTGAATAATGTTACATAAAGTATCAATAATTAACCTTTCAATTTGAGAATTTCTTCTCTCAATCATAAAGCTTCTTAAATTGTAAAAAAGGATGAAAGGGTTTTTGAATAATGCAGGCTTCTGTGTGGCACAGCTGATGGGTATGTTTGCTCTGAGTGCAGGGTGAGCTCTGCAAACCCAACACCATGTGTCTGGCTTTGTACTGCCTGAGCAGGGATTGGGATTAGTTCACCATGGCTCCCACAGCTACTAGTGGTACAGGGACACCACACACCTACACAGACATCAGTCAGGAATATGCCTTTAATTGTTTCTGAGTCTGCTTCATGTCGCAGTAGGAGTTGTAGCATGTCAAAATGTGAATGACACATTGGGTAGGTGGGTCAGAAGATCATGTACTGTATAAATTCCTGATGTGTTGTAAATTTTCCATGCAAGCTGACAGGGAAAGATAAATGTATTTTTCAGGGAGTATCCTGGAACACAGTGCGCTATATGATAGGAGAGATCCAGTATGGTGGCAGAGTGACTGATGACTATGATAAGCGACTACTGAACACATTTTCCAAAGTCTGGTTCAGTGAGAACATGTTTGGAGCAGACTTCTTTTTCTACAAAGGCTATAGTATTCCCAAATGTGTAAATGTGGACCAGTATCTTCAGTATATTCAGGTCAGTAATTTTAGGGTTTTACCTTTGGCTATCTATAACATGTTCATAATATTTTATTAGCACGAGGCAATACAACTCAAAAAGTACTCATTTCAACAGGAATTTGTGCCTAACTACAGTTATAGTAAGTGTAATTACTATAAGAAACCTACTGTACAAGCAAGGAATTGTGTGTCTTGATGAAAAAAGAAAGTATGTTATTCATTTAATATTAATGTTTTTGTTTCTGATGATTGTTTGGCTGAGTTGATTTAAAAAATAAGTGAATAAATTTTCTCAGTAGCAATTAGAATAAAACATGCAAATAAATGTTACATCTTGCAGTACTGATGAAAGCTGATTTTTTTGTCTTAAGTAAATGTATTGCATCATGTGGCATTACTGCTTGAAATTAGGTCAATTATACTGCTACAGCATTTAAACTTTCATTCATCCCTGGATGGGATAGCAGTCTATCACAGGGAAAACAGACACAAACACAGATAAGCACACACTCACACCTAGGGCCAATGTTCCTAAATTTAAACTTAACTTTATAACATTCATTTCCTCTTATTAGGTTGAAAAAAACACAAGGGCTAGTCTTTTCAAATTTAGAATACCAGTTAGTGTATATAGATATTATTGATAATTTGTTAGTTACTTAACTTTGACTTTTGTATATATTCAAGCCTTAGTGCTGACTTAGTTGTTACAAAGCTTAATTTAAAATGAATTACAAATATGAAGCTTGAATTATAGTGACCAATCAATGGCTTAATAAAACTCCACCTCCCAAAGGGTTGATCACTTCTGCTTCCTCTACAAGTAGGAAGCTAACCTGAATTGCAGTGAAGTAACACAGTAACATCTGTGTGTTATTACTGTGTAATGTCCCAATTTTTAGGGGTTACCTGTTTATGACACTCCTGAGGTGTTTGGACTTCACCCCAATGCTGACATCACCTATCAGAGCAAGGTGGCTAAAGACGTATTAGACACCATCCTGAGCATCCAGCCCAAAGACAGCTCCAGCGGGGGAGGGGAGACCAGAGAAGCCATTGTGGGAAGACTGGCTGATGACATGCTGGAGAAGCTGCCGCCAGACTATGTCCCATTTGAGGTGAGTAATGTTGTACAGCACAAGGTATTCTTTATGCAATTCAACATCTCAAAAGCAACCAAAAAGGTTGCAGCCCATAGGCTTCTGATTTGAATATTTTAAAACCTTGCGCTCTAGGTTCACAGCCAATTAGGAGACATCTATGAATGAAATGAGCTGTTGAACCATTTATTTCTCGTATATTCTAAAGGAGCTCATCTGAAATGCATTGCAGTATTAACAGTAATAAGGTCTGCAGTATAGTGTATATGTCTGAAGTTATAGGTAAAAGTTTTTTCCATGCTGAAAAGAAGAGACACAACTTTTCGGCTATGGAGCCTTCTTCAGGTGTCAAAGAAGGCTCCACAGCCAAAACATTGTCTCTTTTCGTTTCCTTTCAGCATGGAATAAACCTTTACCGGTTCCTTTGCAGCCTACGTGTGCTGACGCAGCTACTTGAACTGTCTAAAGTTATGATTAATACTTATCGCTCTGTCAGGTGAGGGAAAGGCTTCAGAAGATGGGCCCCTTGCAGCCGATGAACATCTTCCTGCGGCAGGAGATTGACAGAATGCAGAGGGTTATCGTCCTGGTGCGAAACACTCTGACGGACCTTAAACTTGCCATCGACGGGACCATCATCATGAGCGAGAATCTTCGGGATGCCTTAGACTGCATGTATGATGCCAGAATCCCAGCCCGCTGGAAAAAGGTTGGTGATTAATCCTCAAACAGGGACAGAACAACCTTTAGTCCCCATAAAGTGTAATTTTTTAATACAAGTTTCTTCCACTATGGCTAGTGTATTACAGTGTTCTGTAGCTCCTGTACAGTAGATCTGCATGAAGCAGCAAAGCTTGCCAGATGTTCTATGAGCCCTTTGTTCTTCCCGCATTTTATGAGCTCCCTCTGTGTGCTCCAATTTCCTCCCATGGTACAAAAACATACTGTTAGCCTGTTGTGAGTGGATGTATGACTGTTTTGTGTTTGTGTGTCTGCCCTGCGATGGACTAATATCTTGTCCAGGGTGTGCCCTGCCTTGCACGCATTGCTTGCCAGGATAGTTCACCCGCGACCCTGAATTGGAAGAAGCACTTAGAAAATGGATGGAGGGAATACGGAGCTGTGTTTTGTGTTTAGAGTCTGACATTCCAGTTGCATGTCTATTTCAATATACAGTACTTGTTATACAGTACAGTACAGTACTTTTACTAAGCTGAAGATTTGTCACATATTATTAATGTGCCGTTGGTGTTCATGTTTCATTTGGTCTTTGACCTTGAAATATGACTGACTGTCTCATAGGTACAACAAAATTATTTTTTCTGTTATCCTGTAGCTAACATTTTCATTAAGCCCTGGATTCTTATCACATCTCTCAGTAGTGCTCTGCTTAACATTGACTATTCACCTTGAGTGTTTTTAGAATTTTTCTCTTCAGTTATAAATATGCTGTAAATGAGAAACACTTTTGATACAGACATCTCCTGCTAAATGGGACGCTGATACTCATTCTAACAGTTTTGAAGTTGAAGTTTTATCTTAAATGATGGAGATTATAGAAAGTACAGAAAAGACATTTGTCCAGTGGGAAATGACAGAAAAATTGGTGAATAGCACATTCTGTAAGTACTTATACTGTATGTCAAAAATGTTATTTCTTATAGGCATCTTGGGCTTCCAGTACTCTGGGATTCTGGTTTACAGAGCTGTTGGAAAGAAACCGTCAGTTCCAGTCCTGGATTTTTGAGGGACGACCAAGCTGCTTCTGGATGACAGGGTTCTTTAACCCTCAAGGCTTTTTAACAGCAATGAGACAGGTATGTTTGGTGGGATGAAAATGTAAGTCTTAAGGGTAGTGCAAAATACATTGCTTTGTCCTTAAAGAAAATGGTCATTGAGGTTCATTTTAACATCAGTTTAAATACCCCTTTTTTAAACTTACATTTTATTGGTTACATTAAAAGCTTTTATTTATTAGCTTTAAAGTAACTGAATGCTGAAAAAAGTGGTCATTTGAATATTTAGTGAGAATAGGCGAAATCAAGAATACGTAATTTGCGAATATCAAGGTTTTACTGTACTTTAATTTTATTTTTAAAAGTCTTCCAAAATTAACAGCCTTGACCTGTGTTTGTGAAGGAAATCACCCGAGCAAACAAGGGCTGGGCTCTCGATCGAATGGTCCTGTGCAACGAGGTGACCAAATGGATGAAGGATGACATCACCCAGCCTCCTACTGAAGGTGTCTATGTGTATGGATTGTATTTGGAGGGAGCAGGATGGGACAGAAGGAACTGCAAACTCATTGAATCGAAACCTAAAGTGTTGTTTGAGATGATGCCTGTCATTAGGATCTATGCAGAAAACAATGGTGAGTACTAGAAAGTCCTTTAACAACTTTAGGTTTGTCTCATTAATGCAAAAATAATTCTTATCTATTTGAAATATGATGCATTGAAGCTCAGTCTTCTACCCTTACTTGCTGTTTAATATTATGACAGCTTGGTGTTGCATGACAGCTTAGTGTTCTGCTTAAAACATACTTTAACATTTCCTAAACTATTTCTGGTCCAAAGGTGATTTGTCATATATGTGACTGATTCTGTCAGCTTGGTATTGAATGCAGCTGGTATTGGTATTGAACCCGTCATCTTATTGTTTGCAAATTGTTTTGATTTTAGGTTTAAAGGATCCCCGCTTGTATACTTGTCCAATATATAAGAAGCCTGTGAGGACAGACCTGAATTACATTGCTGCTGTGGAGCTCCGAACAGTCCAGCCCCCAGAACACTGGATCCTGCGTGGGGTTGCACTGCTGTGTGATGTGAAGTAAAGGTTATAAAGCTCTGTTCCTTTGTCTTACTTGCAAAGGACATGCAGGCAAATGTTAAAATTAAACTACAATGCATATTTGACTCCTTCCTCCATAAAACCAAAGTCTGTGGTATGCTAATTGCATAATGTACTTGTACAGTGTGTACTGTTTATTTTATACAGAACATGAAAGGAGTAAAAAATCCAAGTATATTTGGAACTTGCCTACTGTATTAAGTCTATTTTACTGAATACAACTTCATTTGTACACCTTAAAAATAAACTTCCTTGTTTGGTTCATGTCAAATAATCCTTCAGGTATTTCTAAACAAAATGTGCATGTTAAAGATTTTAAAGCATATTCAGTATGGTTAAGATCAAGGATATTCTGGCAGTGGAATGAGGTACTCTGTGCTGATATTTTTTCCACCCTGGAATTTCTAACTTCTTAAGTCAAATACTTATGTGGTAGTGATTTACCATCTACAGATCGTGGGTTTGTGACAGATTTAAAGATCCTTACAAATATTGCATGATCCCGCAATATAGGACTGCACTTTGTGCACCCCTGACACTGAGCTTATTTAAAACAGCACAGAAACTTTTCAGACAAGAGGAGGCCACTCATCCCCATTTAACTGATTTTGAGTTTTGGTAGTTAAGCACTCTAAATTTCATCCATCTGTTTCTTGAAAGAAGAGATGACATTGGCTTTGACAGTGTGGATGTACAGTATGTTCAAAACTTCAACCAACCTTTTTATAAAGAGAAAACCTCCTGTTCTTAGTTATAAATGGCCTTCCCTTTAGATTCCACTTTTGACATCTGGTTCATGTTTTATTGGTGGTTTTGGAATCACGTCTCTTGTAGGCTTCTCTGTTTGAGAATAAAAAGATTGTTTTTTAGTCTGTTTGACTACGGTGTTAATTTTGGGCCCTGGAATGTACCATGCTGCTTTTTTTTTATCTGGGCAGATTCTGTGCAGCAATATTTTTGGGGGGTTGCTGGCAACACAATGATGTAAAATAGTTTAAATGGCTTTATACATTTGCCTTTCTTCCTGTTTCCCCATAACTATAACATGTAAATGTTGTCAACATTATAGCCTAAGTCTTTTTCATAGATACCTTCTTTGAGTTCATTATTTCCCAGCTCATATTTTAGGTTGCTTTTGTCCTTCCAAGTAACACTGTGTGTGCATTTAAATGTCATCTGCCAGCATAGTTTGATAATTATGCCAGAATCTACATCATTGATGTAAATCAGGAAGAACAGTGGTCCCAATACAGATCGCTGTGGTACTCTGCTATTTGCATCACATTTATTGGAGCATTCACTCCTTATTTGATCTCCATTTCAACATTAATCTGTTATACCCTGATACATACAGGAATGGTGAAGCGGTCCGAGACAGGGGACAGTATTCAAGCACAGGTTCAGTGAGTAAACTCAAGCCAAAACATCATCCAGAATGAATAGGTACAACTAAAAGTCCAGGCAAGCTCAGGGTAAGGCACCAAGGGGAAAGTACGAAGAGGTGTGGAAACATCCGGAGCACAACGGGCAGGCAAGCATGGTTGGTACACGAGAAGGTACGTAACTGGAGAACACGGAGACTAGTACAGAAATCTAGACTGAGCACAGGAGGATGAGAAGGTAGCTCCTAAATACCGGAAGGAATTTGAGTTTGATAGGTGGTACTGATAGCCAGCCATACCGTGTTGTCATGTTTACTGATTGAAGATTAGGGTTATTAGTAGTGATCTGGTGTGATTATTCATGGTCTGGTGAATGCGGGTATGACTAACTTATTTCAAATTAATGTGTCATTACATGCCTACTACCTGCAATTAATCTTTTATGAGGACCATATTGTTTATCCATTTCTGCTGTTGCTTGATAAAAGAACTCAGAGACATTGATCAAGACCAACCTTTTCTAAATTTACAGTGACTGTCCCTCAGAATGTAGTCAGTACTTTTCCAACCAGACAACTGGATTAAGTGGTGAAGGGAGCAGATGGACTTTTTAAATGAAATGTGAAAATGCAATCATTTTGTTCATAGGCTGGTTTCCTATAGCCTGATTAGTACTAATCTTAGACTATATGATGTCTGTAAAATCAACATAAGTTACCATATTTACTCTCATAGAAATAAGTCATATACTTGTTTGAATGGAGTAATCATTATTTTTACTTAGGAATGACATGAAATGAACAATAAATAAAAACCCATGAATATTTCTATGCCAATGGCTAGCCCTACTGAGATGCAAATATTCATGAGAACCTTGTGCTCCTCACAAAATATGACTCTCACATTTACAGTGGTTGAACTGCAAACCATAATATTACATTCAGCTGGTATTCCTCAAACAATGCAGCATACTTTAGTTGTAGGGCTTACATTGTATCCTTTTCTCCATTTGTGTAAATGTTTATATGCAGTATATTATGTCAATGTTTAAGGGTGTACAAGAACTGACCAGTTAGCAGGCATTTGAAACTTATTTAATTACTATAAAATGTTTCAAATACAAAAACAGAAAATGCCTTTATATCAAGGAGTTCATGCAATTCATAGCCCTTGAAGAGTCCCTGTTTATTAACTTTAGCCTTCCACGTATTCTGCAATGATTTTCACTCTTTATTCTCTGTTGAACAGTATCGTGTAACACACAAACTAATGACTAAATCATTGATTTTTTGTATCGATAATTATGTGAGAGATCTAACAAATGACAGAGGTAAAATCTCTGCTAAGGATCACAATTTTGACCCATTGAAATCGAACCTTAGATTAAAAAAAAATTAGAATATATATAACCACAAAAAGATTATATATATATTTAACAGTCCAAATTTAAATTCAAAAGCAAACCATAAACTGCCCTGAAATGTTAAACAGAGATCCTGATTACTTTCATTACACTAATTTCATTACCCTTTTTGTAAAAATATAATTTTTAGCCATGTTGTCTTGGCAGTCAGTGTCATCTCATACATACTATACAAATGCAAGAAAGTACCATCATCTCCAAAAATAAGGAACCACAAAATGTCCATAGAACTATTAGACACATTTAGTGTCAATGTCACCATGAGAAAAAATGCAAAACCTTTACTGAAATATTAAATTGCTTCGTCTGCGCCATTACATTTCTGTAAATAGAATTAATATAAATGACATTATTGGGTTATGTTGAGGTAAAGAATTCTGTTAATCTGTTTTAACTTAATTCTTTATCAGTGCTTGTGGCTCCAGTATAATTTCATCAGACCAATACAAAAGACCACTAAAATGCAAAAGCTTGGAAAAAGTTTAGCCCTTGAAGCCAAAAATGAAAGTATTTTTTAAATTCTAGTTTAGAAAAAAAAGAAAAGCATGAGGTAAAAAATTATAGCATGTTGGTAAATAATGAGTTAATAATGGGGTACTTGCAGAGGATGAAAATTATATTACAAACATCTTGAGAAAAAAGTTAAACAGGTTCCCACAAGGCATTATATTAATCTTAAATTAAAGAACGACCTCAATATGGAAAACAAAAACCCATAACTCAAGGACTAGGGTCATTTGCACAAATCACATGGCACAGACGGTACCGTACAGTAGCACTTACAGTACATATGTTCAGAGGAAAGAAGCAATGACAGTATTTGTTCAAAGTCCTCTACTACAAAATTGGCTGGTCACACCAAACAGAAAATTTATCTTTCTAGTTCTGAGCACAGTAAATAATGAAGTAATGTAATTCAAATATTGGATGCTTAAACGTATTTTGAGTTGGACCCATTTTACTATTTCAAGCTTAAAAACGTATGTCTCGGTCTTTTGTCTAAGCTTAACTCCCAGGCTCAGGGAGATACAGTAGAGTACATCCTGACAGGGCGCACGCAATTAAAAGAAATTAAAAAATAATAAATCGGTCGCTGAAACTGATTTACTTTTCCTTGCCTCGTCTTTGGGGGACCTATCTGCCCACTACGAATCGTTAACGTCATTGAGATAGGGGACTAATTTGAGCGCTTTAAAAAGATTCGTCTTTCCCTTTCGAAATCTGCAAAGCAGTAATGTTACTTATTGTCCCTCCATTGAATCTTTGTTTTATTTTTTAAGTAATCAAACAGTGGGGCGAAAAGCTAAGCTTGTCAATCTTCAGCTGGTGAAAGACTCCTCCAGCTTGCAACGTGGTATCCAATTTGTCTCGTTTCCTAGCAACCAAGGACGCGGGGAGCTTGTTTCTTTGGTGCGTGACTGCGAGTTTTTCTGGAATCTTGGAGGGACAAGACAACGTAGTTAAAAAGAAAATAAAATGGAAACAACATCAAAAGACTGTCCCGCAACCCTTTCTTCCTTATCTGCATTTAGCTACATCCCGCCGAGAAGAACTGATCCAAAGGAGCTTACTTATTTCAATACTAAAACGGAGGTAAAAAGTGCATTTCAATCCGCATTTTTCACGTTGAGAAGTAGTGTAGAGTTTGATTAGTAATTAATGTTATGTAGCCTAAATGATATAAAACTTAAACTATTGAATCTCCCTTAAAAAGGTTTTAAAAATGCTTCGTTGCATCAGATTATAATTTGATTAAAGTTATTGAAGTGTTTCTGATATAATCGATATCTTTATTTTATCGAATGATTAAAAACTGACAAATGCTAATATTTAAGACTTATGAGAAGCACCCTTCATTATTATTCTTCAACAACAGGACCGGGAAATCTTTACATATGATTGCTTGTTTCGGCGCACTGAAGGCTATAACGAGAAGCTACACAGAGATGACCGCGAACACGCCAAGAGCCGGGGGCTGGACATGCACCAGGAGGTACGTGTTAAAGCTATGAAATGTTTTCTATCCACTCTATACACGTATATCTGATCAACTTCCATGCTAAACTAAGTTTTATAGCCACTGTATAACTATATTAAACGCTGATCATGTTTGTTAATTGAAGTGTATCCTGAAACTGACATCTTTATAATAAGTTGAACAAAATATTATTTTATTGTACAGCGTTGATAATTGCTTTGTGTGCCATACACAGATTCCCTACTAGAGTTAAACTTGAATTATGAGACAGTCTGAAACGTAATTTTTTAAATTCTGAGATTTGTAATGAATTATGCTTACAGAATATCCATTAACAAAAGATTTCCACATGGAAAAATGTGTCCTAAAGAAGAGAAAAATGCAAAGCAGTCCAACACAGAAGTGGATTAGAAACTATTAAAGCAGGATACTGTCAACTGTAGAATAGAACAATACCTTCAAAAGCCAGTATCACCAAAAGTTCTCCTTCCATCTTCTGAATTTGATGAGTAGAGATTACAAGGATACAGCAGTCAAGGGGAAGATCAGCATTGGCTGGTACTTTATCAGCAGGTATCGCAGTGAAACTGTAAGGCAGATTTTCAAAAACCTGACCATATCAACTGCCCAAATTTTAGCTTGTAGAAATAACAGCTTAGTGCTCATTTTTCAGGAAACATCAAGATCTGTACCGGTTTTGTCCTCTTCGGAATATGGAAGACGTTTGCCTCTTGAGATATTTAAGCCAGGACGGCAGTATGTGCGAGTTGGACACATCCGCTCTGAATTTTTCAGAAAAAATGGAATCCATCGTTCTGTTGAAGAGGGTTACGGGTCTGTTACTCCTGCATAAAATCTTCCCAACTGGCTCAGGATGTCTCAGAAAAGCATGAACTCATGATTGTATCAGATAATCTCTCCAAACACTTTAAATATAACATCTGGTGAATAATGTAACTTGGTATTGTCTTAATGAATGGAACAAAAATGTTGAATGTCAAAAAAACCAATTACATAAATGTTAATTCAGAGTTGTCTTTGTTATCTTTATACTGCAATCATTCTCAACTTACGTTAGTTCATTTGATATTTTCAGATGGAGCATTAGCCACCACTAACTACAGTATGTATATGCTCGTGCCACCTTTTCAGAGCAGAAACAATTTAATCATATTAACCAGTTGTATTGAAGTTTTGTTTTTTATAAAAAGGTAAATTAACCTAAAGACACTTATATACTAAGGAAGAATAAAGGCAATATTTTAGAAGAGCATCCAAATTATTATTTGGAATTTACACATTTTAAAACAAAATTTCAGTCAAAAATATTTATGAGTATTTATTTTAGATATTTTGTTCAGATTATTTATATTTTAAGTGATACTCACTGGAAAAAAACAAAGTAGAACATCAAAATGTTAAGCACCGCTCTATTTCTTGTATTTCAAACATGCCAGAAGAATATGAATAAAAATCTAAAATGTTCAACAATTGTGCCTTTCACAGATAATTACACTTCTGTTTGAACTGCACAACATAGCTCATTGTTCACATTCTAGGGACAGTGTAGATGTATGAATGTTTTAGTTACTTTAAGATATTGTATTTTATGACTGTTGTAGCCCAGTTAATCCAAGACAAAACGTACTGTGACTTGGTGTTTCTGTGAGAGACATGTTGCTGTAGTACACCGTGAATTTGCAGCCTGTTGGCCTTTCCAAAAAGACATGATGTCTATAAATAATGTATATAATTATTTCTTTTTATCTGACACTTAAAAATGCATCTTGTGACCATGATTAGTTTCAGATTAAATCTAAATTCACTCATGCCTGGAAGTGTATCATTCATAAAATTAGATTGTCTTAATATTTTCCTTTAAACATCACAGTTTAAATTATGTTTACAAGCCAACAGAGAGTATTTTAAGATAATTCACCAGAAATAAAAATAAATCTTTTCAATGATGGCCTTACCACAGTGTTATCTTCAATTATATATGACAATCTGAAAACAGATAAGAACTGTTAATATTACGTTGTTAAATCTAACTTTTTATTAACTGTTAAATAACACTGTCTTTTCCAGGTTATTTAATCTGTGAATACTTTTATGTTTGGGTATATTTATGACATGAATATCCTGTACTTAGCATAAAAAAAATAGCAAATTTTCCCCTCATCCCAGATTTTTTTCAAGAGATAAAGTTCAGAAAGGTTCAAATACATACAAATTTTAATGAATAAGTTTTACAAAACAATGGCATAAAACATTAAAACACATTTTTTCTTTTTTTTCTTTTTTACAAAACTGTTCCTGGCTTTGTATAATTACACTCTCTGCAAATCCAGAGTACTCTCAGGGTATGCCACTGCTTGTGAGAAAGAAACAGAACCACTTGTAAGTACATCCAAGATTCGTGCATCTAAGGACAAAACTGAACTATATACAGATACTGTGGTTTTGATGTTATCAGCCCCTGACAGGGCTAAGCAGATGGCCTGATATGCAGTCAGATTGTACTGTTCAAGGCATTACATTACCTTGTGAAAGTGATCTGGGCATTTCTGTATGAACAAAGTAGGTTTTTAGCTCCCCTTTTCCCTTAACGTTGATTATCCCCCGGCACGTGCACATGTATCCTAGGGTTTGTAAGATCTTGCTTGTCTCTTCTGTAACCTTTGGGGGAAAATATTTGCAACAATGATAAAACTTCATTTAAAATGTTATTATGTCAATAATAGTCCCATTTTAAAGTCGACCATCCAGAAACACTGTGAAGTACTTACCTGTGGGATGCTTACCACCTCCTGTAGTTACATGATCTTAAAATGCATTGACATATTCATGCAAGTGAAATTAAAAATTAAAGTATGGCACTAGACAAAGCTGAAGCAATCTGAAAAAAGGCAATACAACTAGTGTAACTGCATACATACATTTAAGATAGTATTAAAGTTGCCCTTGAAACCTATACAAAGTCATGACAGAAAAAATGAATTAAGAGTGTTCTGTGATGCCATTAAACTGTAAGCATAACATTAGTTACCTGTATTTTTCCAAGCACCCCAGTGCTATCCATTCTGCTGGCCACATTCACTGTGTTCCCCCATATATCGTACTGTGGCTTCTGAGCGCCAATCACTCCAGCAATCACAGGCCCGTGGTTTATCCCTATCATGGAGTGGAAAGGACAAATTGCCACATTAAAAAACAGCACCAGCAGATTGAAGCTTCAATAAGGCATCTTTTTCAGCATAAACACAAAATAGAAGGAAGCCTAAGTTGACTATATATTTGAGAACAGTTTTCTAACTATACACCTACCTACTCTGAGCTTGAAATCATTGAAGGAATGTCTATTAATCACATCAAGCTTTCCCACCAGTGCAAAGGCAAACTCCACCACTGTACCAATATGCATATACTGCCTGTCGTGTTCCTGAAAATGAAAGAAACAGTTTGACATTTACTTGGCAATTATTGGTATGTTATGATTGGTTATACATAGTTACTTATTATAAATGTACTGTTTCCACAGCTATTAAGAAGTGAATCACTGGAATTTCTCTTTGTTTTTCGTAGGTTCTCTGTGATTGGTAATTGAAGCTTGGTATTCTTGAAATAAAACAAAATAAAAAAATGCTGGATTGTTCATAAATGTTTAAGCATTTTTTTTCACAAGAACCTCTTTATAGAAACATATTGATTAAAAAGTGATAGCACACAGGGAGGAGAAACTTTAATAACAAACATATATATGATATATAAAGCTGTAGTATGAGCATTATTCTCTTAATAAATGGGGAATATTGGTTTCATTTGGTACTATTCTTTCATGATTTTCAGCATGTTTGACATTCAACAGGTTACATCACATCACCTGTGCCAAATCAGATCTACCACTGATGAGGTAATTTAGTGCATAAGCAAAAGTCTCAGTCACTGAAGTGAATGATCAAATGTTAATCGAATCATGAATGCTCAAATGTTAATCGAAATGATGCCAACCATTTGATCAATATCTAAAATAAATTTAATGTTCTGAAAACACACATGCACAAAAATGGTAATGCTTTTGATGCTCAGTATATATCCATGCTGTTGTATCAGTGTATTGTCATTAAATTCAAAGTAATTTTCACAATAATATACAGTAGGTATACAAAACATATGACTGAGTCCAATAAGTTTGTTGTTTTCCAGAATGTAGCATGAGATTATGCCAGGAGCAATGTGATTTATCCTTCTTGCAGTTAAAATTTTACTCATGATGATACTAGAAGGTTCTGGCTTTCTATGCAATGTAACTGTTTCAGCCTCTTTCATTGTTTTTAAATCTATTTCAACTAAACCGTGCAGTTTTCATTCCCACTATAATTTGAATAATTCACTGATCTTTGAGGTTAAAATGAGGATGAAGATTTATCCAATATACAGCTGGGACGATGTTTATTTGATTGATATATGATTATTTACGGATTTAGTAAATTCAAGAATAAAGCATTCTTCCCATACACAGTGTAAAAATATAACATTCTCTTTGGTGCTGTGTTACTTTTCTAATATTATCTTTTCTTAAATAAGATGCCCTTTTATCTTTATAATATATATTTACATCCAATATATAATTAGTTATATTTGTCTGAGTTCACTATAGAACCTCCATTATGAAGGTAAAAACCTTCAGCACAAAAGAATAAGTCAAGATTAGAGATATTAACAAAATATCTATATGAAATGAATAATTAAGCATTAATGGACAACCACTTTCATTATACTTTTACATCTTTCACAGATTTTTTTAATTGAAAAATGTACAGTTATTCCTGTATTAAATAATTTTAACCTTTTCTCGCTATGAAAACATAATTACCAAAAGTCTTAAGAAAAGGCCCTTCACAAAGAAAATTGCTAATGATATTGATTTGTAATGTGCAGATTACTGCCTCAAGGGACAGGAGCAAGAATTTATTTTTGGCTTTGCAAGCTAAACTTAACTTAAAATTTAAACTTTAATTCAGTATAATACATTTTCCAAAGGTTTTATAATAAGTGCTTAACATCACAGGTTCTGTTTATTTAAATCTATAGTTGAAATTACTCATCCTTTGCATCTGAGGGCTGGTAAGGGAATGGGAGAATTAAGAGATAGATTTCTCAATTTTACAATTCACAGTTTCACCATAAAAAATAATTTTAATAAGGACAGTTAATGCATAAAAGGTAGTTAAGTGACATTCAAAATATAGATTTGATAGCACAAAAGGTCTATATAAGCATTAACCACAGCTGTGTTTGAAAGTGCAGTCATGATGAGAAGTAATTGCAGGCTAACAGACAAAGATCCAGTGTAAATGATGGTTATTGAGATAAAAATCCATTCCTCTTTCAAAAAATGTACTATACCTGTGTGTATTCTTGTCCTGGAGTTGCATTCAGTCCTGTTGCTGCCATATAGGTACTGCCTATCGTCTTGATTTTTTCCACTCCACTGAACTTCGGCTTAGATAGCAACTGTTAGAAAGCCATTTAGAATGTAATCAAATACAGCACTATGGTCTGATAATGTTGACAGTGCTGTTTATTCTTCCTGTCTGATGTTCTGCAGAGAATTTATATTCTAGTTTTAACAGCCTTAATGTTTTCTCTCCTGACAGAAGATCAGGACTGAATGGTTGCTTCTGCCACGGCTGTTGAGTTTTCCGAGTGAATTATTACATTCTGTCTCGATATCAACAGCACATGTTGGTGATACTTGAGTATTCTTTTGTAGTATTTTAAAATACAGTCATTTGTGGGTTGCAGTGCAGGAGTAAATACATTTTTTTTTATTTCCAACTGATTATTTTACACTTGAGCTCAAAAATCAAAACAATAGTTAGTGTAACACACAAACAAACACCGGTATAAGTTAAAAAAGTAAAAAACAAAAACAAATCAAATACACACAAATACATGTTTTTACTGTAAACTTGAAAGATGCAATTCATTATAGAATGTCAATGGTTAAAATTAATTCCAAAATAGAAAGGTTACTATAATTTATGTTTTGGATAATACAAATTGTGATTTTTTTAGATAATTCATATAATTTGTGAAACAACAAATTGAGACATTAATATGTAATACCTCATCAAAATCTGCAATAATCTCATTAAGCAGTCTCAGGCACTCCAGTCCTTCTTTATTGACATCAGATTCCGTATAGAATTCTTTAAAGTCTGGGATCGAGGCAAACATGACGCAGACTAAGTCATAGGACTGATGATATAAGTCCTGGGAACAAATGCATAATAAATAGGCCTTTACTTAACTACAAAAAAATGCAACACCAAACCACTACAGTTCTAAATAGCCTGGAGTACTACAGTACTGTATTTATTTTATATATATATACTGGAATTGTCAATTATTATTCAGTGATTAACTTCCACATTGGAATTGTCAATTACCAACATGTTTTCATTACCATCTTTTTTACTAGCACAGAAAAGATATGAACATCTTCACAAAATGCACATCTTCCTGAAACACATTGGCAGGACCTCTGCCTCTATACATGCCCCAAGAACCCAACAGCCACGTAAGCTTCCAGTGAGAAAGCAATGTACAGATGCAGCCATTCAAAATGCGCGGGCGATACCGCATTATTTTCCGGTATGCTGTACGCAGTCTACCGCAAGCTACCGGTAAATACCGCGAGTTACCGGTAAATACCGCTAGCAAAATAATAGTATCCGGAATTTCCGCAAGGTGGAGCTAATAAAGCTCAACCTCTCATGTTTGAGCTGTAGCCATCAAAGTCTTTAACGAAGATATTAATAATAGTATTAATAATAAATGACCTTGGACAAGCTGTAAACTCAAAGTATTGCCCTGGTCCACATTCTTTTTTTCATTGACCGTCTTTGTAAAAGTAACGCCACAGCATTTCGCAATCACGCATTTTTTTCCAATCATGCAAAGTACAGTGATTCACCATGCCTTTCACATGCTCATAAAAGAGATTGATTTAGGGACATAAACATATTACCGTATGCAAACTGTACTGTATACAGTATGTATATGTATATTTAATGTCTTAACTGTGCCCGTTTAAGTATTGAATATTCATATCTAATTTTACCACTGAAGGGAAATCTTAGTAGCTGAGCATAAAAACAATAGGAGCATACTGCAACGCGTGTGAAGGCCATAAACGATATTAATTTTGGAACATAAACATACAGTATATGGCTGGTCTCGGTACTTTAAAGAAAACATACACGAAACATGGTTTCATTATGACCAGAATCTTGAGATATTTTTAACTTGATTTACAGTATTTGAGAGGTATGTCTTAACACCGATACTACAGTGCTTAAGTACTACTCACGTATATGTTTCTAGGTTTATATTATGCATTTCATACGGTCAAATTACTTTTGAGCAACTAATAAGAAGCGCGAAACGGTATGCGTTTTACTTTCGTTTCGTGCTGGGACCCGTGGATTGATTAGAGATATCAAGTACATACAAGTCATTTTTTAAATGTTGTACAGTAGTTCGTCTTGAAAAAATGTTACGAGTACATCATCTATCAACAATTACACAGGTTCTGTTTCCATATTGCGGATTTTGGTTACGTAATATTATTTTCTAGATTTCACGTTGTGAATATATGATTTGGGCAAACAGAGCCGCAAAGAAGTACATTATGGGTTGTTGTTTTTTTTTGCAGTTTTATCTAGAACAAGCGATGCTTAAACCTTTGTCTGATTCTTGTGAAACTATCCACACGACAGTTACAGTACCTAGGAGTTGACTTCAGTGATGTCACTGATGGGATGTTTCTAAAAATCCATCCTCTGTAAAACGTCTTCTCTAGTTGTCCTGCATATGTATTCGCTAATGAAGCTGTGTGTTCTGAGCCTGGATCTCTACATTTCTGTATGAACCACCTTAGAGGGCTAAAGACAGCTTGTGTTTAAATTGAGTGTAAGGCAATTTATGCTTCTAAAGTCATGGTCAGCATTTTTGTACTGTGCTGTAAACTTGTTCTGTGCCTAGTCACATTATTTTATAGCGTTTTCATAGCGTTATCAAATCTGGTGGCGCTGTGTTAGTTTCCTGACTCCCATGTCACATGGTCTGTGATTGTAACCTGTAATACCGGTTTAATTCGTCACAGCCAGCACTCCGGTTGTAAAGTAGAAGCAGGCGAGATTTCCAGCGAAAAACACCTCCCCCTTCTTCAGGTGTGAGGGTCTTCTGCTCAGAATGAAACGCTAAAATGTAATGTAGGCTCTGAATGGGTTCTGACTTGCTTTAACAAAATATGTTTACAAATCCTTTCACCTGGCATTTTCGTAGTTAGAAATTATGGAACGCTCTGTTAAAAGCAAGGGAGTTTTTATGTCCGTTGCAGTTCTTTTGCAACATGAATATAATTATATCGTTATTAATTTCTTGAGATACGCGATTCCATATTATATTCCCTTTTAATCAAATTCTAAAAGTATGCTTGTTGACTCCGGTATCGCGTTAGTTAAAGACTTCGATGCTTAAAATGTTTAGGAGAAATGGAATACTGGTGTGTATGTTTTCTTTAAAGTACCGAGACCAGCCATATACTGTATGTTTAAGTTCCAAAATTAATATCGTTTATGGACTTCACACGCGTTGCAGTATGCTCCTATTCTTTTTATGCTCAGGCACTAAGTAAAAGGAGATGCTTCATATTGCTTGACTAATTTTAAAAACTAAGTTAGAAATGCAGACGCTCCCTCGGTGTGCTGCTCTGGTGCGCCGGCTCTTACACAGTGCCTGTCTGCCGTAAGCGTTACAATATACATACCCAACACTGCTTGTACCCATCTGTCATGCAAATAAAACACCTTGAATTGAATTGAATTGAGGGGAGAGGGGGGAATACTAAAGGCAATACTGGCTCAATACCCTCGATGGGCTTTGACGTGCTAATGCGTTGGTTTAACAGTCCGGGTGTGGCAGGCTTCCAATGTCAACTCGACTCGATTGGAAGACAATGAACGTATTTTGTGATATTTAGAAATATAAATTTGTTTGGTGCGAGTGAGGTTTTATTTAATCTCTGACCAAGGGAAACGTTTCATTTTTTCAAAGAAATGTTTGTTAAAAAATAAAGTCATAGTTCTATGGGATTCAATCACAGACCATGTGACAAGGGAGTCAGGAAACTACTCTAACACACAGCGCCACCGGATTTAATAACGCAATAAAAACGCTATAAAATAATGTGACTAGGCACAGAAAAAGTTTACAGCACAGTACAATAATAAATGCTGACCATGACTTTAGAAGCATAAATTACCTTACACTCAATTTAAACACAAGCTGTCTTTCTGTATGAACCTCTAAGCTGGTTCATACAGAAAATGTAGAAATGCATTAGCCTGATTATGATTAAAAAACACATAATTAAACACGCGTTTGCGATTTAAATCAGAACACGATTTAAATCAATATAAATGTTTATATTGTAACGCATACTGTCCAGCCTCCATTTCTCTATAAAAATTTACTCTGTTGCACACACACACACAATAGAAGGAGGAACCGCTGTCAGAAGGGAAGATATGTTCAAAATATCGCAAATATCGTTCATGTTGCGATATTTTGAAATATAAAAGTCAATTTATTGTCCATAATATCGCTATTCTATTTTTTCGAAGAAATGTTTGTTAAAAGAAAAGTCCGGCACCAGCTGGATTCGATCACACAACCTCCCAGTTGCTAGTCACGCACCTAGACCAGTCGGCTAGAAGACAGCTCGCATGAACAGGCAGGCGAAAAAGCCCTACACAGCCCTGTCGCAGCACACGAATACCGTTATTAAATTCTTTAGATACGCGATTCCATATTATATTCCCTTTTAATCAAATTCTAAAAGTATGCTTGTTGACTCCGGTATCATGTTAGTTAAAGACTTCAAAGCTTAAAATGTTTAGGGAGAAATGGAATACTGGTGTGTATTTTTTTCTTTAAAGTACCAAGACCAGCTACAGTATATACTGTATGTTTATGTTCCAAAATTAATATCGTTTATGGCCTTCACACGCGTTACAGTATGCTCCTATTCTTTTTATGCTCAGCTACTAAGATTTCCCTTCAGTGGTAAAATTCAATATCTACAACGGGCACAGCAAAGACGTTTTTACTGTAAGTCTTTCTACGACAGACCAACGGACCACGAGTGCCCCTGTCGGTCAACCAATCACGTACTGCGGTGCCACGCGTCATCTTGCGTCATACTGAGCGACGTCACCTGCGGTACGTGTCTGTGACGCGCACTTTGAATGGCTGCATCTGTAGGTCTCACTGATGATAGCAGTGAAGGTCTGTAGACACCTGGCAAACCACAATGAGTTCTGCTGTGCAACAGACTGAAGATCCCTAGACAGACTCAGCTGCACGCAAACCTGGAGGTATTCAGCCAGTTTGGCAACAGAACCTCATAAATTCTAGCCATGGCTATTTAACATAACCCATTGTAATACTGTATGTTAGATTTCAGATCACTCACGAAATGGTGTTTTTAATGCAGTAGTCTCTAGTTCTTATGGAAAGGGGTTCCATTTTATTGTAGCTTATAAAATCCCCCATTTACTATTTTCACAGTGACAATCAACAAAACTCAGTCATATAGAAATAAACTAGACGTTTAGAAAATCTACCATGGACTGTAATTTCACTATTGCAATAATAGAACTGCTCACAAAAGAAAATAAATAGGTAAAAAAAACCACTTATCACATACTAAACAAATCTGTCAATTTCTGTTTTAATATCATTTAATTGGTTTCTGAGATTTGAAACACAGATATGTAAATGTTCTATCTTTAAATAGATATAATAATTTAATTCAGTGTTATTATGTAATCTCTGATTCTACGGATTAGTTTTTACCTCATTTTTCCAGTTTCGAGCCAAGAAATGCTCAGCAACATGGGCGGGGAGGACGTTTTCCAGAAGCACCCGGTTCAGGTTCTCCATGGTCTCGATCTCCTCGCATTCCTTTTTGAATTTGTTCTTCCAGAGGAAGTCTAACCTACAGTAATATTCATTCTGTTACAAGAGGACACAGAGGTAAAAAACAGTAGGCATCTGAGCACCTTGCTGCGTTAAATGACAAAACATCATGAACACACTCACTCATCCTCTCATCTCCAAACAGTCCAACACTCCTCATTAGTGGTGTTACTTTACATTTACATTAAATATATTCAAATATTTCAGTTTTTTTCTTTCCAAGTATCGATATTTATTAAAAGATATTTACAGTAAATGTTTGCTTTATTAAGCAGAAATAACATGATTACATATAATCACTTAGTTTTTGAATAATTTTACATTTTAAAATGAAAGAATTTACTGATATTGATCATTTATACAAGTGATGAATATTAATTTGAGACAGAACTTTGAAACAATGTTATTTAAATAATAAAACCTAAGTACAAGACATGTCTTAATTTTTTTATGTGGATAAGGTGTGTTAACAATTTTAAAAAAGTTCAAATAATATACAAAGATACATTTCTGTCTAAAGTAATAACAAAATTTAAATATAAAAATGAATTAACATTATTCGTTATAGAACCTAGGGTAATTCAGGCAGGCTAGTGTAGCACAATTTAAATACAATGTTAATTTAAGAAGAGGGATTAATGGGTTTTAAATTATTATCATTGTAAAATTGTACCGTTTACTCAGCACTGACTCTTAATACTATAGCCAATGGAGCTATGACTAATGTGATTCATAATTAATTCATGACTCTCAGAAGTGACTTTGAGGCTTCTCATTGCTAAGCATGGATGGATTATATTGAGTTTAATAATGGTTCATGTATTAAAAAGGTCCTGATATTTTAATTTAAATTAGAATGTTCTAAATTCACTGTGGTTAGCAACATGTAGCATGGTTGTAGCTTATGATGCATTTTCTTGTTTTTTTTTCCACAATTCCTCCTACATTCTGTTTGTGTAATTTAATTATCATTATTGTTACCAGCAGAACTCACTATTTAAAGGCTGACTTTGATATACAGTGATCTGGCCCAAATCAAAGTTTTTATTTTTACCACGGTTACTGGAGATTATTATAATTGAATTACATTGCATTGTAGTAAGATAGAGACAACTATTGGTTCACTTCACTGGGACTGTGGGTCCTAATAACCATGTTTTAATACTCTTCATTTTCTCTTTTAGTCTGTTTTCCAACTCAAAACGTTTGGTCTAGGTCAGTATACTGTATATTGAGACAGGATATTAGTCCCGTAAATATTTTAATGCTATAACTATTTATATGGACACATGTGAAGGTGTTCAGCTATTCTGCTGAGTTCTAAAATAAAATTGACCAGTAACTGTGTTATGAGAAAAACTTCCACTAAATCTAAACTGGAATTTGGATTTTTGCTATGGAACTGTATAGTATGAAGTCTGACCCAAATAATAAAATTCCTCACTGTCCAGCCTGACCACTAAATATTTCCAGTGTAAAAATAAAGATAATAAGAAAACAACTGTGACTTTGCAAACACTTCTTTATAAATGCCTCCTGATGTTTCTTTACTGTAAAAGCTGGCATTAAGTCTCTAGGGAATCCTATTCTGCACTTATCTGGCTCTGAAAGAAAAAGATTGATTATGCTATGAAGCCTATACAGTGAATGTAAAACAGGAACCACATCATCAAACTCATGCAAACAGCTTTATGAATTGCATTTCAGAAAATGGTGTTTGTTTTTAGGGGCCTTTTTAGGGCTCTTTCTCAAGAATAAATAAAAAATAGAACTGTACTTGTTTCTGCAAGCTTCTTTTTTAAGAGACTTTCAGAAAACCAAACCAAAGATGTGATTAGATTTTAACAAAAGTTCCCTACACATGAAGAGATTCACATCATGAATCACTTTCTTCAAATTACTGATACAATTAATAAAAAAACAGCACTCACAATTAATCAGAACATAAAGCACTTTTTTGTACTATTACAGCAACATTCATTCTTTTTATTTTCAGCATTTCAAATTATACCTCTCAGTGGGAGATGTTAAATTCTCACAGTATGATGAAATGAAATGGAAATAAAATGTCATCAGTACAAAGAATAGAAAAGAAATTAGGCTACTTCTCTAGCTCTCAGATTTTGTTATTATATTTTTTTTATCTATTTGCAGAAGGACATAAGTGAAAACATTTGACTTGAAATTGAGTGCACTATACCATATACACCATACTAAATGTTATATACATAAATGTGCCAGTTAAGTCATTAAAACAATATCTCACCTGCCTAGCCAACACAAGGAGTGTAATGAAGAAGATAAAAAGAGAGACGGACCCCATTGTCTTTAGGTCTTTAAGAACCCCAGGCCTGGAAAGAAAATATAGTTATATATTATAGGCAGGGATTACGGACCACATTAAATTTAAATCATTATGTGTTACTGGAATCAGGAAATTAAAAAAACTTACCAAGACAGACAACTCTATTTAATTTATTCACAGAAAACAACAATGTACACTAAAAATGGTTTTGGGAAGTGAAGTGTTACAGTTTTATGCATGTTATGTTGACTGCAAGCAGAGCATACTGTATGTCAGAGACAGGGCTGAGTCACGGGGGCAGGTTGCTTTGCCACTAGGAAATCACGGACTTGATCGCACCTGGAAATACCAGCTCTCTGTGCTCTCGAAGCAGTGCGACGTTGTCTCTTGTAAGACCCTTATGATTATTTTTAAAAGTGAGAACCAAAAATAAACCTAAGAAAAGCTAAAGTGTTTAGGGAGTGTTTAGGTTTTTGACAGCTTGCTCCGATAAAATGTTATAAAGTGTTAACAAGGGGAGCAGGGTCGGGACGGTAATGATCATACCCGGCCAACCTGAATCGACTGAGAGGGGTTATAATCACTGTGCCAAAAAGGGAATTAGACTTTTGGCTTAAAGTTTTAGGTGCAAAGCCATCTGCCACGCTAAAGGTGGGCATTTAGAACTGTGACTTATTCTTGAGGAATATTAGTATTAGCTGTAAAGGGGTCTGAGCAACTAAAGATTCCTTTATAGGTGAAATCCTCAGAAAAGATTTTTGAACATCTAAACTGGCTCGTTAGAAAATGATCCTTTACCAGGTAGTGGGGCTTGCTTGCAGCATCTAATAAAACATAAAGGGCAGGCTGTATGATGCCTAAGCTGAAAGATTTGAGCAGTAAATATCAAACAGTCACAGTGGTTCAGGTTAAATCTAGACCAATTCTTTTCATTACTGTTGAATTTCCTTTAAGGTGTACGCTTCCAATGCAAAGCATAACCTTTTCACTTTGATACCGGTGTATTTTACCTTAAACATTTAAGTCAACAGTCATATGTGTATCTTTTATATTTTAATGTTTATTTTTCTATGACTACCTTTAAATGCTTCTTATGCTGACAAAAAAAATCTGTTTGTCGTGAGTCTTCAAAGAACATCTTCTAAAATTTCCCTGAACAAAACATTGGGCTGACTGCCCTTTTGAATTACTTTAACAGATTCCCTGCTCTCTTACCTAACCGTAATGTAAACAGTGGACTTTGGTGTGAATGCTTAACTAAACCCTCACAACCTATTCCCCGTTTCAGTATTATTGCTGTTAAAATAATATTTATTTAAAAAGTATATCTAGAAAAGTACCCGATACTATTACTCATCACCACTGTTGCAAATTTATGCCAAATGATTTCAATTAGAATGAGTATAGAGAACAGAAAATAATTTCCAAACCCAAGAAAAATACTCATAACCCCTGTACTTTTCTTTCGCCAATAAGAAAAATAATATTGCATCTACAACAATAATACATGAACCCCCATTAACCCATCAGCAATAAAGAGAATTTGGGAAATTTATTGTTTGCTGGGATCTCAATTAAAACCCACAGTCCCCAGGATAGACATAGAACCCCAACAATGAAATACCCTAAAGTGCTCAGTTTACAGTATGTCACTTGTACCTCACAAGGCATATTAATGAGAAATGAGGCCCTGAGGATATATGAACATAATGTGGACAACAGTTTGTTTGTATCTTAGTGATACAAAGGATTCAAGGGACTATCAAGTTATGGAAGTAATGGAACTCTGCCTAATATTAAGCACAAAACACCCCCAGATAGCACAGTATTTCTGTTAGTACACTCAATGGAGTCTCAATCGTGAAATATCAGCAGTATTTGTTAGATTTCTAATACAATTTTAGAAATTATTTAATGCACAGCAGCTATTATATTGTGTGCATATAAGTATGAAAAATCCCCTTAATATTTTGGGGGTGTTGGGGTACAGCATACATTCACTATAAAAGTATATAAAAACGAATACTGTATACAATACAATAACACATGCAATTAAATGCTTATTACATTATTAGTGTAATAAGCATTTAATTGCATTGTATAGCTTTAGGAAAGCTACAGGCAACCATTACCTGCTGTAAGGCAAATAAAGAAAGTTCAGATTGCTTAGTGCTCCAATAAGAAAAATACTAACAACAACACTGAATAAAGTTTGGGAAAACAAGTAAGACTAGTTGCAGTTAACAAGTCAGTGTATTCAGTATAAGTAAGTTATCATTCCTGTTTATTTTTGTAATATGTTTGCCTTTGAATTAATGAAGTAATGAATTAATTTACCGAGTTTGTTTTTTTCACCAGATCACCCTTGGTAATTAACCAATGTTCCAATCATAGTGAAATCTATTTGATTAGTTTAATGTTTTATTGGATTAATAGCTCTCACCTTATCGTCTCCAGACATTTTTGTTGGGTATACAGAAGCCAGTAACCTTGGTTTCTGGGTAAAATGGCCCTGGTGTGAGTGTGTGCATATTTTTGTTTGTGTCTGTCTGCTTGGCGATGGACGGGGGTACTGTCCAGAGTGTAACTGTTGCAAGACAGGACAGGCTCCAGCTCCCCTGCGACTCTGAATTGGATAAACCACTTAGAAGATGGATGAATGGTTAGCTGCAATGTAAAATAAGCACAGCTAACTCCATGACTGAAATGTATCCAAATCTATGCTACAGAGAGGGTGCATAGGTGATATCTATGTGTGCATAGTGATGCCACGGTGAGAGAGGTCATCTAATAGGCTCTGGGATAGACAGGACCCAAGATATAGACATACTCAGAACACCAAGTTAAAGTAAACAGCAACATCATTAAATAAATAAGACATGCAAAAATAAAACAAGCTAAATAATACCTGGATTACTTTAGGAGGAACTAACTTAGGGTACTTCCCTAACTATATATCAGGGGTGGCTAACCTGCCCCCAATATATTGTCCTCAAAAAATAGTTTGCTACACCATATATCTTCAGAAAACCTAAATGAAACGTATTTCCCAAAACATCTGGTCCAGAGTGTTTTTTTAAATGTTGTGGTTCCATCTTTTCACTCTTTCCCGATAGGAAAAGTTTGTGTTTGCTTTTGTTTTCTCTTCTTTATAAGGTACAGGATTGTCTGCTGCTGGTTTCTTTTTCAGCATCTCCAGACACAGTATTCTTCCTTTCCTTAGCCTCTGTATATTCAGCCAAACTGGTTGAAAAATGTGTTTACTCACAATAATGCCCAGAGACTTCAGTGTAGTGAGCTTTCTTTCTCTCCGGCAACATCTCTTCCTGTAGGTGTTTTTTCAGTAGATTTCTCTTTTGTCTCTCACTGCTCTGTACTTGGCTTATATAGCCTGGAACACAGCGCACACCTGTCTCGTGTTCCAGTTAATATGCTATGCCGCCATTTTGAGGACTGGCATTGTTCTGCTGCCATCTTAGTGAACACAACTAAAAACTAAAATGTAGCGGAAAATGGCAGACCCCACCTCCCATGGCATTACAGTTTAAGGTGCAAATCTAAGACGGAAATGCCATATTCATGTAACCTGTTGACCCAAACTACTTGCAAATTATGTATTTTGTTGATGGTATTTTGGTTTTTGTTGTTGCAGCTGCCATTATAAGAGAGCTACAGTGACCTTCTTTCACAATCTCATCATCATGACACACTGACATCATGAATGTGTTGTATCATTAATGCATGATAGTAGCATCTCGTAATTGTGTTGTAGCTCTACAAAAACAAATGGTGACTATAAAGGAAAAGAATGAACCTGGATTTTACACCAGTGTAAGACTTTATATGGTAAAAAGTACCTTATTTTTTCTATTATAGATATTTTACTCATCCAAAGACCAAGTGTAGATAGCTCCTCAAAAACTACTATTACTATATCAAAAATAATATAAGTATGTCCTACCTTTCCAATATCTCCGTTTTATACAGGAACTTGCTATATTCATCTAACACAGAAGCATGAGTTTGAAGGATGATGACATTGTAGCCAACCACTGCTGCCAGCATGATTATCATCTTCAGCTCATAGTTTATTCTCAGGAACACCGAACAGGATATCAGACCAAGAATGCAGCTGTATATGAAATACTAACGGGAAAAATATAAGTATAATGTTAATGACTCCAGACACACTACACATTTTACTACGGTTTTAAAATATTTGACTCTACAGTTTTTATTTGTTATTTATCCTGTTTTGTGTTTTTCTAGAAGGGACAACAGATTAATTCACATACATTGCAGGACTTTCACTCACATTTTTTAGTGTTCCCTGAGTTAATAAGAAAGATATTTAAATTGTCTAAACTTGATCCTAAGTAGTTAGGAATTTACTAAAAAACAGAACAGTTGCTCACCTGTTGCTATAGTCTGGCAACAAGAGACAACTGAGCCATCTTGTTACACTCTTAATTTTGTGGAATACGTAATACTAAGGTATTATTTCCAATAATTCCAGGTTAGATGTGAATTCTCATTTCTCAATATAATATTTTCACAGATATTAGTTGACAATTTGAATACAATAACAATAGGATTCCACTGACTTTACAAAAGTAGCTATACTGTTAATGTCACAAGCTTTATGCAAACTGTAAAACAAACTTTTTTTAAAAAAATATTTTTTTGTGGTACTCAAATACCTATACTGTACAATGGAAGGGACCTATGACTTTTATATTATGCCACTCTTGGAAGCAATACAAACTAAGCATGTGCAAAATTTACTTTGCATCAGATTTCAGGTGATATTGTGTCTGGAATCCTGTTGCATTCTTTTTATGGAGCCTGGACAAACAAGTGCCTGTTTACTGGTCTCTGAGTCCTAGTAGTCCATGTTGTCCCAGCTCATCCCACAAATATTTAATGGGGCTCAAGTCTGGTGAATTGGGCATCCATGAACTAACTTTCATCATCTCACTGATAAGTGAGCAGCATGAGGATGTACACTGTACAAATATGAAGGAACTGTTCCCTTCCACTACACAAAAATCAACCAGGATTACTTACTGGAAGATAGAAGTTGTTCTTCTCTATGACTCGCAGTGCTTGGCCATTGGAGTAATACAAAGTTTCATTTGAGGTGTTAAACATGGGAACTGAAGTTGAAACATTGTCCTCTAAGAAGAACTGGTAATGAAAAATAAAAGAAAAAATAAAAATTAGTCTAGAAAGCTACAAAATAAATGCTGATCTGAAATGATACATTAAATGATAAATGCTGCAGTTGTAAAGAAAGAGAGCCAAAATATTGCAATCTTAACATGAACATGTGTAAACCTATTAAAAGTTTTTTCTTTGGAAAAAAATACACTATTAAATTCTGATTGGCAAAGACAACTGATATTATGAGTAGTGTGAATTTGTGAAACACACGTTTAATAATTGAATTGTGTTCTATAGTAATTCCTATAGTAGTCTCTTTTAGTTCAGTGTTTCACATTTTGTTTTAGGTTGGTTTTACTAACTGAATGCAAAACTCTGCACTTCTTTAGGTTAAACATAATGTGCCAGGTGTTTACCCAGTATTGACTTTTATCTAAATGTTTTTCAATTTAATTTCTAAAGTGTTTGCTAATCGTTCTATTTTAGTAAACTGCAAACCTGACAAGAGTACTAACTATTCTGAAATCTAGAATAGGGGTCTAGAACCTGTAATAGACCCTGGCAGTACTCCACTAATTACAGTAAATCACGTCAATTTGAGTATTCACCCCTTATCTGTATCTTGTTTTGCATTTAATAAGCAATTCTCAATGCAAGCACTCACATTTCCCTGAATTCCTACCCTGTTTAATTAAGTAATTAATTGTCTATGATCTTAAAGAAGCCTTCTAGAAATCTACATGATATAATGATGTAATGTTCTGTATGTGTAGCTATTGTATGTGTAGCTACCAGACCCCCAAGAATGTCTATAAACAGGGGTGGGGGCACCGTTGAGCAGATAAGTTCTTAACTTAAAAATCTCCAAGGGTGTCCTGTTATGGTTGCAGTTTTCAGGTTTCTCCCCAATCATACCTTGTGTCTAGAGTGAAGGCAACACTGCTATTGTTTGTGCCACAACCCTCTGAAATAAGCTTTCATTACTATATTTTTTGGACATAGCAAGAACTTTTATAGGATATTTATTTTTGTATTACTCCCAAATTCTGAAGCCTTTAGCTCTGTGCTCCTCTTCTAATGCCAAACCTGCTGAAATTATGAACTGGTGAAAAGATAATTTGTATATTACTTTTCTTTAACATTTCTTTAATTTCAATGTATTTTTCTTTGATTTTCATTTATGTATTTACATCTTTTCATGGTTTTGTTTAGGGGTGATCTTTTTATGAAAACTGCTTTAGAAAAACAATGATTTAAGTATGAACAAGAGATATAACCTTCGAGTATTTACAGTACTGAATGTACAGAAAAAAAAGTTAACCTGGCTAACCTAGATTTTGCTGTTTCTTACAATTTTAATTTTGCTTTCAGATTTTCCAGTCAGCTGTCAAATCCACACAAAACTGAAGTAGTGAGCAAGAAATTCATTTAAAAAAATCAGTTGTTTTTCTACTCATTATGAGTGACAGATGGTGGCATGTGAAACATGAATGCCATACACCTACAGGGGAAGATTGTATTTAGAATTTTAACCAGAGACACTGAGTGTCTGTCAGACAGTCAGGTCAAAAAAGAGACCCATTCACAGACAGATCTTTATTTAGCTTGTGCTCTGAATCAGACTTGGCTTTGTACACAATTCTGAAAAGCTGTTACAAGACATACTGTATGGGAATACTGAGGAATTGAATGTACCTATGTTTCAGGTATAGACAGCAAAGCTTTTTTTTTCCAAGGCAATGGTAACTTCTTATTTCCGTCTTCAGCACAAAACCTTGTAGTTGTACAAAACTTTATAATAGATGACCAAACATGGTATTAAGTTTACAGTGCTGAAGCATAACCAAATAAATGTCAGAAAAGGATTCTTATTTTGGGTATCTGGAAAGGTATAACAGAACAAATAGAATAAAACTATTAAAGATACTTATTAAAGCCCACCTATTTTACCTGTCTGTAAAAATAGGTTGCCCAGAGTGTGAGATGTTTTACTAGCAAACTAGTCCACATAAAACCAAAAATTCTCTGCAAGAGACAATGTCCTGAAAGGCAGAGGGTACCACCATGCTGGCTCAGGACAGTCACATCAGTTCTTTTCAGACTGCAGTGGCTATAGCATGAGGAATTCTAGGAAGACAATCACTTGGACAATTGCAGCCATCTGCATGAAAATGAGCTGCTAGTACAGAAAGTGATCAGGAGCAGAATTTTGGCAAACAGTGTCTTCTGTGGGTCAGAGGTAATCTGATGTTGCATCAGAGAGTGTGATGGAGTATTATTCACCAGTTATGCTGCACTGACCTTGACAGACTTGATGGAAGAGAAAGTGTTTGGAGACAGTGATTATGATGTTGTATTATTATGTTTAGCATTTAAGCAGTGGATGTAATGAGAGGAAGAATCCCCTTTAATAGATAATTATTAATTCTCCTTGTAATATCCTTGTATAATTTGCAATAACAGAGAGTATAATATTTCAAACTGAAAACTAACTTAAATCCATTAGATCTGAATATTGTTTCCTTTGTACATAAGCAGAATTAGCCAGGAAAACAATGAATATTGGGTGAACAAAATCAGGATAACATCAAATATGAGCCAACATAATGGATTCTCGTCAATACTGAATGCTCTTATACAGTATGATACTGGAAAATGGCTACTAAGATTGTAACAAGCAGCCTAGATATTTCAGTATCTGGTACTGTATATTGTGAGGTCTGCTGTGGTTGAATGTTCCCCGGCTGAAAATAAGCCATACCGATATTTCCCTGAATCATTATTGGTCATTGCTGAGGGAGCTAAGATTTTGCTAGATTTAAAAAGAATCTCTGTGATTTAATCTTTCCCCCCTAATGTAGACAATCTGAATCATAAGAAAGTAGGGTTCAAAAACAAGAAAATGACAATTGTCCCATCTAACTTGCTGGGTGCTGGTAGATAAATTTGAAAGAAGATAGTATTGGCTTTTTCAGCAAACTACTGTACATCATTAATGTTCTTTTTAACAAGACATGGGCTAAGATTGATTTCAGATCTCTCAAACTGAATTTCAGATTGATGCGGATATAATACTTGGGGCCTTGAGATTTGTTTATCTAAAATGCATCTAATACCTCTATCATTTCTGAGTCTTCTTTGCTGCTATTATTTAAGACCCTTGAGCAAGATACTTCAGTCAGATTGCTTCAGCAAACACTCTACTGTAAATGACTCTCCAGGTTGCCATTGTAAATGAGAATTTTTTTCTTAATTAACTAAGCTATAAAATAAAAAAGTATAATATAAATATAAAAGAAGTATAATAAAAATATAGAGAGAGAAAACTTCTTCAGGATAAGGACTGTTGTGTATTTCTTCCTCAGTGATCACCTGAGTGAAACATTTATTTAAGCCATAAAACAGGCTTCTACTATATAAACTTCCAGAGATATTACAAAATGTTTGAGGGGACATCATTCCAGGTGGAAATTGACTGTGGTCTTATTGGGTTACAACTGTATCTCCCTTTCATCATTTCATCTTGTTTCCTATTATTATTCCTGAGACACTTCACTTCATCCTTTACTGTCCTTTTCTGCTGAAATACTGAAAAATCTTTAATTTAGTCTCCATTGCAATTATCATCTCGGTCTCTTAGACATTCTAGTGCAGTATCTTATGTGTGTTTATAATTCATATATACAGAATATGTTTCATTGGCTTTTCTCTTTATATTTCTCTTAGAAACCATTTGGATCACTTTTTTTCTGGCATTTATACAGTATGTAAACATAATCCCTTTACCTTCCATTCTCTGCTGATTCCGCATACATCACATCCCATTCTACGTCTCCTAAAATGTCTAAGTCCTTTATAGTCTGCTTTTCTGAAATTGTAAACCTGTGCTGGACAAGCTCTCTCTTGATGGTTTGAAAAAAACAGATTGATGCAGTCATTTCTCTAGTAGGAACTCCGCCAGACTGAGTAAGGGACCAGTCATTAGGCATGTCAATTTCAATATTGATATTTCTCAAGTCCAAGATTAAGCATTTTACTGCTGTAATCTTGCCTTCTTATTTTTATTTTGCAGCTCCTATGTATTCTTTGTTTATTGAATATATTAATTCTGCTTTAACAGTGAATTTGCATTCTAATGTGCAATTACAATTAGTAATGTATTTGTTTAATCTTGGAGCATATGAAGAGTAAATTCTCCACAGCGTTTTAGAATTTCTAAAAGAGAAATGAACACATAAATATGATACAGTAATGACAGTTCTCTAATTTGAAAGAATAAGATGTTCAGATCTGCAAGCTGGCATTTATTCAGAAGAGAACCAAATAAAAGGGGTCTTGGTTTTTTCATTTCTACATTGGGGTCAGTCAGCATTATCTTAGGGAAACTGGCAATTTTCAAAAACTATTTTTCAGGAAAAAAATGAATTTTGTTTTAGCTTATACCCTTATGATGCTTGAACCAGTTTTTATTCTCCTGACTAAATCCCTGTTGTACCTCACTGGCTTTGATATTTTTGGTTCAGAAATGAATACAGTCATGAATCATATACTGTATTTGACAGACCGAAGGAGATGAATGTCCAGTGTCTAGCATCCACAACATTAAAAAAGTGTATGTCTGATCTAGTTCTGGTAGATATATGGTGAACAGAGATTTTAAATAAATCATATATATTCATTATATATTTTTGTGGTGCACAATGCAGAAATACTACCATGTTGCTATCTGATTACAAAGACAATTTCTGAATCTGAATCAGAAACGAATTTGTTTTTCTGAATATGCTGAATAACATTTTCTGAGGCTGCATGGTTAGAAAATAAATTCACTTATCAAACATATCAAATTTGTTATGCATAGATATAGTGTACAGTATTTTAATGGAAATCAAGCCATTAACTTACTAGATTTGAGCCTTGGTAATTATAAAAACATTGTTTAGATATTCTAACTATTTGATATGCAGGGGGAGAATTGACCAATCACATACAGATAAACCACCCGAATCTGATCAGCGGATCAAGGTATAAGGTTTTTCTAAACTTTTTCTTTATCTAGTTGTTCTCCTGCAGAGGTAATTTTTCCATGGGCTCCCATATCTCACAGGACGCGATTCAAGACATGACAAAGGATAAATCTCCTACTGTTAATGGCATTCTGAATTTTATCTGCCCCACTTAATTCCTCTTTTGCTTGATAAGTACTTTGTGAGGGGATGTTAGTAATAATAATTAATAATAATAATTGCTTACACTTATATAGCGCTTTTCTGGACACTCCACTCAAAGCGCTTAACAGGTAATGGAGACTCCCCTCCACCACCACCAATGTGCAGCATCCACCTGGATGATGCGACGGCAGCAATAGTGCGCCAGAACACTCACCACACATCAGCTATCAGTGGGGAGGAGAGCAGAGTAATGTTGCCAATTTATAGAGGGGGATTATTAGGAGGCCATGAGTGGTAAGGGCCAATGGAAAATTTGGCCAGGACCCCGGGGTTACACCCCTACTCTTTTCGAGAGACGCCCTGGGATTTTTAATGACCACAGAGAGTCAGGACCTTGGTTTTACGTCTCATCCGAAGGACGGCGCCTGTTTACAGTATAGTGTCCCTGTCACTATACTGGGGCATTAGGACCCCCCACAGACCACAGGGTGAGCGCCCTCTGCTGGCCCCACTAACACCTCTTCCAGCAGCAACCTTGGTTTTTCCCAGGAGGTCTCCCATCCAGGTACTGACCAGGCTCACACCTGCTTAGCTTCAGTGGGTTGCCAGTTGTGAGTTGCAGGGTGATATGGCTGCTGATTACCAGTAGTAATACTGGTAATGCTTTATTTTAATGTTGCTACATAAAGACTTCATTCATAATAATTCATAAGTTATAGTGCTTTGGTATGATGCAATGCTAAAACAAATGTCTTGACCATTTAGGTAGGTGTATGTCATTTGCGCATGTCCCTGTAAGATGAACAGCATTTGGGTCCATAAACCCGCCTGTGCCTTGTGTAAGAAAAGGACGAAGAAAACAACCGGAAGGCACCCACGGACCCTGGGGGAGACTCCATGAACCCCTCTTCTGCTCTTTGGTGAAAAAGGATCATATCCCTTCCTTTAGGCAACCAGACGCTTAACGTGATTTTAACATTTTCTGTGTTGTATTCATTTTCAATCGTCTGTAGAAAGTAAATGAAAATTGTACTCATTCTGTCTGGGGCTTCTGTCCTCTCTTCAAACCTAGAGAGGGGTAACTGACTTTTTGTTAGAAGGGGGAAAGTATACTAAGATTAATTTTAATTTCACCCCAGTATTTCTCCAATTCTCTTACAGACTATAAATGATCATCCAGTTTTCCATTCTTCTATCCACACAGTACTCAGTAACAACTTTGGTTGGACTGAGAGCATGTATACCATCTTCCTTATCCATATTACCCTTTATTGTGGAGTTAACATATAGTAACTATTTTAAACATTTCACCATATTTTTAGTCAGATGTAAGATGGCAGCCTGGAAACACTGGCTTTCTCTTACTTGAACCTGTTCTTAGAACTAACAAAAATTTTCTTCTTGTGTGACTGGAATGGGCCTATTTGGACTTATTTAGTAGCTTCCTAAGGCAGCTTATTTCAGAAACAGGCCTTTTCAAAAGATTGAAATAATTTATAATTACCAGACATAAAAAAACAGCATGGAGTAAAATATCGGATTAAGGTGGTTAAAGAACACCTTTAAAAATATACTGTGCTTATTTTACCATCAGAGACTGCATGTTGCATTCTGAATAAAAATTAACTAATGAATGATTCAAATCCATGGTGTTTACTGTACTTACCATATTGAATACAGCCATTATTAATATTAAGGCAGTTGTTGTCATAGTTAGAGTGATCCGTGGCCAGGGTTTGTTGGCAATGATTCCAGACGATCTTAGAATCCAAAGCAAAGACGTAGAGTCTGTTTTGCTGCATTGCTGAACAGATGAGAGAGTAAGAAATCACACTGCTATTTTTACTCCCAGGTCAACCCCTAAGGCTCTAATTAAATGACATTCAGAGCACTGAACAGTCGCATACTTAGTCTTCAGGCATCCGAGCACACTGCACCAGAGGAAATGGAAAACCGCCAATTTTGGCGTTATCAAAGACGCTATGTGTTTTGCATTTAATTAGATAAATCTGTCATTTATATCTGTGTGGTGGAACATCTGGTTCGGTAAACATCTTACTTGAGTTAATTAAGACTGAGAGAAGCCACTACATGTTTCTCCTTATATTTATATGCGTCTTTCATATGCATGTGACCACTAATAGAATTTTAATTTGTTTTTACTTTCAATAGAACTTTTATCTTATTTTTGAGAACTGAAATTTTATGTTTTTAAATAAAATTATGTTCTTCAAAGTAAATTATTTTTAATTTGATTATGTTGGAACTGAGTGTGCATATAAAGAATCCTTCTTCAAGTGTCTTCTAAAGATACATCATCCTGGGCATCTCAGGTGTTTGTGTTTTTTTCATACAGTAGATATACAGTACATGTAAGGATCACTGTAATATGTAATGCAAAACATTTTTCAACACAATTGCAAATACAGCAGCAATTTCAGTCATTAAGCATATTCAAAGTCACCCAACAAGGAATTTATAAACAAAATATGTACTGTATAAAGCAACAGATAATGGTTTAAAAATGAATATTCTGAGTTTAGTGTATCACCTCTAACAGTAAATATATTAAAATCCTACTATGTATGAAGAAACACTGAAAAGTATGTAACTCAATTTAACTGAGATGTTATACATGATAATGATAATTTCTTACTTGGATGAGAAACTAAATAAATGATCTTAAGCTATAATGAGTTATCTGTATATTAATTTTTCACTGTCTGATCCTTAACATATTTTATTAGTAATAGGAAAAGCAAGCTGAAACATTTATGTGTTTTTACTAGCTCTCCTGGAGCTGAAAAATCTAGAGTAGAAATCTAACTAACCTATTTAGCAGTGGAATAAACAGCAGCCAAATGCATTTAATAGACATGTGACCTTTATGACTAAAAATGTCCTTAAAAAGAGCTCCATATTCATTTTCAGAAAAAAAATAGGGGAAGGAAATAAAATATACCACCTTTAGAACAGCACACTGTGGTAAAATATCAAATGTAATGTTTCATATGCAGTTTTGTTTCAAAAACAAAAGATTAATGTACAGTATATTAAGATTTCAAACAGCTCTAATTATATCCAGTTTTAGAATAAAACAGACTCCTTTCAAAAGACTCTAGAATGGAAAGATATTTTTGTAAATATTTCTATTTAAGAGTACTCCAGTTTCCTCCCACAGTCCAAAAACATACTGGTAGCTTAAGTGGCTTCTGGGAAAATTAACCGTAGGTGTGAGTGTGTGCATCTCTCTGTTTGTGTCTTTGTGTGTACCCTACGATAGACTGGCGTCCCATCCAGGGTGGACCCTGCCTTGCACCTGTTGCTCCAGTTCCCCCATAACCCAGAACTGGAAGGAGCAGTTAAAAGAGGGATGGATGGAATATATTTAAAAATATAAATAATTCTAGGTGTATACAGTTTGTGTTTACAGTTATGAATACTTCATAAAGAATTCATGGGACATACCATATTGAGGAAAGAACCTTTAAAACATAGGAACTTCAAAATAACTTTCTTTGTGTAAAACACCATGGGTTTTATAGTAAATCAGTCCAACCCACGATTCTGTGGAACCACAGAACCCAATGCATTCAGAACTAATAATTCTTCTCAATTAAAATTGGAGGACACAAAAAAAGACAACATACTGCCTGAAACACCATAAAAGCATAAGTATATTTTGAAACCGTCAATATATTTTCTTTAGGTGCATCGAATGAAAAGCATTTGCTGTCAAAATATTTAATAGACAAAATTCAATTTAATGCACAAAATAAAAAAAAACAAAAAAGAAGTGAATAATTTAAGCATTTACACAAGATCCATCAGCAATAAACTGGCATGTTATTTTTCTTGATACTTCAGAAGCTTTGGCTTAATTAGGTGATACTCTTAATAAATTAAATTTGCATGTAAATTGTGCTTGATCTGATTTATGGTATCAAACAAAATGCCTTTTTAACAGCTGAACATGGTTGAGAGACCAAGAAAACCATCTGTCATCACTTCATATATATGAGTATTAATAAAAATGTCTCACCAGTGCTCTTAGTGAGACCTTATTTCACATTCTCTGAGCACAGTACTCACCAATACATGGCCAGCAAAACAGATTAGCAGGATCAAGGACAGTAAAAGGAAAACCACTCCAAAAGAAATTCCCAGTACTTGCGTTCTGAAAAATGTATTAAACAAATCCTTTATATACAGAACAGCATAAAGAATTTACAAAAAAGTAAGCAGAAAATGCAAATATATACCTAAAATGCACTTTAGGTTAGTCAAAATTTGAAATGCCAATTTAAAATACAATTAACCTTATGGTGAAAAGAAGACTGATTTCTGCTTTAACTACATCCAACATACAGTATGTGCCATAAATACTAGTTCTCATTACAAAGACTTGTACACTATATTTAAAACTCACTGGAATAAGACAAGAAATGTTTTAACTTTTGGGTGGCACAATGTATCATTGGTCAGCATTGCTGCCTTGTGGAGCTAGGGCCGTGTTTAATTCCTGATAGCGTGGAGTTTGTATGTTTTTACAGAGTTTATGTAGGCATCTTCTGGGTGCTCCAGTTTCCACAGTGCACAGTGCTGGTAGGTTAATTGGTTTTATTGGAAAACTGGCCCTGGTGTGAGTGTGTGTGAGTGTGTATGTACCCTGCAATGGACGGGTCTCCTGTCCAGGGTCTAAACTGTCTTGTGTGTATTACTTGCCAGGTTAGGTTCCAGCGTTCCCTGTGTTTTAGGGCTTGAAACAATACAGATTAGAACCAGTGCTAGCCAGTTACAGTGCAGATGAAACACCTGGAAAGCTTTTGTAATTTGTTTTTGTACTACTGTATATGTTAAGTGCAAGATCAAATGTCATAAATAAAATACAATACAAAAATACTTACTTTGGCAAGACTAGAATCTGTACAACGAAGATGCAAAAAAATATGACACAAGCACAGGTAACATAATACTTGAAAGCTGGCAAAGTTGTTGCTCTGTACTGCAGAAAGGAAGGGAAACTCAATTGTAAGATAGATCACAGAAGAAAATGTGCTTCTGAGTAGCAGTATTAGGTTTTACCTTTCAATAGTTCCAGAAAGAAAATACCAACTCTAATTTTGTGATTAACTATTAAAACAAAAATGCATGATTATGATTTTGTTACATATTCTTTTTAGTTTTTTGTTTTAGTATCTTTCATTGTTTTTTGGGATTTGTGTTTGGTCTCAAAATAAATGTTTCCGTGAGTTTTTACTGTGTCATCGGCACAATTTTATACTTCAGGAGAACAGCGACAATCATTAATAAACAGCAAACCATATGAAATACTTTTTATCAACCAATGTTTTCAATAAAGTTGTCTCACTATATGTACCAGTACTTACCTCCTTCTCTAATGTTTTATTATGAAAGAACAATGATATTCTTTGAATATCTTCAGACTTAAGCCACTGTCTGAAAGAGAAATATACTCAATTACAAAAGTGACACAAAGCTTTAAAAACAAATATTTTTTAACTTACTAGAACTCACATTCATTAATATAACAATGATAATCAACTTGTTAATGAATTTGATCTTTTACTAGTGCAGATTATAGTACAACACAAGAAACAAAATTCAACTAATACTGCACTTTTTGTACATGAGGCTATAGATTACAGCCACTTCTCAGCAACAAAACAGAAATAAAAACTGACATACTTTTGTGAGTTTATTCCATCAAATGTTCGAATCATTCTTTCATTCAGCTCTTCCTCAAACCGCTTTTTCTGTGATTTTGTCCTGTAAAAACAAGAGTACAATTTAGCCATTTCATTAATTGTTAAAATATATTATCTGTGATGAATGCAGCGAAATAGTACTTGCTAATTTATTGAATTTCTTACCACGGTGAATGGAAAATGTCTTTTTGATCCTTCTACCTGCTGAAATTACATTGTGTTTTTCAGGAGGATTATGTAGATTGAAGCATATGACTTCATATCATATGAGCAAAAGCTACAAATCTCACTTTCTACAGTGATTGCTGAAAATAAGACACTTCCATGAACTACAAAAGTCATCCTGCCCCTGTATATTCATAGAAACTAAGATATTACAGGACATTATGCTGTTTTTCTTAGTTCAACATAGCAGACATGACAGAATGGCAGAACTTACTGTGAGTACTCAGTAAATGCAAAAAATGGTAGAATCCCTTGAAGAAACATATTTTTGCTACAGTGTGTCACAAATCCCCTCTCAACT
Organism: Atractosteus spatula; assembly: GCF_055471065.1. Classification (NCBI taxonomy): domain Eukaryota; kingdom Metazoa; phylum Chordata; class Actinopteri; order Semionotiformes; family Lepisosteidae; genus Atractosteus; species Atractosteus spatula. The sequence continues at coordinate 148,812 of NC_142717.1, read as the reverse complement.
TGGCAAGTATTAACGCTGGATATGCAATTTTGATTTGTAGGGCTTTTTTCTAAAATTCTCAGATATGTCAAAATAATCATCTATGTAAGATGTTAATTCATATAATTTAACTTGAAATTACTGTTTACTATGCATTTTTCATGTTCTGTTACTTTACTTACTGTTTAATTTTTTGTATTATGTCCTAAATATTCAGTTTTGTTATACAGTATATGCTATAATGTATAACATTTGTTCTTCATTGGACAATATATATTTTTACACTTCTTTAATTATTTTAACTTACTTTGCATAAAGGCATGATATAAATAAAAAAGCTAATAATAAATCTTCACCATCAGCTACAGAATCATTTATCCACTTCTGTATGAAAGCCTCCCCAGGAGATGCTTTGATGAACCTCGCAACAGCTGTCTTGTGTGTGAATCATCTCCAAGTATGTAAGTTATTTATAAACTTACTAACACACCAAAAATATACCACAGACCTTTCAGAGCGCCTCTGAAAATGATACTGTCCCATCGGCACATCCTAAAATAAGAAGAAATTACAGGCGATTTGTTTTGTTCTTTGTTATAATTCCATAAGTCATTGAAGCTAAACATTTCGCACAGAATGGTTAATGTTAGAGTTAAGGTCAGCACTCTCTCGAGACTGTGTTCCAACATTTTCATGATGATGACTAAATGAACCCCTGTACATGGTAAATTCAAACGCTGTGACGGTTTCAGCTGAACATGGAAGCATTCCTTAAAGTAACATGTCAATATTGGTGATCAATGCAATGCTATTAAATACAGACCAAGGATACATATCCAAAGTACGTATTGCCAGTATACTACAATGCAAACTCTTGTAAATTGCTTTTGAGATGCGTATACAGATGAAGTGATGTGGAACAAACTCAAAGAAAAGGTAAACAAGATTTCTGTGAAATGCAATTTTATATACAGTATGTTATCCAGATTGTGAATATGTTATGTGGTTTAAGAACACTGTGCTGACATTTCTTCCCAATTGCGACCAAAATATTAAATAGAAAGTCTTACTGTCGTGTTGATCTTGCCGTTTTCAGTAGTCATGCTGTCCCGGTGGTGCAAATGAGCAAAGGGCTTAGCTGCCCCCCAGGACTCCAGGTACCTGGTCATTCGCACAGAGGCTCTCATCTTGGCCCCATCCAGTGTGTGTCTGGGCCTGAAGTGGTGCTGAGGGCTCCGCCTCTCCCCCTGCTCGTTTGCAAAGATGAACTTTTAACACCCTGGCCCAAGACCACTTTCATACAATGACTCATTTTCATTTCATTTCCTGAAGTATTTCACTTATCAAGGCTTTATTCATTTTAAGACACGTTACACTGCATTTTTTTAGCCTCTGAAGACAAGGAAATACGGAAAAACATATTTGTACCATTTCTAAGAAGATGAACAGTTGCAGATGAAACCTGATAATCTTGATAAATGCACTGTGTAAAATAATCACATCAATTTTATTTAAAACTCCATCTGTAATCAATGGCCATTGATCTACTGTATTTTGTAGTGTTGCTTTAAGTTTCTATAATAACTCTTTCTTTTGAAAGTTCTTCAATGTTAGCTGTCAGTACCTATTTTTTTCTTAATGCAGAATAAAACAGCCACTTCTTACTTTTGGGTTGATGACAAGATAAGTGATAACACCATGTTCCTTTAGATAAGGATCTCTATTTTGGCCATCTCCATCCTCAACTTTGTAGGCTCCATTTAAATGCTCTAGTGTAACTGAGGTTATGTGAACCCGTCTGCAAATGAATACAGAAAGTTTAAGTAGTTTACTTTTGAAAGCATAAATAATGCTTTAGGTTAAATTTATTTTTTTGACACAGAAATGTCTCTATTAAAAAAAGTTCTTAAAAATCATGTTGATCATCTCTCAGAAGATACTTTCTTCATAAAAGATTATTTTTTCTGCAATATATATTTAATAGAAAAGTTAAAGAGGAAAAGAAGATTAGAAGATTAAAGAGGTAAAGAAAAGAAACGCAATGTTTTGGCAGTGGAGCCTACCTCAGATGTGAGGGAGAGAGGGAAATAAGGCAAATAAATAAGGCGCAGTAGAACAAGAGACAAGTAGGTAAGAAGGGGTGGGGAGCAGAGAGGAATTGGGCATATAGCAGGTGATAACGAGGTCCAAACTCAGGGAGAACAGAGGGGAGGGATGGAAACCCAAAATCTGCAAAGAAAGAGGATTTAGGAGGAGATGAGTCTGTCCTTCAGAGAAGGGGGAGGTGTTATCCAAGGATAATTTTGGTTTTGGATGTCTGTCTGCAGTAGGAGTTCCAAAACCTCTCTGTGAGGACACAGACAGAGAGATCAGAAAGATCATGGCTGTTAGGATAGATCTTTGATCCTTAGAGCACTGACATCTGACAACAGTCTGGCAGTCTGTTTCCTGTTTCACCTGTGTAAATACAGTAGCTGGGCATTTTCTATATGAGATGTGATAAAAAGAGTTTACTGGAATTACATGATGACGTCAGGGTGACGTGGAATGGCCCAGAGGGACCCCTGAATGTGTGTCGTATTGGATATACAGTATATCCAATACTGGGGCGGAGTGGTGGCTCTGTGGCTAAGGATCTGCGCTGGTGGCTAGAAGGTTGCAGGTTCAAATCCCGCAGCCGGCAGAGGAATCCTACTGTGTTGGACCCCTGAGCAAGGCCTTTAACCCCAACTGCTCCAGGGGCACTGTACAATGGCAGATTGTACAGATTAGGTGGCTGGCAATATGAGATGATGGGGCAGTAAGAAAAAAAATGGTTCCTTTTCCTGATATGGACTCTCCTCTGCCACCATCAATGTGTAGCAGCCATCTGGATAATGTGACTGCAGCCAAAGTGTGCCAGTATGCTCAGTGGGGAGGAGAATAGAGTGATGAAGCCAATTTACAGATGGGGATTAGGAGGCCATGATTGGTAAAGAAAAGGGGGAAATTTAGCCATGACACTAGGGTTAACACCCCCACTCTTTTAAAAAAAAATACCCTGTGATTTGTAATGAGATTCAGAACCTCTGTTTCTGCATTCAGATGATAAGGTTTTAATATCTTTAAACACACATTACCACATAAAAAAACATTGCCTCATAAAAAAACAACTATATAATGTTTAAACCACAGGATATTCGCTTCAGTTCTTGATAATATTTTTCAGTTTTTCAAAAACAAAACTAAGTGCAGTTTGAATGAAAATAAAATTGTGAAAATTTCTGCTTGTTGTTGACTAAGAAGCTTTTAAGATCTATTTGTGTTGAGCTAATTTTCACATCAGAATTCCAGTATTTGATCATGTTGAGATCTACCATTTCAAATTCCTGCTACCTGCTGGTTCCCTTAAGATATACATTTCCAAGTGCTGATTGCTATACTTTAAGCTCATCCTTTTCCCTTCAAAAACCTTCAGCAGGCTTGTTAAAATGCTTGACAGTGCTCATACAGAGGAATCACACAACATGCTTTGATGACAGGCCGTAAATCCTCATTTTATTCTTCTTTGGTAGGTTATGAGCTAAATTTAGCATGCTTCTGCAGGAGTCAAATTACACTTTTTATTAATCATTTTTCTTTACATGATTATATCATTACAGTATATAATTACAAACTTTTTATAATTGTGATGTCCGATATGTTGCCTGTTATACCTCACTAAATACAAGTTGAGAAAACTAAAGCAATAGCTTACTGTACATGATTTCCAATTTTCACTTGGGTCATGTCTCTGTATCTAGGTGTTTTAAGGTAGCACATAATTTTCTATCTGCTTAGAATAGTAGGTGTCACACTACTGCTGGAAACAGGTTTCCTAGACAACACCTTTTATGTAAACATATTTAACTATCAATGAGAAGACATTCACCCAAAACAGAAGGGATCATTAAAAAGTAACATGAAACTACAGATTACTTTTCACTTGATTATAATGAAGTTTTAAAATGCCAAGGTGGCAGAAGTCTTAAAAAACATGGAACCATGTCTCTTTCATATAATTAACCTATTCATAAATCCATAAGGGGTTTTAATGGCTGAAACCAGTCATATTCTTGAAGCTGAAACTGTTTGCTGTTAGGACGTGGCAGGATGGTTTCCTGAGTTCAATGAACAGCTAATGCCAGACAGGCTAGATGGGCTGGAGAGACCTCCTCTCATTTGCAACCTTTCTACTGACGAGTAACTTTGGTGTAAATCCTGGAGAATAACTATCATACTGTTCCCTGAAAGTATTGGAAGTAAAATGGTCAACATTGTTCATTTTGCTTAACAAGCAAAGAAATTAGTATTGGCAGTCATGAAATTAATATGAATATGGTAAGTACAATATAAAACACTTTTGGGTATTTCCATGCATTCATTTGATTATATCAGAACAAAAACTGTGTTAGGTGTGCTCAATAGGTTACTTTATAACTTCATGCTGTTCTTGCTGCAAGGGGATATGTAACCAAATATTCTCTTTTAAATCTTGAAATTGACTTAAAATGAGGGTATTTTAATATTTATGGTCACTTGAAATGACTGGATTGAATACAAGGTATGCCTGTTTTCTAAAATGAAGTGCATGAAATAAAAATAAAACTAATTAACAGTCCGATTAACCTAATGATTGCAAAATCAAATTGCTTGATTGTAAAACAAAAATAATACTTACCCAGGAACTCCACCAGCCTCCATATGATTGGCAAGTGTCACATCATGTGACCAAACATCATACTGCCACTTCTGGAGCCCAATCACACCACACAGAACATTCCCAGAATGCACTCCGACCCGCATATTTATGTCAACTCCAGTGGCATCTCTCACTTTCCTTATTAAAGAAAAATAAGAAGTGCAACAGGTGCATTTTTAGGTGTTAAGATTTTTTAAAGCTACTAAATGCTGTAGCATCACATAAAATAAACTTCAGTAAACACAGTGATCACACTTTAGAATGCAATTATAATTTTGTGCTGCTTGTTTGTAAAATACATTTAATTTAAAATGACATATTAAATGTAGTCTTTATTCTCAAGTTTAAGAATGATCATATCACTTCAATGAAAAAAAGAAGCAGCAAAAAGTCTAAAATTGCCGGTTGCCAGTTATTCCTTAATACATCTAGCATGACTAAAAAAACACCTTATTATCAGAGCATCCAGGCATACAATTGACATTATAATCTAAAAAAATCTCTTTGAGAAGTGAATGAATAGCATTTAAGGTACTTAAACACAAGGTAGGGAAATCTTTAATTTTTGTTAGCATGCCATTACATCATCAATATATGTCATCAATATATGTAGTTTTTGTGGTTTAAAGTTTGACAAATTGGTTAGATTTCTTATTTCCTAAGATATTATATTTCTACAGAAGAGAATTCTTTGGTAATAGCTGCTGTACTTTTTCCTAAAATTTAACTTTCGTGAACATTTCTCAAAATATCTGCTCGGCCAGCTGTGACTGGCTTTCAAAGTGCTAAAACATATTGAGAAGTCTAGTGCTTATCTGAAAATCAGATAACCCATTTCTGCCCATTTCTGAAAAAAAAAAGATTAAGGACAGATCTTATTTAAGGTAAAAATTTTACAAAGATCAGTAAGAATATTTATCTTAAATTGCTGATTGATAGCATTAACATCTCAAGTGCTTTTGACAAATTATTTTTAATAAAGCACAAATGCACTTACACACAACTAAAACAGGAACAAAGACTACTTCAGTGTTTTCAATGTCATGAATGCAGTTTAAGTGGAAGAGGTTCACAGTTTAACAATTCATGTAGAGATTTATTATTCAATTGTGCTCCATCAAAAAGCTTTAAAAGCTGTCAGTCTTACAATATATACATTAAGTGAATATTGTATTATTCTCTTGCCCATTAAAAGACTTGTAAGCCTATTCTTCAGAAGCATTGTACATCATGATATTATTTTGAGAATATGCTGCTTTTATGATTCAGAGACAGGTGTGAGTCAGTTTTTTACATCTGTCTATCAGTTTACATGAAAACAAGTGAAACATTCTAAAAGGCCATTCATAAAGAATAAAATGCACTTTTTAAAAACTGACAACAAAACACTACATGCTGATCTTTAAAGAAGGGTATTTTGCAAGATAAATCATGTTATTTTAAAGTTTTAGGTTGGCTTTTTTGCTGTCATTTTCAGAAGACGCAAATTGAAAATGGATTTTAATTGACAGTCATTTTCCCCCTTCTGCCTCATTTTAATATTTGGTAATTCTTTCACTCATATAAGCAAAAGCACTGACTCCAACTGCTAAACCAGGTACTTTGTTTCACACATCATATCAAAACAAAATAAGCAGGATATTACTCCTAAACAATAGGACAAATTCAGTGCTTAAAGACAACATGGAGTTCTTCAGGCATCCTGAAGGACATCATGCCTTTCAATGTCTTCTTAGTCAAGAATCAGACTTTTACATACCAAGGAGAATTTTACCCATTTATATCAGCTAACATCAATACTGGATACTTGTAGTTATATTTAATGAGCTGAACTCCCAGAAGAGCCTATTACCGAATATGCTTCTAGGAAGCCTTGAAAAGGATACATTTATTGTGGGAATTTCTTGCTAAAATGAAATAATGAAGACACAGCAGTTACTGTGTGACATAGAACACTTCTTCCTACATTGGCAAGTATTAATCTGGTCCAAATCTGTTTAAAAATGGTACAAAAAAGTGGATCTACAGTATTCACATCTGGAATATTTTTATATTTTAAATGCTTACAGTATATTAGCTAATGTCAAATTTAAGTTGACTATCCTAAATCCACAAGAAGTAATTTGCTAAAAGGCTTCATGGGTTACTTTTTCAGCATTCTCTCCACTTTGTGGATAATCAATTGACAGGTTATAACTTTCAAGGGAAATCTGTAGACAGCTACTCATTTAGACCTTCTGTTATGATAACAAATTACATGAGCCACCTACAAGAATCTAAAAAACAAAACAAAACAGCTTCTGTATTACTCTTAGCACGTGGTCCTGGAATGGATTTTAGTCTCCCAAGGTTCTAAAGAGCTTGATTTCCGACTCTTCCTTATGAATATTAAATGTGTAAAGCATTAAATATTGTACAACAATTAATCACACAGGTAGCACAATGGCACAGTGGTTGGCAGTACTTGGGCCCTGGGTTCAATTCTGGACCTGTTTGTGTGGGATTCTTCTCATAGTCCAAAGACATACTGGTAGGTTTATTGGCTTTCGAGAAAACTGTGACTGTGTGGTTGTTTTCTCCAGCCTGCTAAGGACTGACATCCAATCCTGTGTGTATCCTGCCTTGCACCTGTTGCTTGCAAGGATAGCCTCTAGCTCCCCTATGACCCTAAATTGGAAGAAGTGCTTAAAAATGGATGGATGCATTAAGTTTTATGCATTAAACATATTAATATTAAAAAAATATTGTTGAATCACTAGCTGAAAACAAAATTCATTCACTACATTAGGAACGAGAATGATCATGTGTCAAAGAGGCTGCTCTGAGTTATCATTTTATTATCACACATCTGATAGCTATTAATTTTATTTATTATCTTGTTGTTTTATATTATTGCTGTGACATGGGCACCAGGAGTGTAGTTTATAAGACTTCAGTCTGTCTTCTAATGTGAAATTGCTGGCCTTGTACAGCACATTGTAAATGGAACATGACAGTTCGTGTTAGATATCTGATGATGACAAGACAATTTCAGCTAAACAGACAAACCCTCATAAATCTGTCATGAGAAGGGTTATTTAAGCATCCAAAACACCAGAAATTATTCAGTGCCTATGTACTGCATTTTATACAAAATATAATTTCTGATAAACATTGGGTAAGGTGCTAGGAGGCACATTGTTTTATTTAAACTCACTTCAGTTCTGACATCTTTTGCACAATGTTTCATTTTGTAAGACAACATTGTTGTGTTCTGCTACTTCTGCCTTAAATTGTTACTCAGTGTGATTTATGTTTTTTTCGCCAAGTCACTTTTATCACTGCTTTTCCATAACCTAATTTCAAAGATGAGTGGAAAAAAGTGATTTTCTGTGTATGTTTATCAAAGACATATGCTAGTAATTTTCATCTCTTTGTTTATCAAAACAAAATCAGACAAAACAATTTGTCAAAGCATATAAACGATTTGCCCTGGAAATGTATACATCTATTTTATGCATAAAGGAAGTTTTGCCTAGTATATTTGCACATCTTAAATGAAATTTACAAAACCAGAAAAAATGGATTGGTTTACTCACTTTATGGCTTCACACATGTCCAGACCCATTTTCACACAATTTTTAGCATGGTTTGGCAGTGATTCAGGTAGGCCAGAAACACAGTAATAGCAGTCTCCAAGTATTTTAATTCTCATACATTCATTCTCCTAAAATGGAAATAAGTGAAAATGATTGAGAAGAAGCATAGAGGCTAACTTCAAGTTCTAAAAAGTACAACATGTTTGCAATTTCCAGCACAGGGAAAATATAATAAAATAATGACCTGAATTGATGAGATGAGAAATTATAGTTCCTTTTGAGTCCAGCTCTCTGTGGCTTGTATTTCATTCTGAATTCTTAAAGACTATTATTGAAAACAAAGTCTTCATAACCTTTGTGAAGTGCACATTATGGTATGTTTTAAGTTAAGAACTATGGTTAGGTCTAGTATTGGGATTGTTGGTTGGAGTTGGAATCAGTGTTTTGCAGTGAAAATTTAAGTACCTCTTATATAGTATATTTTTGAAGAATGCTTTTAAAGGTAATGAAAGATATGTTATTTAGGCCTGAAGAAAGTATTATGCACAAATTATGGGTATTACATAAAGCCTTATTCAAAAAAAGAGCAACAGAAATTACTTAAAATTATGTAAATTCTTGACTGCACAAAGAATGCCCCTTTTGTTGCAAAGACTAAAACCTGGTTCTTTGCTAATAACAAATAAGGTCATTGGTGCGACATTTATTATGGCATGAAATCAAGATTTGGAAGAAAGAGATATGAATATGAATATGATATGATATGAATGAAACGATAATTGGAAAAAGTGCATTCTGATATGTTTGCATTACATCTAAGATCTAACAAACATATTAAAAATGATATTTGCAAATACATTTGTGTTTTAAATTGCAGACTGCAGGTTCTCCGAATTATACACAGTGATGCTGGGGAACATACCTTAGCAATTTGATCAAACTTTCCAAAGAGTTCATTTAGCATGTGGACAAGCTCCCCTGGTGAGCAGTCACTGGCAAGTCGTGTAAATCCCACAATATCAGCATATAGAATACTTAAAAATACAGAGAAAACGGTTGATAAATGCAGCACAAAACAATTGCCTGTTAAAAGCTGGCCGTTGTCTGGATAATTAAAAAAAAAGTCTTAATGAAGGAAAGTTGAGAGATGAGGTTGAACAGCATGAAACTAAATAGCAAATGAAAATAAGAAAAAGAGTAAAAAATACCACCAAACCAGCACAGTAGGTTTTTCTCATTGTATCTGTGACAAGCGAGGCTCTGTACCTGCTGGGATTTGATCATGGCACTAAAAGAAATGAGGGATGTTATTAATAGATCCTTAGGTGGAATATTGTAACTCTCATTAAAGTTGAGAGCTGAACCCATAGACTGGGAAATTTGCAAATGTAACACCAATACAGAAAAAGGGGGACGAAACATCAGAGAGACAAAAAACTTTAAAATCTAGTACAATATTACTTTTTGAATCACCCTAGTATTTCAAGGTTTGTGTTTGTCTCTAAATAGTTTTTTATTACAGTTCAATACTAACGGGCATTCATGGATCCAGATGAAGGATCCAGCTACTGCCAAACATTTCTTTAATAGGGTGGTGTACTTCTCAAATATCATCATTAAAGAAAATAAAAAATATATTTTTGCAAATATTTTTAAGTCATTGCCTTAATGTCCTGTAGTCAGTTATGTTTAAGTTAAAGGACAACTGAAGATTGTTTAAATTATTAGATTTGTAGGTCATTTTCCTTTGTTGAGGTTTTAGTTCTGTTTTTGGAAAACACTATCACTAACAACTACTGTACATCAATGAAGTGAACAATACTCTAAGCAAAAACATAACTCATTTGGATGACTGTTTTCATTTCTTATTATGTTAATTATACACAAAGACAACAGATAAAGACGGTTAATTAGATGAGCTTTTGTACTGAGGTGATAAAAGAAGAAAGAGGTGATGACTGTTTGAAAAAGAATAAGAGGAACAATCACCTTTCTAATAGAGAAAATGAACAGGAAATTAAGATCTTATTTCCTTAATTTAAATGCCTCCACCTCCTTCAATAAACCTGATTATTCTTGTATATTTTTCCGGTCAATATTTAGTCCAATATAGAGGTGTGTTGTGCTGTAGCCTAAGTGAGGAAGCATGGACTCCAATGTTGTGATAAATACTTGATGCAGATAAAAACAATATACTTTGACCATAAAAAGCTGTTTTCAAGGTTAGATATTATGCGAATGAGTTGAAGGTGATATACACATCTCTCAAATATGCATAAAGAGCTTCTTCTTTAAGTAAAGATAAAAAATGTGTAAGGTGTTATGAACTAATGGTAGCAATTAGAATGTGATCCTATAATTTTGGTAATTATATCTTTGTCTAAAGTCAGTTTTATAATTTAACAGCAAGATATTATGACTGATTGAAAAAGAAAATCTAGATCACTTTAGCTCTTGCTAAATTCACTGACAGTATTCTATTTGGTCTTAAACAGCTAAATAAATATTTTTTTTCCCTAAATAAAAATATACATGTACACAAAAATATACCATACAAAGGAAATGTCTCACATAACCAAAAGGACAAAGATTCAATCCATTCATGTTTACTGGTGAAGTGTATGGCTACCACCAGTTACCTTCTATTCAGCAATCACCAGCTGAAATAAGTAGCTGCATTACATTTACACGTTCACCTAGCTATCCAAGCTTACTGCATTCCCAATAATGATTTGCAATGTGCATATTCAGCACATCACTGACTAACAGATAAGTACATTACTACAGTATATACATGGACATCTTGTGTCACCAGTCTGATGGCCATCTCTGATGGCCATTACTGAGATGAGAGACTTACAATCCAATAATTTATCAAAAAATGAATAAATGAATTCAAACAAACAAAGATGTAAAGGAACTATTGTGCTTATGTGTGCCTTGAAGAGAAACAAAAAAACTTCAGAAGATTAATTTATTATTAAAGATTAAAAAGAAGATAAAAAATACCTGACATTGGTGTGCCGTTGAACATACAAATTATGGAAGTTGTTTGTGTTTTCCACCTGACCAGAATTCGGTCCCTTTAATCTCTGTATAATTTCTGCTTTCATTACCCTGGCAATATGAGCAGGAAGCAAAGACAGTAACAGACGTTCCTATGAGAGAAACAGGGAACACAAAAAGGCAAAAGAATTGATACATACAGAAACATAACAAATCTCTGGCTTTCAAAAAAATATCATTAGCTTTCCCTTAAGAGACATGCACAACTACTAAGTATAAATATCCAAGCACAGGAATAATGCAACAGCACCTGATTAAAAAGCCTGTTATGTACTAAAGGCATTTTACACATTCAGCCAATATAAACAAATAGGTGTTTAAAGAAGCTCTGGAATACAAATGTACTGTAACATACTAAGATACTGTCACATGAACATAAAGACAAGTAACAAGTGGACAAAAAACTTCACTCTTTATTTTTCCATCTGGCAGCAATGGAGACTTAACTATTGATTTTTATTTTGTTAAAATATTTTTTAAACAATTTTGTAGAGTATTGGGATCTTATGTAGTGCAGCATAAAATTAAAGTGTTTGTCACCTGACTGTGTTGTGGTTGCATCAAAGCTGGTTAAAAAGAAACTTTCTTAGAAGAATGGAGGGAATAATTGCTTTCCAACCTGAAGTGATCTGTATGTAATGATTACTCTGCACATCAAGTGACTAAAAAAAGAAATGATTGCAATGAGTGAAAAATAGGTTGATATTTCTTCAATTAAATTTTAAAATTTATACTGTATGTGCATGAGTAAAATGAAAATTAATAAATGTACAGAACACACAAGCATAATGCTTGGAGATACTGATACTGTACTAACAAATTAGTTGTCATTATGATAAAGATATCCAGTGTAAACATTAAAAAAAGTAGTGAGAGAGAGTAAATATATTAGTGGAATGCTATGAAAATGCTTTTCCATCCATATACAGTATTACCACACATAATTCTGAAGCAAAACTTTATATAGAGAAGACTTCAAATACAGTACTTGTAAATTTTATATGGAAGTTAATTTTTTTTCTTATACAGAATGTGCAATAATTCAGAATTATTCAGAATGTGCACTGAATAATGCTGTTCACAATCGCGGTACACACACCTCACTGCAACATACTTCACCACAGTATTTTAAAAATATTCTGTTGTCAGACTGGTGGTGTAGTGAATGCTTAATGTGGTGTCACAGAAAATGCCTGGTTTTGAATCCTGGTCAATGTTGAACCCCTTGAGACAATATTTTTCCAATTATAGAATTTAGGTTATATACTGTTTGAACTTTTATTAATATTAAACTGTATTACAGTATGTTAATTATTAAATTAATTAAAAAAGAAAGTAGGGCTATTTTACAAAAACAAAATTACTCAGTTGGATATACAAAATATGGTTTAATATTATACCATAGCTAGTTGTGAACGTGATGTACTTCTTTCAGGTTTACCTCCGTATTGAAATAACCCATACTTCGTCCTAAATGTAAATTTCAACAATGAATAATCAGACAACAATTTAACTAAATTTTGATTATGAAAATGTTTTATATGAAACATACTGTACTTTACTTTAGTGGATTTAAAACCACATGATATATACAGTATACTTATATACTGTAGTATACTGATTATTGATCATTTGTGTGTACACAATTGTTTCGGCATAACAGTGGACATGACATCATGCGATTCGCGTGTAAGGAAAAAAAAATCATTAACAAGGTTATGGAAAAATTCAAAAGCAAAAATAAGCAAAATCTCACATTGCATGCTAAGAACTAGTGTGCACATTATTTAGGTCTGTTATCTTTATCTGTTAGGTTTAACCTATCATCACTTGTTTTTTACTTATTTAATGGTGAACTGATAAGTCTCTTTTAAGTAAGGCTTAAGAGAGCAACAAAATATTACTTCTTTTAAAATCGCTTTGTTATTAATTGTAATTAATGACTATCAAGACATTTTTTTTGCTTGGTTTTGAATTTTTTACTTCCAGTCTCCCTGAGACATCACACAATATCATCATCAGATAATTCAATAATTTTAATCTGGCTTTGTAAGTAATGAGCAAATATAATAGTAAATGCATATACTGGAAAATTGCTATTTAAAATACAGAAGATATACATGAAACATCCCCAGGTGGTTAATTTGTATTTTAACAGCAGTGAATATTCTTTTAGGACATAATATCATTCATATTCAACTAAGTTGGATTTCCAGAACAATATAGTTCACTTTCTTTTCTTTTATTGTAATAATAAAAAAGAGCAGAATCAGTATCTGTTAATCAGAAATGATATTTTTACTTTTAATCCAGGGTACATGATTGTAAAGTACTGTATAAATCAAGAACAAAATGCAAAAATACATCTCAAACATTTTTTAAAAAGTGTCTAAAAATATTTTTCCAAAGACATATTTATATCCAGCTTATGGTAGTAAATCAATTACATCTGAAATGTATGTATATCATTGAGGCTATCAATTCCAGAGAATTTAAAATGAAACTGAAGAGACAGCATCGCAATAGAGGGAATGCTGTTCTGTAACAAGCTGATAACAATGAGCCCCAGAGCAGGATTATCAAAAAGCACATAAGACAAGAGTGCTGTTAACCAGATATCATAGGAAACAGTGTCTTTAGTTCTTGTAGCCTTGAACTGAAATGTTTTATCAGTATTAGACCATATTAAGTGATCAATGTAGCAGACATCAATTTAGGTAAGAAAGGTGCTGCAGAGCATAAAAGAAAACTTAAATACCCAAAATATCGAAAAAGGTTCATATTTACCAATTCAATGGTTTTGTGATGCAATGGTGCAGTATATAAAGTAGAGTACAATAAACTATTAAGAATCAGTGTCAGTGAAGTAAGAACACTAGTTTTACTTAGCACAATTAAGGAGGTAATAAAAATTAGGTGAATGAATAATTAGGTTACAAGTAAGCAAGACTTAAGTTCAGACAGTCCTGTCCTATATAATGGTCAGAAGATTTGTTAGTTTGGTCTTGACCAATATTCGATTTCTCAGAAAAAGAGTACTTCTACGGGAGAGAAACCAGGAAGAAACCATTAATTCCTAAAAAAAAAGAACATGGGTGATGAAAACTAAACAGAAGTCTCTCTTCCCGACTGTCCAACACGTGGTGGGCTTGTCACGGTTTGGGTCTGATTTTATTGCCTCAGGACCTGGGTGTTTTGCCATCATTGACAAAACGAATTCATCGTTGTATCTGCAAATTCTGGTGGAAAGTGTGGTGCCATCCTTTTTGTCACTTAACTTGAAGTTGAATCATGCAACAAGAAAAACATATCTTATGTCTTTGTGGTGCATGTTTGAGAGCGCTATTCCTGCTCTTCATACTGCAATTTAGCATAGCCAAACCACATATCATATTACTGGGAGGAAACCTGATTACCTGGATAGCACCCAAAAAAATGTGGGAAAAGCCCAGAACCTAGAGCTGTGAGGCAACAGCACTAATTGTCATACCCGTCTGTTTTTCCATGACATAAATACACAAACTTCAATTTGTACTGAAATAAGAATGTAATCAAACATTATATAATTAATAAAGTAGCTAGTGTAGTTGATCTATAAACACAACCAGGCTAAATTTACCTAAATTCCTTTCCTAAATTTCCTGTCTCTAGCTGAAAGCCACCTTCAGCTATTGTGAATCAATATCAGCCCTGTCACCCTATGTTTTTATGCTGATTTTATTTTCTTCATGCAGTACGTCTGCTGTTACTGTTAGGTAAATCAGCTATATACTTAAATGAAAAGAAATCAATGATTGTAATCAATGTGGTTAGGAAACAGGAGCTGTTAATTAATTACTCTTTTATATCTGTCACCTCTGGCAATATTTATTTGGTTTAATGACATGTTGGCTACAGGTTATCTCGAAATTTATATGAAAATGTGACAATTTGGGCACATTTTAAATTACTTTGTTCTGGAGAGAACTTTAAGTAGTGCCTTTTAACAAATTATTAACCAAGAATTGGCAAAGTGTTTAGCATTGCTGCCTCGCAGTGCTGGGGCCCTCGGTTCAATTCCTGGGGTGCTATCTGCATGACGTTTGTATGTTCTCTCTGTGTTTGCATAGTTTTCCTCCTGGTTCTCTAGTTTCCACTCACCATCAAGAGACATAGTCATAGGTTAACTGGCTTCTGGGTAAATTGGCCCTGGTGTGAGTATGTGCATGTTTGGATCTGTACAGGTATGTGCCTTGCAATGGTGTATCCTGCCTTGCACTTGTTGCTTACTGGGATAGACTCCAGCATCTGTGACCCTGTATTAGGAAATATAGATAATAGATGGATCGATGGAATTTCATATTTAAGAATTTAAAGACATTCTAGTTCATATCAAATCACTCTGCAAGATGACCAGACTTAACATGGATGCTTCATAAAATAATAAAATATTACATTCTTTTCTATATAGTATGCTGGGTAATGCTACAGTAAATGGTTATTTATATTGTTCATTTAAATTAACATGCATCTTGACTCTTTGAACTCATTTAGTGTTCAGTAGTTGATTCTTTTCAAATCCTATCAGACGTTTCTTTAAAGAAACAATGGAACTGACTTCAACATTTAATGCCATGACCCTTTGTAGAAAGAAGTGCAGCACAGTCTGTGTGTTTCATAGCTTCCTTTAAAAATGTTGTCTCATATCTTAATGCAGTAGAGACATGCAAAATCACGAAAAAAATAACATTTAAAATTGTCAGCATACAAAGCAAATGTTGGTACTTTATTATCATGCACAGCAAGTAAATCATACTGATGAGCTGTTTACTATTCCTGCCACCGATCACAGTGAGGGAACGTGCAAGTTAGTGCAACTCTTCTTCACATTATCAAGGGCAATGACTTAACCTATTACTGTCCGAGACCCTTTTAGCCAGTGTCCGCCTGGAATTTCCTGCCCTAATACATTTAGTTATATCTCTGCAGCAGAACATAGCAGGACCCTGGTTCAGGTCTTAACCTCTTAACCTCTTTATCCACTTAGACTTGAGGGAATGCATGTAATTTCCAAATTTGCATTTGGATTAGTTGGTCCTTAATATTATCCCAACCAGACACTTGATGAAATGATACTGATTTGGAACTGATCTTCTGAAGATGTCTGACCCTAATTTTTATAAATTGACGTGTCAGTGGAGATACAATTAAATCTGTAAATTAAGTGTCCATTATTTTTTTTTATAAAATGAAATTAACACAGTTATAATGTACTAAAATTTAGCTGAAATTTCACAGAACACCATTTACCAAAGACACAGCAGCATTACATTTTTCAATTTAAAGATTGAAAAAATATTTAAAGAAAACTTACTGAATCTAACAAAAATGAAAATCTCCCATTCTGTGAAATCCAATACATAATCCTATGTCCATACACTACCACTGTCGACCTATTGAAGCTGCATATTCATGTCTTTTTCTGCATTCCTTATATTCTGCAAAGTCAGGTACAGCACACTCTTTAACAGCACATTCCCTATGGTTTGTGTTTACACAAACAGTATGAGAAGGAGCCATATCATATTGACTACCTAAAACACATTCCACAGTTACTCACTAAGGAGAGAAAAGGAGAGTAAAACTGTTTGTTATTTGTAACTTGTAACTTGCTCTGAACTTTAGGATCTTCAAAATGGATGTGAACCCAGTTCTCTAATACTCCTAACTCTTAAATAGGCCATCCCTCACTCTTTATAATTAAAACAATTAAAAATGTTAAACCTGCTCAACTAAATATGATATAAAATTCTATTTGAATGATCTTTTTGTAGTAGATAATGTAAAGTGCCTGATGTAAAGAGGGGTGATATTCCAAAAGCAATGTACTGTATGTAGTAAGTGGGTTCTGTTTAGCTCCCAAAGGTGTATGACTTTCTTCCTTATTTAAATAGACTTTGGAAACTAACAGGAGGTCAGCATTCACTAATTTCAAGGTACGCACAGAGACATTTAACATCAATAGACATTACAATATTACAGTTTCACTATATTAAAGCATCCCCAGATATCACCAAAAGGGGATTAATCTAAATTGCACCTAGAGCCTCACAGTACATTCACCATTTTGGAATTTGTTTTTAAATAGATTTATGATTGGATTTTGCTTAGGTGATTTGACAGAACAGTGTTATCTCCAGTCTATCAGAAACAATATTTTTTGCACATTCTGTATTCTGCAATGTTATAGTGTCTAAGCACTGGTATCGTTTTATTATTTCAGTTGATCATAAAGGCAGGATCTGTACCATCTTTACATAAAACTATGATCAAGACATGTCCTGCACAATTAGTACTTGCTTTGCATTTAAAAAGACAGTCCTTCACAAGAGCTCTTCAACCCTCTATTCCCCTGAGAAAGGTGGACAGACAAATTCCTAACAAACTCCCTACATTTTCCAGTGCTCTTCCTTGCCAATCTAAACAGATTTCCTCTCATTCCTTGGAATCCTGGTAGACTCCACTGGGATCATCATTCCATGTCCAGTGTTCCCTTTCCCAGGAAGAAACCTGTCCCATTCCTACTCTGGGACCCCAGCACCCTACGCCTGGACAGCCTTCTCTGTACTTCATGTTCCAACTCCATGGCTGCAGTTCTTCCACTGCTCTAAGTTTAAAGTTGTCGAACAATACATGTTTCAATCTTTGCTATCAAAGAAATATTGTTTGTTTGTGGTATGTACTGTATAAAGCTGTGATTAAACTATCATAGCAAGAAAGGGGTGACATTACATAGGTATAAGAAATAAACTAATTTACATAGTGAACATTTCAAGAATGTTATCAATTTTAACCGCAAGAAATTTACATCTGTAGTGGGCACAATCACATGACATCAACAGAGTTGAACCAGAGACCTACTATGAAAGTGAAATACCATTTGAATAATACATTTGTGATTTTGCATATTTGCAGTTTGAAACCTTTTGCATCAGATTTCATATTGTAGAGACCAGCATCCTCTTGTAGAGCCTGGAGAAAGATATACTGTACCTTTTCACTCCTCTTTGAGGACAAGACACTACATGTCATCCCTGCTCATCTTACAGAGAATATATTCTTATTGAAACTACTGCATAAGTTCAGGGAGGAGTCAGTAAATAATATTTTGAATGACTGAACACAATTTATAAACCATTGCTGGCATAACTTCAAATTTGTAATTACAGTAATCGAGAAATCCATTCGAATATGAAATTAATATACTGCATATACTCTGTAAGTTGCCAAAGTGAATTAAGAATGAACTGTGAACATTTAAATAAGTAATTATTTTTCAGCAGTAAAAAAATAACCTTGCTTTTGCCTTGAAAATTTGTCCATGTAAGTAACAATTTTCACAGGTTTTCAGTTGTGTGATGAAAACCAAAAGAGACATTCTATATTTAGTGGATGATACAGTACCTCATTTTCTTTCACATTTTGGTGATGTTTGTTCAAGAATCAGCTGCTATTGCTGAGAATAAAGTAAGTTAAATTATTCAGAGCCATGACTCATATCCTTAGAGAAATCAGTTCACCTTCTTAAGTTTTGCATTCATCTTCAAAGACCTCCATACATATTGAAGCCTTATTTCCCCTGACTGCAACAAGTTTAAAGATATGGTGACAGTTGTCAGTTACAGTATCTGCCTGTAAATCCACAGCACGGTTTTCCCACTTGCATTTTTGACCAAGACACTTAATCTATTTAATAGTCAATGTAAGTACAGTTTTTTCCAATTACCAATTTGCATGTTGGTTAAAAAGGCAAGACATGTCATTTAATAATGTGTTATTTGTAATTTTATTTTTTTAATCTAAATTGAAGGGGAGCTCCCTGCTTGTGTGCCAATTCTAATTTCTGGTTGAATCTGTAACTTAGAAACACATTCCTTTAAAAAAAAGACTTCTCATTCAGAAACTAAAA
The DNA here is from genome assembly GCF_055471065.1 of Atractosteus spatula. Taxonomy (NCBI): domain Eukaryota; kingdom Metazoa; phylum Chordata; class Actinopteri; order Semionotiformes; family Lepisosteidae; genus Atractosteus; species Atractosteus spatula. The sequence continues at coordinate 129,521 of NC_142717.1, read as the reverse complement.
AAAAACTGATTATAAAAGCATTGTGAATGTTATTTCAAATCAATTAAAATGTTAATTCAATTAATTTCATTACAGTATCCTCAGTTTTATACTAAGAGAATTAAACAAGTAATTTACTTGTTCATTTGGAAACTATCTGTTGTGTGAAAGAGGCTTGATATTGTTACTCAAAGTAAATCATTACTCCAGGATATTCTGTTATGCCAGTTAGGGACTTTATATTTCATTATTCGATAAAAAGGAGGCATGTGGGACAAATCGTAAATGCCTATGGTTCTTTTTTAATGAAGTAGCCATTTAATTGTTATTTCCTCATTTGCTGTGGGTATTATCTTTGCTATTCATATAAACCCCCAAGCAATCATTTTAAGAATTCTACTTTTTCAATTGTTAGAAAGATGGTTAACCTGATATTACAGTTGTTGCTGATAGAGAGATGAAATCTGAATCAGAGAAAAAGTAATATGACAAATCCACATTACTTATTAAATGATCCAAATTGAATTTTTAACATTTAAAAAGAAGGTAAGATCAGACTTCTTTCACTCTCCTTCCTATGCATATATCTGTCTCACTTTTTGGATTTCCCTTGGCACGTCTCTCTCACATCCTACTGCCACCCATCTACTCTCTTGCAGTAGCTTTCTTCAGGAAAGTGAAGGGGAATTAAGTTAGCCTCATCTTCATGGTCAGGCTGCAGTTATCTCAGGTAGGTGAGTTACACTACACAACCTCTAATATAACACATTAGATAAATATTTTTTGTCTGTGACTGTTTTCAGAATTGTGCTTTTATGCAATAAGGTTGATTGCACACAAAGTGGAACCAGTAGAAATTTTAAAAACTTAGTAACAATTGCTATTTTAATAAAATGTATGGGTTTCCTTTACATAAACAGCATTAATAATAAGTAAACCTGTTGACGTTTTTCAAATTCCAGCTTGATGGGAGATTTGATGCAGTTGCAGGTGTCCTGGTATGTCTGTTTCAGAGCCAGCTCCATTAAATGCTTGTGATAGGCGCCGGCCATATTCCCACAGATGAAGATTATGATATTGGCCAAAATCTGGAGGGAAATAAGCAGATTAAAACAAGACTTTAATACATTATGTGAAGAATATGGACATACTGTGTGTTGACAGAATGATTCACTTATTTCAGTAAACATTTGACAATATAGTGAGCTCATGTAATTGTATGTTTGGAAGTGGCATTTGCATAGTCTTACAGTGGTGCATATACAGTACCAACAAAAAGTGTATGAACCCCCAGATATATTTTAGACCTAAAATAAGATGAGATCTTTATTAAGGTCTTCATAAAAGGTGAAGATATTATTAAATGTATGACACAAAGATACAAGATACATTTGGGTTATTTACTTAAGAAAGTGACCCAACAACAAATATACTGTACATGTGTGAATAAATATGTAAATCCCTCATTTCAGTTACTAGTAGTACTGCCAGCAGCAATGACTTCAGAGAGATGTTTCCTGTAACTGTTAACACGACTCATTTGGGAATTTTGGCTCATTATTCCATAAAGACTCGCTTCAAGTTTTGAGGGTTTTGTTGCATTAACAGCTTCATTTATATCCAGACTTGAACTTGGACAGTCCAAAATGAGATTTCTTCTTCAACCATGTATGTCTAGGATTGTTGTCTAGCTGTATGACCCAAGTTTGGATCAGTTTGAGCTCACAAAATGGATGGCCCGATATTCCCATTGAGAATTTGCAGTCCCAAACCATGACACTCCCACGACTATGCTTCACAGTCAGGATGTTTTTTTTCTATTATAAGAGAGTGCTTTGTTTTCACTATGCAAGATATTTCTCATTGTGACCAAAAAGTTAAACTTTTGACGCTAACAACACTAAGCACTTAGATGTGTGTGGAGAGTGAAATTACAAGTTCATGTGGGGAGCCATTTTTCCTAAGGCAGGGCATACTATTAAAAAGACAAAGAATGTTGAGAATAAAACTTTGCTTTTAGCCATTTTCATAAACCTAGACACTTGAATATTGAAATTATCATGAAAGGCTTGCACTTTTATCATTTCTTATTCTTTAAGATCTAATGAGGGTCACTTAAAAGAAAGGAGTACTCTTTTAACAGCTCCATAATAACCCCTAAGCATTTTTAAAATAAAATAGCTTTTAACAAATAACCCCAAAAATGGGGTACAAATAGCAACATTATGAGGACAGACTTGTTATACAGCTTTTCCCTCGATTAAATCAGTAATGTAACATCTAAAAAAAACATCAATCATGCAATATATTAGAAAGCAACTTGAATACCATCTATTTTTCTTTTGAATGTTTTGTCTGCCATCTTCTATTTTATTATTTAAAGGTTTTCACAGCAGGAAGGCATAAATGCACACTTTACATATGATGTGCATACATTGGTGAACAGTTAGAATACTGTACATATACTGAAAAGCAGGTTAATATAAAATCCATATTATTTTCTAAAACTACATAATCTGACCAAATGCATTGACATGATTGTAACATTCATGTAAAATCATTTGATCAACAAAACATACTACCATTTTAGGTCTTCCAGTAACTCTAACAGGTTAGGGAGTCCTGACACATGCCCCCAAAAATAAATTCAATTGGAATCACTCCTGTGTTAAAATACAATGTTACCAGGAGTTTTCTAATTAAATCTCATTGCAGTATCATAACTGGAGCATATATTTAAATATGTCAAGTATGCTGACGTACTGTATGCAATGCAAGAGACTGGATCACTCACAATATTGAAATAAAAATATATAAATATATATTTTCACTTATTGGTATCATGAGTCCAGATATTAATTCCAGATATAAATGATATTTTGTAAGATGCTGTGAAGGGTAGTATTTTAAAGGCTTCCAAAAATCCTTATTACCAATTAATTTACTGTAATATAATATTTCAGACTTTTTAATTAATGTTTTCCTAACAACTTCTCCAAAAAAGCTTAACGGTAAATGTATTTCAGAGCCCTTACCTTTTCTTAACAGTGAGGAGAAAACACTCTAGTTTACTTTATTCTCAAATGGTCCACTACTGAAACTTAAATACCCCTAGTCCAAAGCCAGATTCTTCCCTTGTTGTGATGGCAATAACAGCTTTTAATTAACTTCTTAGAAGTCATTAATACCAAAATCACCCTAACTATTAACACTATGCTTGAGATGTAGGATGGAGATGCTGCTGTTGTGCCAATGATTATGGTATAACTTATTTTTTTACATTTTTTCTTATGTTCCCTAAAGGTGGATTTTTTCTGAGTGTTTCTGCATTTTTGTGCTGCTGTTTACTCAAAAATAAAACACCAATACACAATCTAAAATTCTGTATGGATAACTACAATATATTATATTAAACATACCATTTATTCTTTATAACAGTATAATAATGTTATTTTAGTAAAAGTATGGAGCCATCTTAATAAAATGAGGGGAAATGATTAAACACACACTGAATCAAAGCATTAAGGGTCCTTAAATTGGTTAAACAATTTTGAATTACACAAGTTTAGTTTATATATTGTATTTAAGTGGACACACTATTGGCATTTAATCAGTTTGTATTTGATTGTATAACATACTGTCATATGCTTATTGTAATAGTGCTGCATTTATCTATATGGCATTTAACTTGTACTATTGTATTATTTTTTAACTCGGCTACATAGCACTTTTGTTAACAGTGTTAGCTCTAGATGAGGTTTTCTTGCAAACACAAGTATTCCTCTTATTATAAATTAATAATGTTATCTACATTCTAAAAAAACATAATTCAGTGCTCCTCACATGATAAGTGAAAACTACATACATGTTTTAATATTAAATTATTTTAGATAAACAGTACTGATGCTTCATTTTTAATAATGCGGCTCTTTCACAAATCATGTCTTCTAAATTCACATCAAAGAAAATGAGAACATCTAGTCCTGGTAATATTCAAAATTGAGGAAAAGAGCAGAGGCAATTTTAATATTTGATAGAAGCTGTTTGTTACCTTTGAAGAGAAAAATACTGATGGAGAGGTGCATTGTCCCATGTCATAATAAAATGATTCCAGATGAAAGCATCTGATTAAATGCCATAAGAAGAAATGGCATTTATAATCTAGAGGTTTTTTTTTTTTTAGATGTATGTTGTCAGTAAGAATACTGAACATTCCATTAAGACAAAACAAATCTGTAACTCTACAAATTTTACTAGCACAGCTACGATAGCCTCTTCTTGTCTATGAAATTATAAGAGTACCGATTTTACATACAGGCTAACAGTACTACCTCACAGTTCAGAAGCCTTGGGTTTGATTATGGACTGATAGGTCTATTGGGGTTTCTTGTGGAATAGTGTGTGCTAGGCAATCAGTATGAAAGAGATTGCAAAAAAGCCAATTTTAGAATTGTGAAAGTAACTAATTTATTACAGATTGTTTAGCACTTGTTTGGCAAGTTACCTTTCCATAAAGCAGTTTTCTAAGATGTTGATATGAATTGCATAACTGATAACTTTAGTATTGTGCAGTCTACAGTTTGCAGAGCCGAGAGGCTTCGGCAAAACATTTATTCTTATTCATCGCCTGGCTGTACTGTATACTACTCATTCTTCTGAGTGGTATTATTAGAGAAATATACTGTATATATATGAATCTCAGATAATGACAAGACTCCTTTTAAAATAATTGGCTGCCCTCTTGTTAGATGAAAAGTACTGCGCTGTAGATACTGTATTTAAGACCAATGCAATTTAATTGGCCCCTTAGTTCTCAAGGATTCAGTTTCGCTCCTAAAAAATATGATTGCTATGTTAAGATACCATGTTTTTGATTCTGGAAATAATCACATAGAGAATCTAAAGACAATGTCTCCTGCAAGCCTGCAAACCCACAAGTGATTCATGCCACTTTTTTGAACATTAAATGAAACTTTGCTAAAATGTGTCCACCTCATAAAACATTGGATCTGTGCAGTATATTCTTTGTGTTTTCTACTTCAAAAGAAACTGTTGTTCTCAAACGACCATTATCAAACCCACTGGGAGGTGTTTTTTTAGTAATTAAGCAATGGAACTGTAAAAGTGATTGGAAACATTCTCATTATCTACATCCTGTGCTCTGCAATACTTCTAGCAGTAATCTATTGATTTATCTACTACAGCCTTTCCCTCGCCACAGGAAATAACGTGGAAAGAACCTACTGGTATTTTATATCTTTAATTGGCAGGGAGCAAATAAGGTTGCTCACTAGTTTATATGTTAAGAACAACTTAACGTAAAGAGTAATTAAAAATCACAGTGGCTCAGAGATTTCTGCCCTGTGTGTCTTTTTAATTAGTTGTTTGCAATATCAGTCAGATCCACATCACCATGTGATGTGGCTTTCTTAGATGCAGAAAACTAAAAACACCCTTAAAAACTATTGCTATACAGGTACCTTGAAAAATAATACTAAGGATCCCTTAGTTTAGTCTTCAACACCCTTTCCTTCTTTAGAGGGAAATGACCTTGGGTTTAACCTGCCGTAGAACTAGCCTCTGATATTGGTTCAGCTATTTCATTCACATAGTTAGGTCCTGATGTTCACATTCTGCATTAACATAAGAAAGATAAATTAAAATGCCCTAGACAGCACATTTATGATACATGCTCAAAAGGTAACAGTTTTAGGTCAAAACATTCACAAAAAAGAATTAACATGTACAATCTGCCACAATTACAATAAACATTTTATTTCATTCAAATGATGGTTTATTTTTTCCAACATTTTAACTAAAAAGAACAATCATGCACATCGATGCAATACAAATTAGCATCTTTCAATTCAAGCCATAAATTCAAGATTTTATTTGCACATTTGTCATTTACAGTTTTTTCTTTAGTTCCCTGTAACAATCTAATAAGTCAGTTATCCCTGAGAATAATTATGCAGAATTCAACTACGTCTTTTACCACCAGATTATACATGCATTCAGACCTGCTTCAATTCACCTTCTTGAAGAAAAATTGTTGGATGTTCAGTGCTGGTTTTAAGAGATAAAGCTTAACTGAATCTTAAGACAAATGGGTTGCTAAAAAAGACTTGAGAGACTCATGCTATTTAATATACAATGCAGACAGGAAAGAGATACTATAAACATTTATTGCTTAAAATTTTATTTTTATCCTTTAATAATTCTCTTTTTTTAATAATACTATATACAAATGCAAAGCTCATGAATATAATCCAAATACATCCTAGGCAGAAATACAAATTACAAAAATATTTAGTTTTTATTGCTTTATAATTATTGTATTTTAGTAGGTCTGAATGAACGTTTTTCACATTACAGTAAGGTCTCAAGGTTTGTTAAATTTATATTTTCAAATAATCCTGTGGCATTTACTGTAATAACCCCTTATTTAGCTTTTTCCATAAGATATCAGCTAAATAAGGTGGCAAGTGAAATTAAGCCTTCAAAATAAAGACCATTTAATATTTGTCAAGAAAATCTTAAAAAGGATGAGGAGTTCACTGATCACCTGGGTGTTGAAGCGTTTCCTGAGATCCTGAAGCAGCTCATCGATGAGAAGGATATAGGTTAGTACAACCCTATTTTTCAGACAAACATTTCAAAGGAGGAGAAGCAAGCACCAGGATTTGATGTGGGAAAAGTGACCCTACTTGTTTGCAGTCATACGACCTGTCACATGTTAAAAGCAGGGTTTCTATACCTGTCTGAGAACCCCAGGGCACTACAAGGCAAGAATAAGAACACTTGCCCATTAACTGGCAGTCACATAAGATGGCCTGGGTGACTGGGCAAATCATTCTGGACTGGTTTGATAAGTGTAGCGTGCTTATGTGAAGATGAGTAGGATGAGTCTCACTTGCTAGCTAGAAAGACCCAAATTTCATCCAGCACATGAGATATGAAATTTACCTTGCAGCCCTGTACTGCGAAGTTTTTTTCACATGGCAACCCAACTATACCCCAGAGTCCTTTGTTTTCAAATAATTGAACCAGTGAATGTTGAAACTTTACTTTGTCATAAAAAAATATTACAGCAGTACTGTGGTGTGAATACACCATGGTTTGCAGTAACAACAAATGGTAACAATAGTAACCAGGGGTTCCCCACCGTTACTATAGGAATGGAGGCTTTTGGACATTTTTTTCACCTGCAGTTTACTTTCCCTGGCATTCAGTCTTTTAATATGACACATTCCACAGTAAAAGAGTAAAAAAAAGACCAATGTAGCTATTATAGATGAGGTTAATAAAATACTGAAGATAGCCAAAACGATAAGTAAATACAGTACAATAATGCAGAAATTGAAATTGGAAGAATATGGAGTACAATGACAAGAGTACTCCTATGGCAATAGGAGAGCTTGAAACCCTTAAAAAGATTTCAATAAAGATTTAGGACTGCTGTATGGTGAAGTCATTAGAAAAGAAGTGCAAATGATCACTCTAATCCTAGTATAAGCACTTGATTAAAAACATATAATCATCATCAGTGATGATCACTTGATTTTTTGTGCTTGACTGAAACTTGGCACAGACCATAATTGTCTCTTGTATAACAAGATTGTCCCCCCAGCTTTACAGTTATTTATAATCTTTTCTGTTTAAGTCTCATTACTGTACCTCTGCTCTCTTCTTTGAAGTGTCTTGTTTTAAATGTCTCTGTTTACCACTCTACTATCATTGTTACTGTTTATAGACCCTCAATCCTAATTATATCTTTTTAGGTGAGTTTGTCAAACTACTTTCTTTTATATGTCTTCTTTATGTTCTGGTGTTCCTAGGGGCTTGATACTGGGCCCCTTAGTATTTAGCATTTTCCACATTTCCCAGTAAATGTTCCCACTTGGTCACCTATTCAGATGACATGGTCTAAATTATCATTTCTATGCTGCTGATTCTCAAATTGACATTTATACTAACCCAATACAGAAGTGGCTGTCTCTGCTCTGTTTAATTGCATCTATGACATAGAAAACATACAGTAGATAACTCAAACTTTCCTTCACCTAAACTGTGACTGAATCATGGTTCTTGGCACCTCCAATGAACTTTGTAAAGTCAGCGCAGTAACCTCATCTGTGGATGGCACTATATTAAATTTCAATCTAAATTGAAGAACTTGGGGGTAGTATTTGATCTGAGCTTGACATTTCATCCACATATGAAAAATATTGTAAAAACATCATTCTTTCACCTCAGACATATCACCACACTGCATCCTATGTTGTTGCTAACTGTTTCTGAAAAGCTGGTGAAACACCTTCATCTTCTCTCAGATTTATCCAAGATTTATTATTTACATGAATGTTTTTGCCAAATGTCTGAAAATAGCAATTGAAGGGTTCAGGGCATAAGTGCTCATATGATGTAAATGAAGGGAAGACAGAAAGAGGTCAGAATATCTAGGCTTGTATTTTCAATGTTTTTTCTATGTACTTTTTAAGTATTTCTCTATGTTCTAGAAAGACAAGGTGAAGTATAGTAGTACATACTGTAAATACAAAAACATTACTTCATCCATAAGAACAAAATATCAAAAACATAGGGGGGCATATAGTGTTTATGACAAGGCTTTAATTCTATTGTTTTTAGAGGTAAGGTTACAGAATAAATTAAAAGGGGACTTTTCAGATCATCAGAAATATGATTAAAAAAATCAGTTTGCCAATTTCATTTAAAACCCAAAGTTCACACTGTTATTAATGCAAGATCTCGATCATTAAAGTATTAAGATAAAGCACAACTCCAGAGGTAGAGAACACTGAGGCAAGAAAGCTAATTAAACTGCAACCTCTTCATTCACAAAACTCTTCTCACCAAAATCATTTTTTTACATGCTATTTAATCTGGTTATACAGTATGTACTGATGATTCATCTAAGAGGTATCTTAGAACATCAGGGAAGAAAACTTTCAAATATTGTTTCCTTATAATACAGTATTTCCTCATCTCCCTCATTAATGCCTTGCAACACAAAGGATTCCTTGGAGTTAATAATTATATCTAGCAACCTAAAAAATAACATCTCGACAGCCAATCCCTTTAAATAATATTAGCTCTTATTAATCTGCTTGATTATAATGTTTTTCTTAAGTAATCCCATTGTAGTCAATTTTCTTAAGTAGCACAGAACCGGGTATAGTATATGCAGGCTATTCATCCAAATACAAAATGTGGACCAATATTGATTTGGACTCTTGATGCGTTTGTGTTTTTAAGCTTGTTCCCATGTTCTATTTTTATCTTAAGGTTATAGTTCCTGCTGTAGTCCAATTTAAACAAGACTGAAGACTGAAGAGGACATTGACAACACCAACATAAATCAAGGATATGTTAAGATTACTAAATGCATTCAACAGAATGAAAAAGTTGATTTTGTTACTTTCATCCATATATTCTGCATTGAAAACAGCATTTACTGTATATGTGAAAACAAATGACCTATTACAAACATCAGTTTTTACCTTTTGTGTGAATCATGATTCATGTTGTTTTAAATGTACTTCCCAATAGTTTCAAGGTGTGCCCTCTAATTTGTTTCACTGTTGATTTTGAATAAAACTGCTACTTTAAGTTCATCAATATCTTCAAGGATCTTTCAAAATAGCTCAGAGATAAAGCTGTATAAAGGCACATATCTGCTAACTTCACCTTCAAAGATATTCAACTAGACTTTTAAAAGATGTGCCACTTTCAAGTTGTTGTACATTATGGCATTTGAAATCACGGCTAAATAAGAGTTAAGAATCAATATAGGATTGTGGATACAGTATGCTGTAGAATCCCCAGTAGATTTGGGGATGACTCAAACACAGAGCTGAATTGAGGATGACTCAGAACAAAGTGAGCTTGGAAAATAGAAAAGTGTTTAAAATTACAATAGAATTTGGATATTATAGTACACACTAATATCTTGTTTTCTGTTGTTCAGTCAGGTCATGGATGCATATATTGTACAAAATGTGGCCAAGTATTATCCAAGAAATAATCAATTTGAAGCACTGATGCGTACATCTGACCTACCACCAGAAGCTGGTAGGATTTTAATTTTACAGAGTTTTAGTAGTAAAAAACTTCAATATCAAATGGTTGAAGTACAGGATTTGTGCAAGTTACTGAACATGACGTTTTGGAAATGAAAGGAAAAAAAGTTATAAAATTGCAAATGGTAAATTTAAGAGAAATTAAAATGGAATTAGATGAAAATGAAGAAGACATGCAATTTCAAGATATGTAATTTCATAAAAATGTCAAACTGCTTCCACAGAATAAAGTAAGAAATTTGATAAAGAACAAACTTTATTCAGAATTACAAAGTTTGTAAACAAGTGTTAATAGAAATAGATAGGAGATTCAACTTTGGATGCCATGGTTCTGATTTCCATGATTCAGCAGATGGTATCAAAGACACATGTCAAGTCCATAGAGAGAGGCATGTGTTTTCACCAGAGAGATAGGGTTATCAACAAATCAGCCAAGATTTCTTGGCTACATCAGATCTCAGATTTTTTTCTGCTTTCAGTACATCCACATCTCAAAGGACAAATGAATTAAAGTCAAGATTTTTTGCAGTGTCTTGTTCTATTTTCTCCACCTTAACTAGGCAAAAATGTGTTTATCTGGTCTTTTTCCCCTTGATTTCCAAAATGACATTTGGTGATGCAGCTTGAAAAGAACAAATATACTGTAAATATTAACCATTGTGAATGGGTGTGTAAAGAATGGACAATATCTAAACTTCAAATTCTTAAAGTACCAAATTTATGTCCTTAAAATATTTTAGAAATAGTACAAATGCAATACAGTCTCAAAAAGTCCTAAACATTGTTTTTCCTATATGTACAGTATACAGCTTTGTACACAGTTAGGGGCATTGTGAAATCTCTGATTCTGAAAATAACGTATATATTATGGGGATGGCTGACCCACGTTTTACCTTAACACTTGCACATTTGAGAGTTGTCTGTCATTGCATCTTGCAGACAGAACCCCTCCAGGCTACTTGATGTACTGGAGGTCCCCTTTCAGAAAAACCTGCATAGTCCACTGTTCAGTCATGCATCCCTGAGAGCTTTTAAGTAGCTCAGTCACTCTTCAGATCAGCTCTTGCATCTTTTTTCAATTGCTGGAGGCTGAAACAGGTGGATTCCTTTCAACTGCTTCATTTCTTTGCATTACATGAAACACATACTCATCCCTTTTCTACCCAGAAACACCCTGACATGCTTAACCTGGCATAAACCTTTACGACTAGTCTTTCAACTGTAAATGTAAACTGTTATGAGGTTGTTATGGGGTGTATTCATCCCTCAATGGTTGTAGGCGAAAATGCTGCACTAAATTCCCATTAAAATCCGTGTAAAAGTTCCCGCCCTTCTAGAGTGGACTGGCTCCATGCTTTCAAGGTTCATCCCTTCCTGCCTTTTCCTTTCCCCTTCTTTCCTTCTCTTTCCCGCAGATTCACCAGTCTCTCTCAGGCCTTACCTACCTTCTCCAGTGACTACCAAGCCCACTGTAAAGTGAAGGACAATTTAGTTTTCTTGGGGAGCCTTAAACAGTCTCTTCCAGCTTATCATGCCTGACCTTTCTTGCACAAGATCAGTTTCGCTATGGTACTATACGTTTCTGATACTGTATATTGGAATCATTTGGCACCATGAATTGCTAAGTACCGAATATGTTGCAAGAAGTGGAATTTACTAACACTTTTTTTATGCAAGCTTTTATGTTTAAATATAATTATTAAGCAGGTATGTAGAGATATAAAATCTGCATGATCTCTATGGTACAAGCAATCAAACATTTATGTGTTATTAAAAGTCCAAAAGCCAGATTTTAATCACTGGGAAAATAACCCTACAGCAAATATTTTAGCACCAGTTTATCCAGCTAAACATTGGAGCATTATTTAAACTGCAAGAAGATTTTTTGATATAAATGTTTTACGTGAGACTTATCAATTAGCCCTAGAGATAGCAGGCTGCACAACCTGTGAGAGATGGGTTCAATCAAATTTCTTTTGGACGGGGCATTGTGTGCATTGTTTAGGGAGCCTGTTTTTTTTTATAAGTTAATCTAGTTTTGCCAATGGGTTCTTGGCAAATCCTAAAATAAATCTAGTTACAATCTAAACTGTCCCTGAAATTGATTAAGGTAACTGGGTGAAAACCTTTACCTGCAGTCATGTTTGTGTGCTTCATGTGCTAAAAACATTGAATAAAGATTATGAGGAACATGACAGAGAATAGAAGAGTTACTATGGTGGATGGCTGCAAAGTCCCCACTGAATGCAGTGAAACAGGAGAGTTACTACTTTAGAATTGGACTGATGTTTCTTTTTAAGTAAGATCGCAGGTGGCATTCTGTGTAAATAAAAAAGGATAATAAAAAGTCTCTTAATGGATATGTGCAAAGGCAAAGTTATTCTTGATGCAAGATTTTAACCTTAGAAACTGTTAGCATGTTTCAGAACAGTAGTGTTTCCCTTGGGGTGAAAAAAATGTTCAGGAGAGTCTTCATTCACGATAAAGCTTTTTCACAGGTCTTTAGCAAATTACTAAAAATAAGAATTAGGATAGGTGCTGTAAATTAGTATTATTTTTGGTTTTCATCATCATTAACATTTTGACTGTAAACCTTTGTGAATTAAAAAAATGTATTTTTGAATTAATAACATTTTGTTTCTGTTTATTAAAGCATTACCATTAAGAATTTAACAGAAGAAATAGTTCATTTGACCATATGATGAACACTATGTATGCCCATGCTCATTCTGGACGTGAGATTTAAGGTGGGACGTTTAAGAAAGTACATTTGAAACACCAATACTTAAGTTAGTATAATTTAGTTTGAATAGACCGAAATCACAACATACTTTGGAAGCTTTTAATTTTACTGGATTTGAAATTGAAATATTAAAATGACCACTGTTTATTATGAATAAAACTTAGTTTTATGCATTTCTAGCTCCTGTGTTTAATAAAACAAATGCTTCCTCTGATGCACAATATTGGTATGTATTGGGTATATTTTGAATGTGTAACCAGTTGTTCTCATCTTTGATCTGCACTGATTATTTTATTGCATTGCATCTTCTCTGGCACTCCATGTAATCTGAACTGCCAGCTAGTGGAGAGGAATTCATATCTGTTGGAGTGTGTTAACATAGCTCAGATCATCCAATCAAACTGAGTGGAGACCACATGGCTGAAAAATTTACCAGCTCTGACCAGCCAAGCTTACTGTACATGACCAATAATTTACTTAAAACATGGAACACAAAAAATAAAATAATTTTGCAATATAATAAAATAAAATTGCAAAGGAAGCAGAGATTGAGTGCCAGGATCAATCCTACTGATCTTTAACACCTGGGTTTTTTAACACTTTGCAATAGCATACCTGTAATACACATATCAGAAACAAAAAAGAGTAAAATGGGAAGTGCAGCAAATCCATTAAAGCCAAAACTAAATTACTGTATACTTTTACAGATTTTTTATAGTATAAATAACTAATCTTGTGACATTCCTAACATGCTTTAAAATAAAGCAAGCTAAAAGGCAACTTCAGGGTTTCAGAAGTTTGATTTTAGCACCAAAACATCACTAAAGTCGTCAAATTTGTGCAGGTAATGTTGGGAGCCACTGAGCCCAGTATTAATTCAGTTCAGTTTTAGATATTTCTGTTTCATCTTAATATTAGATAGGCACTTGTAAAATTCAAAAACTGTTGCAGTATCTGATTTGGATTCCAAATCATAATCAAAGTAATCCAAATTAAGAAAATCAGTAGGAGAATCCACATGTACCTGTATATTGAAATCACCAAGAATCAATTCTCATTTTATAGAATTTTTACTTATATACTATTTTAGGTTTAGCATATCTCAAGCATTTTACATGCTAAAAAAGTCTGAACACCTCAAGAAAAAGTAGGAACTCAAAGTGGCTTATGCTCAGCATCTCAAATTATCACACAAAGCATTTGGTGAACTCCATGGTTCTCAGATGTTGTGTGGTTATTACCTCGAATGGATATACAGTACATCCAAATTGTTTATATTCTGAATATTACATAAAGTGAAATTGTCCCAGTACCTATGATCATGTGAAATCATGGGATTGTGCACAGAGTACATATGTGTCCTAATATGATCCAATGACTGGAATTCCAGAAAAATTCAATCTTTATAAGATTAATATTAAGGATAATAATGATATTTACAAACACTGTTGATTGTAAAACAAAAATAACAGTTCTTACTTTTGCATCTCAATTGGAGGACATTGTAAATCTATAAAAAAAATAAACACTGGTGATTCCAAGTTGCACAGCTAGTACATGCAATGCTATTACATGTACAGTATTCTCCTGACAGACAACAGTCAACCCCTGCCACTCCAGAAAAGAGGCTTGTAACAGGTGGAACCTGAATCAAATCAGATGATGGTTAGAGCCAACCCAAGGCCAGCTGCTGCACACAACACAAAAGCAGATGAGCAAATAGTAAATCAAGCCAGCACAGGGCAGCACTTTCAGGAAAACAATCCAATAATGGTAGTCCAAACGCTGGATTGAGTACACAGCATGGAGCAAATTTGTTTTTCTTTGCAAATCACAATACTCACATTTGAATGCTTTCCTAAATTATTCCAGTTCTCATACCAAAGTTCTACTATTTTTAAGATCCAAAAAGCCTTTTTTTAAAAAGCAGTGATGTTTGATGACAAGTATGGGGGCATTGTGGTGGCTCTGTGGCTAAGGATCTACGCCTGTGGCTGGAAGGATGACGGTTCATGTCCTGCAGCTGGCAGAGGAATCCTACTCGGTTGGGCCCCTGAGCAAGGCCCTTAACACCAACTGCTTTAGGGGCACCATATAAATGGCTGACTTTCATTCTGACCCCAAGCTTCTTTCCCTGATTCCCATGGAGAGACAGTCGGGGTATGTGAAAAGGCAAGTTCCTAAGACAATAAATTGTATATGGCCAATAAAGTGATTTTATCTGATCATTCTGAGTTTTAACGTGTACATGAATGCATTTTTCTTTGTTAGTCCCCCTTTGTATATGGCCAGCAGCCATATCACTCTGCAACTCACAACATGCAACCCACTGAAGCTAAGCAAGCGTGAGCCTGGTCAGTACCTGGATGGGAGACCTCCTGGGAAAAACTAAGGTTGCTGCTGGAAGAGGTGTTAGTGGGGCCAACAGGGGGCATTCACCCTTCAGCCCATGTGGGTCCTAATGACCCAGTATAGTGATGGGGACACTATACTGTAAACAGGCGCCGTCCTTCGGATGAGACATAAAACCGAGGTCCTGGCTCTCTGTGGTCATTAAAAATCCCAGGGCGTTTCTTGAAAAGAGTAGGGGTGTAACCCCAGCGTCCTGGACAAATTCCCATTGGCCCTTACCAATCATGGCCTCCTAATAATCCCCATCTTTGAATTGGCTTCATTACTCTGCTCTCCTCCCCACTGATAGCTGGTGTGTGGTGAGCGTTCAGGCGCACTATGGCTGCCGTCGCATCATCCAGGTGGATGTTGCACATTGGTGGTGGTGCAGGGGAGTCCCCATTACCTGTAAAGCGCTTTGAGTGGAGTGTCCAGAAAAGCGCTATATAAGTGTAAGCAATTATTAATTATTATTATTATTGTATATACCTTGACATAATAACATGTTAATTTATTATTTACTATGTAGAACTGAAGTTCTACAAATAACATACCTTTACAGCTTGCGCCCCTCTCCTGGTATTTAAGAGCCACAATCCAGCATGTTTTCTATGTCTCTGTATATCATGAACAATTGAATACGTCAGTAAAATATTGACTTTAATTCTTAAACTTTTAATGATCAAAATAAATCTAGATCTGCTGTATTCGGTTTCAAAATAACCAGAATGTCACTCATAGTTTAATTTTTATAATTTATTTTGCTAAAGCTTTTATCCAATGCAATGTACCCAATGTACAGATTGGCATTTAACCAAAGCAATATGACTGAAGTACCTTGCTCGAGTGTACAACACCCACTCAATGTTCTCCTTATGACCTAGACTGTAGTAAACTACAGTACTATTCCACACTGTTTCCCCATATTGTAATTTTACATTTTCCTAAAAAAGGTTATTACAATTTACATTGGTCTTGAAAAAAAACCAACTTTTTCTTCACTACATCTGAGGATGTTGATTAAGAGTCCTGTAACAAGAAACTGACAGCATCTCATACGTTCTAACTCTGTTTCATCTGCAGTGGGAGTCAGTCGTCCGTACTTGCAGATATTAGCATGGATTTGTTTACAACATCAATTTAATGCATTATGTCAGTGTGAAAGCTATATATTGGAGGTGAAATTAAGATCCTGAGCTCCATAACCAAGGGCCATTTAATCTCCTAGAGTGCTATCTGTAACCTTTAAAACTAGCACACCAGACTGTTTAAATATAAAGGTACAGTTATCAATAACTATCTTGGAGAGCCCCAGTACAGTTTGTTTTATAAGTCATCTGTTTCTAAAGATTTTAAGTGATATATTTACAAAATCTGTTTTCAATCAGATTTTGATCCCAAAAGATGTACAGTAAATTGATTTAATGGCAACACACAAAACCTGCTGAACTGGGGCTAACACAAGGACTGGAGACCCCAACCGTATGTACAGTATCCTTAAATTTCAAAATTATAGAGAAACAGTAGCACATTAAAATACAAGAATTACATTTTCAGTTTGGCACTTTGTGAAGTAATAGCTGCTAACTTCATGAATCATTAAATTTTAAAGAGTTTTCACTATTTGTCTATGCAGTTGGCTTTATGACATCCATTCTAAAAAGCACAATAATCTATACAATGCCTTGCATGGTTTTCACATTTAATTTCTTTAAAGGCTGCAGTCATTGAATTAATATTTGTTCTTTACGCAACTCTCCACATTCAAAAAGACAAAGCTAAATACATTTAGGTGCAATAAATATCTTAAGAAGCCAAACAATTAGGTGAGTGCCTCTGTATGCAATAAAAGTGGTTCACAAGATATTAGAGTAAATACTGTCCATTTGCCCCTATAAGGTCCTTCAATCAGTTTTCCACTTTGAAAAATATGCTGGATGGGAGAGAACGTCAATGTGTTAAAGCTGGCCAGTATGGCAAAGTGGCAAGAATTAAGGCATTACTGAACAAAACCCCTCTCACATTCTACATGGTGCTTACATCCAAGAACATGCAGTACTTGTGGCAAAATACAGTATGTTTTGTGTTACTTATCATAGAAGAATCAATGTCAAAATGCAAAATAATGTGTCATGCAAACAACTGTCAAGCATGGTTTTGGCAGCTTTAGGGTTGCTTCTCATCAACAAGGACTGAAAAGCTGAGTGGAGCAAAGTACAGTCAAATACTAGAGCAGGGGTAGACATCCCACTCAGCCGCTAATAATCTAATTTAGGTCATTATTAGTTTAATAGAAATAATGTAATAACTTCTCTCAATTCTTCAGGTGCTACTGCTTTCAAGAGACACACCATCCCACCAGGAACTGAATTGCCCACCAAAGACATGAAAACTATCCATAAGAGATCCCCAAGCTACTTGACAGACCTTGAAAGAATTTCATGAAGCCAACATGCAAAGTTGGTAAAGAATCACACAAAAACACTTGGGGCTGTAACTGCTGCCAAAGGTACTGTCACCAGATTAGATTTATTGGTCTGAATACTTATGCGATCACAATATTTCAGATTTTTTCTCTTTTTTACTGTTACATATCCTTAGAAATTTTCAGTTTGCACATAAACATATGGATAAAATATTAATTAATAATGGGAGTGAATCATTTTTTCAATTTTACAAAATGGGGCACCTTAGAAAAGATTACGTAAACATCCATCTGTTATTTTTTAATTAAGAAAAGTTTGTTTTTTTTATTATCTGATAAAATAATGTCCAATAAGGAGTATGGCTGAGAACATTTTTTGACAGCCCTGTGGTCACTCTGCTGTTGTACTCACCTGTGTGACTCCAGAACCATCTCACCCACAGTGCAGCAGGCAGTTTGGACCAACACAGGGTCAGGAAAGATGACAGGCTGGGTCCCCCACCAACAGCACTGCCAACAAGCAGAGACAGTCACCTGGAGCAACAGGGGGACAGGAACGCCTCTCCAGTAAGAGGAAGCAGGCTGGCCAGGCTAGCCGGAAATCAGACTTTGGGTGGGCAACATGAAATGACCACACTACAAAACTACTGATTCGTTTGGGATTCGTACAGTAGCGAAATCCCATCCATGACAGACTACTAGTTACTCCATTTGCCTTGGCTCAGTATTTCATTTTTGTTTTATAAAACAAACGAAAACCTGTAAGCAGAAAATAATACCACTTCTCTCTGGTTATTACTTTTATTTCTCAGGTCTTTTGACAAACTGCAATGCCACATTTACTGTACTGTATGTCAATTGAATTATAAGATAATTATAACCAACATTTAATTTATGTGGGATACAATGTTATCAGATTAAAATGTTCTTTGTGTTAGAAATATTGAACAAAAGATAACTTACAAGAGAAAACAATTGGAATTTAATGAACCCAGATTTTCAGGTTGTGTGTTTTGACATTCTAGACAGGTTAGTTACGTAAAGAAAAATGCAAAGACTATTATATTGCATTGCAATTGTGTATTGCATAGTTTCCAAGAGATGAACGTGGAAACAAAGCTCGATGGTGACTCAGATTTAAAGGATAGGAGTGAGGAGCAGTAGGAGACCGAGTGACAAAACTGAGGCAGAGAAAATAATTTCCATTTCTTTGGATTTTATTTTATAAAGATATGTTTTATACACATTTTTAGTGTACACCCTTAACCTGTTCTTGGCTACCACATCCATTATAATGTCAAAGCCTTGATTCATAGCATCTAAGGCGCCTTATGTGCAATGCATTGTATAATTTTGCTGTATTCACACTGAAGGCAACCTTATGTTGCAGTGAAACCCACTTACAGTACCAGTTGTGGGCTTTCAAAGTGTTTTAAAGTATATTTAAAACATGAAAAACTGAAAATGCTGATGTGATTAGCTATATGAATAAAAATCAGTTAATCAAAGGATAGTTTCAAGTAGTGAGACTTTAGTCTAATAAATCTTTTTTCTTTGTAATGCAGCTTTGAGTGATATGGAGGTTTGTCTTCTGTATACAGTGGCTCCATGACTTTTGATTGATTACAACAATACAGTCAGCACAGAAACAAAATAGTGTTCAGGAAAGTTTTGTCACTACAGATGCTCTCATGTAAGCCATGTAGAAACTCTGAAATACAAAGCAACTTGTGTTTTCATTGCCATAGGACTGGCCTTGCTGATGTTCTGGACAAGTAAGTGAGCCTTAGACCGCTTAATTGGAAAATTAACACAAAGATTAATTAAATTTATGAAAAGCTGAATATACAGTATATAATGTGAATAATTAGGGTAATTAATTTTAAAAATGTTCTGTAAATTACAAGAGAAAAACATCCAAACCTATTACCACAAGAGGAGTGCAAGTTCCAAATATTTAATTATAACCATATGAATTTACATATATTATAAGTAGCTGTGTCTCTGCTCTGAACCATTGTATACAGGTATGTATGAAATAAGAGGTAAGGAATAGAATATATATACTCTGTAAAAGCTTTTAAAACAATGTTTATTTGTGGGAAGGTTGGCAATCAAAGTATGTTTAAAGAAATGCTGGTTAGATATTATGTTGAATTATTCATTTAACATACTTGCATATATTGTGGTCCTCTATGACTGCTTTCCTCTATGACCTACTTTGAGGACATTTTAATTTCCATCGTGACCGAGAAGTCAAGCAATCGCACGCCTTTTCCACGAAGAGAACATTATCTGTACAAAATAAGCATATACAAAGAATACTGGATGCTTACCAACTCCTGCAATTCCATGTGCTATAATATCATTTTCATGAAGGAGCTGCTGGACCATAATATGTCTGCTTTTACTCAAAACTGTAATTTGACAAACCATTGTTTCCATTTTCATGATTATGTTAAATATTTCCAGTCATCAAGTTTACCTGGTGGAAAAATCCTCCCCCAAAAAATCAAACCTGTCTAATAAGAATTTAAATGCCAGAAAATTATGTGATACATTTTATATGTTATTTCTTCTTAACACAATGACAGAACAGATATATAAATATTTATCAGTACTGCTGTCAAAATACAGTTTACTTTGGTCAGCCTAAAAGTTTTGCTTGGAGCCATCTTGGAAATATGAGTGCCCCCATAGGAAACAGAAAGCACTAGGGACAGAAAACAGATGAAAGCAAAGGGGACTGTCCAGCTGACACACACTGCAATGACCTGACAAAAACAGGACTGTGCAGGGGACAACTGAAAGGTCACTGGGGGCCCAGAGAAGGATACTTTGATAAACTGATCCAAAAGCAGTGCCCAGATCCAATAAAAGCACATTTCAAATTACTACTAGTTGGACCTGAAATACTGCTGGGAATTTCCTGTTGTCATTGCAGTTTGAAATTCTGCCACTAAGTGTTTGGTCTTATTAAAGAATGTTTTAAGAATCCTGTGCTTAAAAGTATAAAAAGAGCAAACAAATAATAACCCAGTGATTTGAAAGAATAAACATTAAATATTAAATAGTCTATTAAAGGCTAAACAACTTTAGACTTGAATATAGACCAAAGAAGGCTTTGATGATGTTTAATCATCTGGCTTCTGATTTAAGAATCTGTAGCTTTCTCAGAAGAGAACTAATTCTTCCTTGATACTATATGTACATTAAGCAAAATAGGCATCGTTGTTCAAGTGTTATTTACTGTAGGTTGATGTTGATACTATTCAGGTTATAAGAATCAGCACAATTTTTTAATTATGTAAATATTGCCTTGTCCAAAATAAATCCGGAAAGGAATTTTTTTTGCCCCTTCTTAAACAGCTATTAACTATGTAAAACAGTTTAGAATTGGAAAACACATTTTTGTTCTATGAAATAGGAACATTACATTTGTCAGTAATGCATCCTGCAATACAAAAGTTACAATATCACTTGTGTTAAAAATAATTTTGACATATTCATGTACTGTAACACAGCAGCGAATTCAAAGGTCTTTGTACCTCCTATGCAAGGACTCGTTCAGTCAATAAATGTGCCAGTTCTTCAATGAAGCTCAATTTTACATGTACTGAAAAAGTAAAGTTTAATGGATTGAACAAGAGAAATGTCAGCTTGCCAACCCATAACTTCCTGACTCTTACATTGATTAGTGCACACTGTGATTGATGTTCAAAGAACCATTAAAGTACTGAACTGGAAGGATTTACATATATTTTCTTCTCTGTTCTAGTAGTACTTAATTGAAAAAGAAACTAGGGCTATAATTAATTTTGCACTTATCTATTAATAACAGTGCATTTGGTTTGCTCACCCATGACTTGCTGAATGACTGCAATCTGTTCTCTCTTACTTGTGGTTCTTATTAATGTTATGGACAAGGTTATATTAATTTAAACCTACTGAATGAACTATCACTTTCTAAAGCTACATCTTCTACAAGAAGAGTTTTAAATAAATAATGCATGTTAATGTATTCATTGGATCTGTGGTCATATCCACTATTGGGTCATTGGCAAACTAAAATTTGTCTTCTCTTCAGAGTCTACTCTTTACAACTTTAAAAAGTACATATGATTATTCTTAGAGATATGAAAAAAACACGGGAGGCTGTGATTCTGCTGGAAGTATTATTTTTTCAGGTAAGAAGTTAATTCGCTAAAACTTGATAAATAAAAGAGAGCAGGTTTATGCATTAATGGTGAGTATTTCAACATGCAGAAGTCCAGTTGAGATCTAGACAGTGACTTCTACCATGTCACCAGGGTAAATTGGGCTTTACCTGAATTAGTCTGAGCTGGGTTTGACATGCTATCTACAGCAGAAATCTCACCTTCTCCACAAAGCAGAAACATCTGCTGCAGACCACATAGCTGAATGACAGGGTGGTGTTAATTCAGCTTTTTTCCTGTCCTTCAACTGGCCCTTAGACTTCACATTTTCATTTAACACATTACAAAGAAGTGATGTTAAATATAATTCAGACAGCCTAACAAAACAACAGTGGTATATAATTTATATGATAATTTTTTTTTTGGATAACTGTTTTGCAAACTACCCATTAGTAATTCAATTCATGATAAATTCAGAACAAATAGAATGTTGTAACCACGTTTTACAGAGCATGATGTCACTGACATTTAAAAATGTGCAGTTAGGGTATTGTTACATTTCTGTTTAGGCTGTACAACATGGGTGCTCAGAAGTGCTCCCAAGACAGAGGTATGAACCAGAGTATTAAAGTTCATGTTCTTTAGGTTTCCATATTTGCAGTTTTCAGAACACATTGTAGTTGCAACATTTTGAACTCTCTGCAAGAAAAATAGTAACTAAAACAAAGCAACAAGGTAAAAAATAATTTCTAAATTATGTGACAAATACAGTTTACACGTGAGGAATTATTTATTTTTCAACACAGCCTTCTTGTACACTCATGTCTATTTCCCAAAACTTCTTAATGCTCTAGATATCCTTGTAGTAAAATGATAGGACTTGGAACTTGTCATTACTGAAGGTTCAACCTCAAAGAATTTCTTTCTCCAGGCCAAACAGATGAGAATCAAACAGTACAAAATCCAGACTAAAAAGCCTCTCAATTTTCTACAATACAAGCCTTCATGCCTCTTTGTGTGAATGCAAGTTGTCATATTGCTGAATGAAGTGCTTCAAAGAGAGCTGGTTCTTAAAATGAAAAAGTACGACCTAGTAAACTTCATGAGTTATTATTATAGCACAAACAATGTTGAATTTGATTTACTACAATAATACGCAACTTAATCAAAAACAATTGTAGGATTTCACAACCCTTCCTTGATGCTCAAACAAAACACCAAAATGGTATCAGGAATGCAATTTATTCTTTGCTCCTTATGCTATATCCACTTTTATATACTTACAGTAAGAGCCTTACGTGGTCATATAGTATGACAACATTTCATCTGTCTGTTGAAGCTCATAATAAAGAGCAGCACAAGATTAAATATTTGGTTTTGTATTTTATTTAAAAGGCTCTCCTTTAGGAATGTATTTTACCATATGTATATTAAAATTAACAGCTGATACACCTGTCGGTTTACATGCTGTAAAGCAGAACTTCAGGTACATCTGCAGTCACATTAAAAGCACATGCTTACAGAAGGTATGACTGGATTCCATTAGCATATATTCTAGGAACAGCAATTAGATTTCAGTTTTAATAACCTCTAAAACAACCACTTAAGCAATTAAAGTCTGATATAATTCATTTTCATTCAAGATAAACAAAAGAGCTGATAGTTCTTACAAAACAATGTGGTTCAGTTGTATTAATCATTCTATTTATATTTTTTCAAGAAACATGCTATAAATTTCAGTTGATCAAAGTAACATAAGAAAAGGGTTAGATTTAAAAGGGAACAAATCTTGTATTATACTAAACCTAATTTAAGAAAAGAAATACATGCTTGATGGTGCTATTAGCTCAATTAAGCTAATAGAAATAGGAAATTCTGCTTATTTTTATATAATGTCTCTGAAGTCTGCACTATATTGTATGCCTTCAAGAGCAGGCTCTTTTAAACCATTTACATCATACTGAAGCAGCTGTTTTGCCAGGAGGACCCTATTCCACTAAACTCCACTAATGAATTGTGCTGGCTCTGTTTCAGTGCAGGTATGTCATTAAAATAATTCTAAAAATAAAAATGAAGATTTTTGTACTATAAAAATGTAATAGTATCCAGAAATGTACAAAATGCAACATAAAATGATCAATTTTGTATTTCAAAATGCTTCACAAGTACATTAGAATGTGCATTTACATAGTACAGATTCATACAGTATATACTGAGATTTAAGGAAATTGCTAACTTATCTGTTCATCAGGCATGTAGAATATAAAGAATGGAGAACATATGATTTAAAAACATATCCATAATTTCACCATGTTCCGCTCATGCCTAGTAGGCTGGTGACTACCTCTGACCCTTGGACTTTCAATCTTGCACAAAGCAAAATTCCTAATGTTGACATTATAATCAACACCTTTAGCTAGCATATGTCAACAATAAAGTATTTAATCCTGGAACATGTGGCAATTCTTGCTTTAGCTGAGCCTGATTTTATGGAAAGATAAAAATTAATTTCAGCCTCTGTTCCTGGAATGGATTCAAATGCTGATCCACTAATTAAATACAGTAGACATTTAATGCTTTTCTCCAAAGCACTTCAGAGTCTGGGGAGCCAAAGGCAACTCTGTAATGTCTCATCCATTGCGCTTCTAGAAGCTGTTACATGACACACATTTTGGTCGCTAAGAGGGATAAAGCTGAGCTACTGATTATATTATCTATTGTTTTCAGACTACAGTAATCCATCAAATTGCTTTAACCTGCTTAGGTGAATGGGATATTTATCTACTCAAATGTTCTGGTCATTCTATTATATGTGATGGATGAAGAATTAGTCCACGGATGTCATGGAAACTGTGCAAGGCTTCAAGCTAAGGCCTTACCTAAAAGCAGCCAAGGACTTCAGCAGAAATGTTATAACATTAACCTTTGATAATGTTGCATGTGACTTTTAAATGTTTAACAGTCATTAACAAATTGCTCACAAGGATTGTTTTGCCTTCTTTAAATTACATAAACATGCATTAAAACAGCATGTTATTTTTTGTTTTAAATTTGTAATATTATGAACAATAACATTATAAACAGTATTCTGATAAAGTCTTTTTTGCTTTAAGAAAATGAAAATGTGAGAATCAGGTAAGGGATTTCTGACAGTCCCTCAAGATTTGAATATCTTGGCTGGACAGGACTGTGGGAATGGCCAGCTTTGCTGTACTGTAAATAGTTGAAATTAGGAAAATGTATATGCTGTTGTAATGTTAACAGAACTACAGTATATCAATGTAAGAAAACATCACACTACCCTGGCTTTACTAATGTTTTTAATTTTAATTCATAAACAATACTAAGGCAAAACTATAGATGGTTCTGTAAATCAAATTCCAAATGATGAATTAATAAATGGGGTGTTGCTCAGTGATTTGTAAGAAATTTAAAAAAATATTCACTTTAAAGCCTGTGTATACAGTACATATACAGAAATACAGATTAAATAGAAAAGTAATTAATGAATTTCTAACAAACTAAATTCTGATTACAGGACAGAAGAGGAAACCTTTGCTTTATAGTCATATATTAATCTAAATTATAATGATCTAATAGGCCTCACAATATTGCTCTGCTTTACACACTGAATAATCCACAAATATATAATTTATTTTAAATAAAATTACAGTACAATATCTTGAAAATATGTCTATATGACTATGTCGGACTGTGTTGTTTTAAAGGGAAAAGTAAAAGCAACTATTTCTACCATAAATAGTGCGAATAGCAAATTGATGAATATTTTATTTTGAAATACTCAGATGAAAATTCACCACAGTAAAAATAGAAAATCTCACACTTAAATACAAACTCCCTGCATCCAAAAAGATATTTTTATCGTAAAACAAGAAAGGTCCGGCTCTATCAGGTGCTTTTAGTCCATCCATCCATTCATTTTCTAACTGCTTCATCCAATTCAGGGTTGCAAGGGAGCCGGAACCTATCCCAGCAAGCAACTTGGTGCTTGCCGGGATAACACCCTGAACAGGACCCCAGTTGATTGCAGGGCACAAGGACACATACACACACTCATACCAGGGCCACTTCTCCCAGAAGCCAATTAACCCACCAGTGGACTGGACTGTGCAAGGAAACCAGAGCACCTGGTGAAAAGCCATACGAACATGGGGAGAAGATACAAACTCCATGCAGACAGCACCCCAGGTTCAGAGTTGAAGCCAGGGCCCCACCCTTTAAGGCCACAATGCTAACCACTACACCACTGTGCTGCCCTGGTACTTTCACTCATTGACATCAACTAAAAATGAATAACAAGATTGCATTTGATTCAGAAAGAAAATAATCATAACACACATTCATTAGAATACTGCTGTAAAATAAAATAGCACATGGTACATAAGGAAACAATGTTTTTTTCAACAGGCTGGATTTGTAATCTGTATGCATTACTTTTGTATTTTTACTAACAAGCAAGGTTGAAAGTTCCTTTTCACTATAACAATATTGTCAACCACTGTAATCCTAAAGGTCTGGCTTTTTGTTAACATATGCAATATACTGAAGCCGATTAGATTTAGAGAGCTAGAAAACAAGATTATAACCATGATCCAAAATATCAAATCAAATTACCCTAGGTTTAAATAAAAAATCAAGACATTGCTACAATGCCTGGACATGTTTATTGTAGCTGAGTGGACACGGTGACTGTGTAATTAAAGCATGATTCATATCAGTGAAGAGGAGTATAATGTTACAGTTACAGAGGAGAAATTACCTGTTTGTATTTTTCATTGATTTTACATAGTTTACTGATTTGTGACCACTCAGAATAAATGTCTACTGATATACATTAAAAACAGGTTTTATGAATGGGATTCATGCACTTTGGATAGTCAGAAAATGAGATGTGTTCATAGTTAACAAAAGCAAATATTTGTCTAGTCGTTCAGACTGCAACTTGACTATCAATTGTATTATGGGAGTGAGATTTTTAACAATATTTTAGATTACAGTACTAATAAAATAAGATAGGATTGCATACTACTACTAATATTAATCTACACTTACATAATGCTTTTCTGGACACTCCACTCGAAGTGCTTTTCAAGGGTAATCAGGTAATGGGGATCCCCTCCACCACCACCAGTATGGAGCCCTATCTGGATGATGCGATGGCAGCCATAGTGCACCAGTACATTCACTACACATCAGATATCAATGGGGAGGAGACGGAGTGATGAAGCCAGTTCAGAGATGGGGATTATTAGAATGTCATGACTGGTAAAGGCCAGGAGGAAATTTGGCTACAACACAAGGGGTTAACACACCTACTCTTTTCAGGAAACACCCTGATTTTTAATGACCTTGGTTTTACGTCTCATCCAAAGGATGGCCCCTTTTCCTTCTATTTTTAATTACAGTTTAGGACAGCATTAGGATCCACACAGACTGCAGCACCCCCCACTGGTGCCACTAACACCTCTTCCAGTAGTGACTAACTCATCCAGGTACTGGCCAAGATCACACCTGCTGAGCTTCAGTGGGTTGTCAGTTGTGAGTTTCAGGATGATATAGCTGGTGGCAATGGCATAAAACGGTAAAATAGCAATGAATAAAAGAAAAATAATAGTCCATTATCTGAAATTCAGCATTTTCTGGACATCCTGAAAAATCTTAATACAGAAGTAATGCAGATATTTTTACCTTACTATAAATTTAAAAGTTCACTATAGTTTTGTTTTAACTTCACTAGTTGATTGACTCAATTTCCTATAGAAAATGTCTGCAAAGCAGTATGTTTACTTTTACTAGGCTCTGTTTCTGATTTCATTAAAAAATAAAATGGACTGACAGCTTTGTGCAAAAAAATAAACTGAACATAATGTTCAATTCCCTTTTTTATTAAAGTACTGTTCTCAGGCCTAGTTGAAGTGGAAATGTGGAAAATTATGCCACAAAATACACATCTACAAAAGTTCTCCAACAAAATTAATTGGTTTACAAAAATACAAAACATACTTTATCTAATTATCCCTTCTTAAATGATGACGAAATACTCCATTGAAACATTTGCATAAATATAGAAATAATATCACCATTTCTGTTATAATTTACCAAAGCGAATAATACATGTTAATTATTACTTTTAATTTTGCAGACCTAGTTAGACCTAACTTACAGGTTAGACTATAAATTATGATGACATATAGACTGGTACTTTTATTTTGAAACAGTTCTCTCTCAAAGCAATCAAGGTATAAAATAAATCAGACACTTCAAAGTTAACTGCAAACAATCTCTAGTAAATGTGTGCAGTGTCTGAAGCTGGCCATTATTCATGTGGCTTCTGCACCTGTCCTCTCCACAAGCTGTAGAGGCTTCCAACCGGTTCCTTAATTATCTGCCTGAATTAAGGGATGCCCACCACTAAAAGGTATGCTGTGAAGAAAGTCAAACAATAGCTAGTCAGGTAATCATTCAAAGATATGTTCAGCAATATTTTATCACAATAAAGAGATTATTGTGATGTCTCTAAATGTTTAATGAGATACTTTTAACAATCAAAAGTAGACAACCGGAGCTTCGCAAACCTGTTTACAGAACCAAAATACACCAAGGCAATCAATCAATCAATAACCCAGGAAAACATGACTGCAAAAGCAAAAGCCGGCAAAAAATTATATATCCCATGTTTTTACCTAGTTCAGGGCATCTGTAAGACCAGAAATATAACCACAAAACACCAACCTTACTCATCTCCAGATTAAACAATTATCAGTTTTGGAGCCTTGAAAAAACTGGTAGTTTACTCAGGGTTATTCATTTATAATCATTTGGTTCCAGCATTTAACATTCAGAATGCATGCAAACACCCATGATCATTCCAGGCCCACTGAACCACATGCAGAAATCCAACCACAGGATCAATCAGATGTGTAAAAATCACATGAGGATTTTCTTATATAGTGTAACAACTTTGGCAATTAACATGCTGTAACATCATGAAAAAAATAGACACTAAGGTCTTATTTATACAGGAAACATGTACTGCCAAATAATAAAACAGTAATAATTTCACACAATTGTGAATCACTAACTTTGTAACATCTAACATGAATAAGAAACTGTTACATTTGGATCATTCTTGGAATGTGCCCATTAATCCAAAATTAGGTCTTGGTCAATTAGCTGGATATTGTTATGACGTAACAAACCCTACGGGTATTACAAACCCTATGCAGGTCTCCAAGAGAGTCCGAATGGCTACGAGTCCAAGAGGGGCAAGGCAGCAGAGTAGTCAGTAGTTCCAGGCGAGGTCAAATCCAGATAGAGAGAATAACAGGGTAAACAAACCCGAGAGGGGCAAGATGAAAGGGATGACTAGAGGTCCAAGGCTAGAAGAGGGTTCGTAACGGTGGTCACAGGGTGAGGGCGAGGGCGAGGGCGATGCAAGCCCAGGAGGCGTATTGATTCCTAATCCTGTGCGGAGACTCGGAGTGAACAGAGGGTTTAAATAGTGAAGGAAGGGGTGTGGAATGGAAATTGGATAATGAGGGTTAATTGATGCCAGCTACACCTGTAACAGATATCTGTGTATATTTTGTTGTTTATTTCATACACATTGTTATCATAAAATTGTGCATGATCTAATCTGAAGCGCAAGACAGCTGTCATATAACAAATGTATGACATGGACAGATAATTTTAAGTTAGGAAGTTATACATGACCTGGTCATAGGCATTGTTGATTCAACCATCGAGCTCTGAATAGGTTAGAGCATGTTGCACATCTTACTGGAAATACTTTGCTGTGATTAAAATTAGATAAATAATTCAAATAAGTCAATATTTCTACTCCACAGTCACATCTGGCAAAGCTCTGTTCTCAGTCCATTTCTTTTTCTTATCTATATGTTATCATATATATATATATTCTTCCTAGCTATGTGATCGATTTTGAATTCGATACTGCCGACACCAAAAGTGTTGTTCATATGAAAGCATTATGTGCTTTGTCACATTACTTAGATGTTTTTTAAATGGATGCAACAAAATTTTATGCACATGACTTCTGTCAGGACTGAAGCCACATTGATTAGCCCTGCTTATTAAATCTGCTAACATGACAAAACTAATTTTGTCTTTTAACTCTCAAATCAGTCGCTTCACTCAGGCAAGGAACCTCTGGGTCATTTCTGACCAGATCTTTGCATATGAAGCTCATGTTCCCAGAGTTCTGAAGATAATAGGCCTTTACAACATTTATTGCATCTGTACAGTACAACTTTCTCTCTGGCTGAAAAAGAAAAGTTAATGCAAGCTATTGTTTTTTCCAGGCTTATTGCAATACATTGCTTAAACATGTTCAAACTTAAACACATTTAAACATGTTCTTAATTTATGATATATTCAGACCTCTGATGCTTACATTTTATAAAAATCAATTTTTATTATACTTTGTTCAGTATTTTGATCCACTACCTTACAGGCAGTGTTTGAAAGTAAAATTCTTATAATGCAGTAAGCAAGCAATCAAGTTGCAGTCAAAGCATTTTATTTCCAACCTCTTCCAACAGAAACAATAGGAGCTTCAATAGGACCTGTGTAAAGCACTACTTAATGGAACCTGTAGCTTGAATTAAGCAGATTTTCCATGAAAAAAATAGTTTATTTTGAATTACAAATTTGAAATTTGAAAGTATTGGGCAAAAACAGTGGTTGTTGCAAGTTTTAAATATAGGATCTGTAAATTCTGAATTATGAAATGTATATTTCTATGTATATTTTGCGTTGTCACACAACCTCTTTTGCTCTACAACTAAATTTTAACATCTCAAACATCAATCATAATGCCTGTTTTTGTTGCTTACGAATAAACTGATTTAAAAAGACAAAAGTAAAACCGTAAGGCTTATCTCCTTAGAGAAGCTGTGTTTTTATGCTCATTTGCATTTACAGAGCTCAGCTATATAATTGCAGTTTATTTATTTAATAAAACCTCAGAGGACTCATGCCCTAACTACAACACTACTAAATGTGCAAGGGAATATTAAACTATCAATCTGGAATTAACCAGCTGTTTTAAAATCTGTACAGAAATATTTCACATCACTGTAATTTCAACCACTACATAGATTGTTCATTATTCATATTTATGAACAATTTCTTATTAGTTGCTTCAGAAGACAACTCAGTTTAACTCAGTAATGGGTTATAATGAAATATAATTTAACAAGCAATGGATCACCTGCTCGCATAAAGCTAGAATTGTTGCATTAGTATTCACATCTGATATTTATACTTTAACCAGATAATGGTGTGCATCTACACTATAAAGCATTTTGTGAAAATTCATTTTTTATCATGACATCAGAACAAGAAGGCTAAGGGTGTTCCACCCTTTATTCAAACTCAACACATTTCCTTTCCTAACATGGATGGATGGATGCAATGATAATGTGTATTTTATGTTTGGTACTGTACATAAAGAAAGTGAATAATTATTATTGTAAATTGATTTTTTTCAGGAAACATCACTGGTAATATGTTTAAATATTACAGCACTGAGACAGCATAGTCAGACAGCCTTTCTTATCTTAAAACTTGTATGATTCCTTTATCATTTTTAATTTTTGCCATGCAACTTCCTTTTTTGCAATTTTGTTACATTTTTAAAACCAGTTACAATTATCAAAATTTGCAGATTTCTACCACTCAACTAAAGAAAATTCAAACAAACAGGAATCATCAACTATAAAAAATGACCAGTCACCAATGACACCAGGGGGACAAGGAGGAAGACAGGTTGAGGGTCTTTATAAATGAGATGCCTTGACATGATTGCTTGTTCTATTTTGCCATACATCTACGGTTTTATGTTTGTCATTAGGAAAAGAATTCTCAAAGTTCAAAGTACCCTTATGTAGAAAATAGAGGTAGATCTGAATTTCATTACTGCTGATATCATTAATGTGCAGTCACTACAGAAGTGGAAAAATCTCCTGAATGTTACCTTACATGACTACATAAAGCTGTATGTCACAGAACAGAGGAGATGACTGTGGCTGAGATTTATAACCAAACGTAGAATAATTGCTGATAACCTACGGTTTTCCCACATGCTCTGTAGTTTCAGTGCATGTTGCCCAGAAGAACCAGGAGGTTATGTCAACAATGTGATCTTTACTGCTAAAGTAATGGAAATATATGGTTCTTTGATTTTTAAATATGCTACTATCCACAAAACATGACTTTTTTGTAAGTTTTTAATGATTTGGGTTATCCATACTCCTTTTCCAGGTCTAATGAGCTACAGTATGTACACACATCATAGCTGCACCTTATCACATTCTCAAGATAATTGCAAGAACTTGTCATTTCTGACTCATATAAAATAGTAGAAATATTTCCTGTATTTGGCTCCATTCTCCACTTTCCAACCTACAAAAAATATTTTATACAATGATAAAATCAGATGTTCTATTGGAAAAGGAGAGACTTCGGTCTATTTTCAATATAAACAAACACTCAGCAATGTTTCAAACAAATACCAAAGCCAGAAGCAATGAGATCAAAATCCTGTTAATATCACATTATACTAAAGTTACTCTTTAGTTTCCCAATTATTCACATCCACAGAAGTGACCCGTAAGCAATGCTGTATTGGGTTTTGAAAAAGAAATATCCCTATTTCAGTGGGTCATGCGTTTTATATTTTTTTAAACAAAAAAAGGAAAATATAATTATATTTATTATTGAACTCATAATCAACCTATAATACCTTATTAAATCACGTCAATCCCTGATCTCTTTTCACATTAAGCATCTACTGTAGATCATCCACAATTTGAAATTCCAGTACAGTGTATACATGTGTCTTATTTATAGAATTAGAATAAATTTAAATTCCCTGTATGGTCTTACATTCACATATTAGAAAATGTCTGTATGTACCATTAAAAGGTATTTGGTTGGTATATGCATTATCCAAAGAAAATATTAAATGGCATTCAAAGAAATGTAGTTCAAGGCTTTCAAAAACAGTAAATTGATCATTGATCCTTGACTCAATAACTTTATCTAAGGTCATCAACATTTTAGAAACCATAATATTCCTTCTGAAGTAAAAAATAGTTTTAACTCTTCCTTATCATGAACTACACAACCAAAGCATTATTCAATTACTTTTTGTTTGTACAAAGAGATACTTGATGGAACAAAGACAAACACTGTGACTATAAGAACCACTCAAATGCATCTTTCTCACTTCTCAATCATTAAATGTCAGATCTGTCTATGCTTTTGCTACAGTCATTGTCAGAATTCATAGTCATAGAGCAAAAAAGCTTTAATGGGCACTAACCTGCCATACCAAGTGTTCCATCAGAACAGAGGTCGTTGACAGGCAGATACTTAGTACAATGGTGTGGGAGGAGGAGGTCAGCACACTGGCAATTACAGCATCCCGCATCGAGAAGGGTAGCATGGTGTACACCACAAATATAATAAACAAGAAGAAGGAGACCTGAAAAGAAAACAATGACAAAATTGGACATACAAAACCTTGGAATTGTAAGCAGTAAAATAATGAATTTTCCATCTGCAAAGCTTTAATAAAACATAGATCTCAGATATAGTAAAGTTTGTTATAGCTGAGATTGTAGAAATTGGGTCTTTTTCCCATGTGTATCAAATAAAGTTCAAAACAGTGTATTGAATGATATGTGGTAAAATGGTCTACACATAACAAAGGGTGGATTTATGATTTTTTGGTTCTTCTAATTCAATCATTATCACACATTATGGAGAACAAGGCTCAAGTCATACACTCCTATCTTGTTAGGTCTCAATATATCAATATAATATTACAATATATTACAATTTTATTACAGAGCATACAGTACTGTACATACTGTATTTTTACTGACAGTCAATGTTTTCACTAAAGTGTACTTCAAGATTCTAGTCTGTAAAAAGCAATCCCAAATCTGTACTGAATTCCTAAATTATGTAAAATTAGTGTACTTAGAATGTGTTCAGTGAATTACATCCCAATATTCAGCTTTAAATTAAAGGACCTCTGACTGTATTAAAACTTAATTATTAATTATTATTAAATTAACTTATTAATTTATTCAATCTTTTTTGTTCAATCCCCCCAGATGTGACATATCTTAGCTATACTGTTAATATCCATTTATAATGTATGTGCTGCCAGAAACTTTTATCACAAGATTAATCACAAGTGCTCATGTTAAAACATTACACTTTGCAGTTTACTGTATATGACCTGAAAAAAAGAAAATGTTTACATTCTGCTGCATATACCCAGTGTTACTGTTCTGAAGCACAAGTAGATAAACTGTTCAATAACAATGTCTTCTTTTCTTTCCTGGACTACAATAATACAGATTAATTGCATTTCTAATAGAATTTAAGAACATTTGTGGCTTGACAGGTATAAGAGAACAAATCACAGAATAAACACATTGAATAATGAGATTTTGGATTAAAAAACGCTTAAACTGTCAAAGATTACAAAGTGTTAGCACAAATGAAATGAGTTTAGGAAATTGAACAATATTTTATGTAAGAAACAATAGAGCTGTGAGTAAAACAATAACGGGTTTTTCCTTCATTTCTTAGGTCAATTTTAAGTGAGCCCTCCAATCTTTTTGACAAACTACCTCCTGATTTTTTTACAAATAATTTAGACACATAATTAAAATTATGTATTTTTCTACTGTTCAGTTATTAATTTTAGTTACTAACCTTAAATAGAAAGCAAACCTGTTCTTTCTTAAATCAATGTATGATTTAAGCTAAGATTACAAAGTTTATTCATTAGAATGTTTAGATGAATAAGATAGTTATGCAATAATATATAAGTAGAACACATGAAACAGTTTACCGACATACCAAGTATTAGATTTCAAAGGGAAAACTACATTTAATGTTAGAATAGTAAGCAATGTGAAACTTTTTGAAAACACTGTTATGTGATTTAATCTAGTTGCTTCCACCAAAGTTCTTGCATAGATAATTAGGATCATAGGCACTCATCAATAGAAAATTTAAACAAAAACATGACTGGCCTTTAAAAATTAAAGACAAAACCAGTTATTGGCAGATACTGTATACCTTTGCTGATGGACCAGATACATATAAATAGAAATATATATATATACTTAAATAGACCACTGCTCAATTAAAGACTATCCTTATGAAATATTTGGTACTGAATTTGAATATCACTGCTTTAGTAATTACTAAATGAAATAATTAAAGTAAGTTGCTCAAGATTGTTGCATTTTTTAAAAGAAAATTATTTCAGTTTTCATTCAGTCAACAATATTATTAAAATAATTACAAATGAGTTTAGTTTTAGTCATGGTAAGAGAACCCCTTAGGCAAAACTATTTAATGAAAAAAAATGTTGCAATGTTTTCCAGATAAATCTTGGCCAATTCTCAAAAAATCATTACTATCACATCTCATCTAGAGCATTTGAATTTTGCTTTGTAACACTATCAACATTACATTGCCTCGGATTTTCATTTATGACAACAACAAATTGTTCACCAACCCTGAATGAAACTGAAAATGAAACCCCAACCCTGAATAATTAATATAGATGTGTTATTACCATATACCACAAAGGGCTGCATGATCTGCAAATGGAAAAAAATGCACTATATAAACTTCAAGAAATGATTATAGAGCATTCTGGAAAAAACAAGAAATTAGAGCAACGTGTTGACTAAATCACTAACCACACTTAAGTAACAATTTTCTTTGTCTCTTTTAGCGCAATAAAACTATAGCTGAACAAGATCGTGTTGCAATGCTATAAATGCACAGGGGGCCTAAAGCACTGTAGATAATGCTATGTATTTTTATGAACAAATATGAATTGCAAAGTGATAGAAAGAGCAGCCTTAGTAGCATAATATATATACTGTAAATATAACGCTGCATGGCAGACTAAAGTGCTTTTTTGGTATGTAGCCATAAACCTTTGGGCCTGCACTTCTGATGAATACCTTTTTCAGGCATTCTGCTAAACAAATTATATGTATATGAATTCAATTAACAACTCTGAGGGTATCAGATGCACATACTGTATTCCAATCACATAGCATTGGATGAAATAACCATATATATATTTAAATATGCACATAAGTGGGAGAAAAATAAAACATGTACTGTAAGTCTGTACTGTATATACACAAGTACAGCAATGTCTAGCTGACATGTCTTAATTTGTTTGAAGTGCATAATATCAAAATAAAAATAGAGGGATGTTTAACAGATTGCACTTAAATCAAGATATGAAATATTTCAACACAAATTTACCTTGCTGGCTTGTAAACAGGTGACTATTTTAAGTAAATAAAGGAAAGAGCCACCCAAAGCATTTCAAGTTTTACACAAGAGAGACCATAGTCAAATTCTACCTAGCCACAAGGACCTAAGGTAAATGGGCTAGACTATATAAGGCCTAATTGAAATGTTTTTTTTTTCATTTTATGACACTCCCAAACAATATCAAATTTGTATTTCACTATTCCTTTGCATTATCAACACAGTGATGTCAACAGAATTCATGGGTCAGTTGTCTTCTCTGCACAAGCATGTGCAAGGGCATTCCTACACTAAGCTGGTTCATTGTTCAGATGTGAAAATTGGTTTGGGGTATTCCTCACCAAAAACTATTTTCCCTCTCATCAATGAACTATTCACACAGTCATATAAAACTTTCATCAATTTACGATTTGCATTTTGAAGCATATTTTGGCATTGTGGAATTTGAACTGTTTTTTAATTATAAACCAGATTCAAAAACATCACAATAGGACTCAAAACCTCCAATATTTTTTGTCTTTTTGAACATTTCTACTTCCCTTTTGAACATTTCTGTTCATGACTTTATGCTTTGTTTTAACTGCCAACGTCCTTTTGCACAAGGAAGCAGCTTCACATCAATTAACAGATGTAAACACTCAATTCATCCATAGTTTAAAAGGTTCACCATTTGATCAGGAAGTATTAAGATGCATGTGTGCAGTTAGGGATGTGGAAAAGTCAAGAACTCAGATTCTCACAATGGAAGCAGCTGTGTGTGCACTGCTCACAACTTTTGATCTGCACACACTTTTACACATAACTAGAGAAAGTCAGGTCTACTGTTCTATATACCTGGAAAAACATCTAACTAAAAATCAAAGAAATGTAGTTGTGGACCCACAACCAAAGGTAACATGTCAAACATGACTCAAAACTCAGAACAGCAGGTTTGAAAAAGATCATCCCAGATACAAATGACAGTTTATCATCACGTAAAGCCTTTTGATCTGTGTGACAAAATCTAGCCTTTGTAGGATTTTCCCAAGAGCCTGCACACACAAAAACACACAATGGCCAAGTAAAGAGAACACAGAAGGCTTTAATGCGTGCCTTTTTTCAGTAATAGAACAAAATAGTAGCACAACCCATGCACACCCTTATAAACCAAACAAAGCTTAACTGCACCCATGTGAAAATAATTACCTTATTAATTCCCATTATGACTATTTACAAAGATTAAAGGTTGTATAGCAGCCTCTTATGGCAAGTTGGCTGAACCTGTGACTCTTTTTGGCTGTGCCTGACACAATCTAATTTAAACAACTGAAACAGTGTTTCAGTTCACTTGTCCTTGTGGTTTATGTTTTCTCATATTGTACATATGTGAAACAAACATGAATAAATCTTGATTGTTTTTCACAATGCAGCAACAGATATAATTTCTTCTACAAATGACTA
This sequence comes from Atractosteus spatula, assembly GCF_055471065.1. NCBI lineage: Eukaryota > Metazoa > Chordata > Actinopteri > Semionotiformes > Lepisosteidae > Atractosteus > Atractosteus spatula. The sequence goes on along the minus strand of NC_142717.1, from coordinate 91,916 downwards.
ATATAATCTACAATATCTGTGGGTTAAGATAAAAAAAACATTTTAAGCATGCATGAGTTGAATTAACTAACAGACACATTTGCAGTAGATCTGGTACTCCCCTGGAGAAAGCTTTCCATCTAAACAGGCCTACAAACTTCTGTTTAAATTAAACTTTTCATGCAGGGTAGAGAATCATATTGCGTTAATGACCTAAGGTAAAGGAAGTTCAGCAGTTCATTGATATGGGTATCATACTAGCTTGTCTACGTTCTGTATGTTACTGTATCTGTGTGTAGCCTGCATGCCAGCAATTAAGATTCAACTTTTTAATGAAAAACAGTCATTGATCTTTAATGTTCTGAAATATAAACTATATATTCACTAAAAATATAAACTACTTTATGAAAGCATAATGAAAGTCAAATCAATTTCTAAAATGGAGAGGCTACATACTATTGTGATGGTGTCGGGTTATCGAGTACCGCCTGAGCACGGGCAGAGCGCTTCTTCTCCTTAGCCAGGTAGTGAGCGGTGTGTTGGTGTGTAGTCGTATTGTAAGGTGAACCTTCTTCGTTATATACAATACGGGTTTTTGCATTAAAGGGCAAGCATAACCCTTCCGTAGCTATTTCGCTACTGTTCCTGTTCTAAGCTTGAACAACGTCCGCACTCTCGTGGAGATCTTAAATAGAAAACCTGACGAGCCTCAGGTGCGGAAGCTGCGCATTCCCACGCGCCGCGGAGTGGGGGGTGCAGTGGGAGGTGTGCTCCACTGTCACAGTATGCATTAACACCACTTCTTACGGAAAAAGTGTGACCACGTTTTTTGCATACATACAGATGAAACTACAAGTGTATTGTTTCTGACATCACAGTACAATCTTTAGGATGACACTATATCTGTAGATTTATCTGAAATTCTGGATTGGATAATATACACAGTGGTAGAGTACAATACATACTGTATGTAAAGATAACAAAGAATACATTTCAAGTAACATACAAATAGAATGTGCCATGAAGAATGATTTGTCTTCCTTCTTCTTTGTTTACAGCAGTACAATTCAACGCTAATAAATGAATTACGTGACAGAGAAAATGGAGATAGAACAATACAGTACAAAATGTAGAGCTAAAAATGAATTATTATGCACTAATGCCAGAATAAATGCACTGCTCTCAAAGGTGTGAGAGTTTCAAGTAAATACAGTAAGTGACCCTGTCACTCACTAAGTGCCCAGTCTGGTTTTGAGCTGCAATTTCTGCTACATCAGGTATTGTTTCTTAACTATGATTACTGAAAGCTCTAAAAAATGCACTGTGAAGGCTTCTGGTTTCTTTAAACAGTTACCTAGCCCAAATGTGTGCTTGTCATGATCGTAAGCCCCTCCTCTTAAGGAGGCTCCGGCTCTTTCTTGTTTCTCTTGATTTTTTTGCAGCTGCCTCCTGTTCCAGCCCCTCCCTACAAAAGCCAGACGCTCCCACCATTCCAGGCTCAGCTCTGGGAGAGGGACGCCCGGAAGCCCGCCTTCCAGCGCCTCCAGGAGAGGCTTGGAGTGCCTGGCCACGTTACCCCTTTTAATTCCCCCGACCCTTCGCCGGATCCCGCTCCGGCTTTTAACTCCTGTCTTGTCTGCCATGGATGGATTACCCGGCTCTGGACTTTTGCTCACCCTGGATTTGGACTTGTTCGCCTTGGCCACGCCCCCCCGAGCACCAGCGCACCGCCGACACGCCCCCCTGTTCTTCTTCCAGCCCCGATCCCGGTCTACTTTCCCATGTCTGTTTCACTCCCTGCCGTCTGCAGAGGGTCTTGAAAAAACGCTTCGTGACACTGTTGGCATTTAACCACATCCCTAAGTGTACTGAACTGTGATTCAAAAAATAGGTTCTAAAAAAAGATTGGATGTATTTCAAAAGTATACATTATAAATATATTTTTATGCTTGATAAATGACTTTTAAAAAAAAAAAACAGGGAGGTAGGAAAAAGAAAGTGGTGTTTTGTGAGCCCTAGGAAGGATACATATGTAAATATATTTTTGTCATTATTGAAAACCAAATGCTGGTTCACATATTTCTTAGGCAACATTGTTTTTAACATCTGAATAAGTCTGAATATTGAAATAGCAGGCTGTTATTCCATGTATTCTTAAAACTGGTTTAACATAGCATGCTTTGTCTTCGACATGACTGGGACGGAGCACTAGGAAGAGTATACTTGCTATGCTTTAAGAAAAGGTATATTTTAAAATTAATTGTCCCATCCTAATATATTAAAGTATTATATATTATAGAAATATAATAATATATTAAAATATGATTAAAAATAGAATGGGGGTTGTTTATAAAAAGTTTTGTTACTAACATAGGACTTAATTCTCATATAAAACAAAAAGGGAAGGATATAAATTATTTCAGTTTAATTAAGGAGAAAGATATTCAATGTGTTCTTAAGGGACACATTGAATATCTGCAATTTCCTGCAATTTCCCTCACGGGATCATAAAGTATCTATCTATCTAAGGGACATGCAGAAACAGTCTCCCAACCTGAGTTTCTTTAGTATGGGTGTGGCCATTACAAATAAGACCAAAAATTATTACTCTGTATTTCATAACATTATATTCATAATAATGTAAATGATAACTATTTCGAAGCAGGCGTTTTTCTCTTGTATTTTTAATTCTGTAGTATTTGAATTCTGTTGTATTTGTCCACATTCAAACAAACACATTCAAAAGTCTTAATATTTATGAAGTTAATATTTGCCTTTATTCTTTACACCTATGTGCAAAACAGTCTTCTTCAAATTAACTACACAGCTCTGTTTGGCAGCACTTAAGTGCCACAGACAAGTTTTCAAGATTTGATTTCCACAAATAACTGCAGCAAAACAGCACCTGTGTTCAGATTCCTCAGGGACTATGTCAATCAACTTTGATCATTGAGTGAATACACTATGTATATGAGAGTAAAGGTTTTTACAAAAACAGAAAATAAGATCATTTATTAATGCTAATTGAATGTTATGACATTCAGAAATATAAACATATTTCTACCAATAGCATGGTACTAAAGGACCAAAGTGCATCAACACTTTGAAATATAATTGATTGAAAATCAAGCAAAAAATATATTCACAGTATAAAAACTAAGAAATGTATTTTCTCTTCTATTAAAAGATTAAAATGCATTGCCCAATATTATAATTTCTTGAAGTTTCTAGGCACCTGCAGTACTTTTCAGCACACAAAATAGCTTTTTAAATGTTTGAGTATACATTGAGAGGCATAAACAAGTAACAAATTGGTGCTGTCCATCTTTTGAACCAGAAAATTCAAGCTGAAGCTAAGAAGGTTTGTGGTGATATCAACCGCCTTATTTCTTAGAATAACAAAGTGTTAGGTATTGAATAGGTTACTGCAGTTTGATGTAGAAGTAATAAATAACAGCATACCAATGATTGAAAATTAACAATCTCAAGACTAAAGGTGGTGTTGAAGAGTAACATCAAATTCAAAAAGTCCAAAAATGTATTTCTTATAAAAAAGAATTGTGTTGTGCAGCATTCAAGATAACTGCAAATCAAAGCCCTATAATCTAGAGCATTCTTTATCAGTAACTGTGTAACAGTTATTTTTTAATCCTACTTCTCTCTGTATAATTTATGCATGAAAACATATTTTTGAAACACCAGCTCACAAGCACATATTTGCAGATGTTGACCAGCAGCCATATCTGGCAACCCACTGAAACTAAACAGGTATGAACCTGGCCAGTACCTGGATGGGAGACCTCCCGGGAAAAACTAAAGTTGCTACTGAAAGTGGTGTTAGTGGGGCCAGTAAGGGAGACTCACCCTGTGGTCTGTGTGGATCCTTATAGGCCAGTATACATACACATGCATCATATTACATTTGCTGAATGGCACACTCCCTCCCCTGAGAATCTTAACACATTTTGTTACCTTATCAAAAAGAACTGAGAATATAATCCTGGGCCAATTCTTAATGTTTTTTGTTTTCTGAATTGTGCATTTAATTGTGTTTGGAGTTAAATGTTTTGAAAACTAAAGAATTATTGATTTTAAAAATCATGTAGCCCTCTCCAAATACTGTAATAAATCAGATTGTAGAGGTTGTCAGTCGTGACAAGGATTTGGGCATGGTCATAGTTAAGATTGGAAAAATGTTGTGAGACCTTTTCTGTAAAATATCTAACCTTTACTTCTAAGCAAATAAAGCTTTTATAAAGTGGACAAAACCATTTCAACACTTTCCATAATTCTTTCTTATAAAGTACTGTTTTATCTGTGCATATGTTGGGGGAAGTCATTTGGGTATATCGGATCAACCTGAAAGCAATAATTTGAAAGAAGGCTAACTGCAGTATGGTGTGATTGGCACACTCCCTTCTCTGAGAATCTGCCTTACTCCCATCTGTGAGATACCTCTGTGTTCCAAGGTGTAAGTGTAGATGATCTAGGTAATAATTTTTCTACTTAGCAATTTCAGTTTTGAATAATGTAAAATAATTATGTCTTTTATTTTAATAAAATATGTTGAATATGTTCCTAAACTACAGTATTGTTTGTCCTGACCACTTTGTTGGTGCTGCTATGTTCTATCTTTGAGTTGTACTCTACCTTAAAACTAATTTTGCCCAAACAATTAATAATAAAGATTTAATTTAATTAAAATCATTTGGTTCTGTGCAATTGAGAATGAGAGGTGAAAATAAGCATTGCATCTTTAAAACATTGATTTGAAATAAAAAGTAATATTACTGCAAATTAAATTTAAAACTAACTTCCCCCCAAATCCAGTCTTGCAATTAAATACTAGAAAATTCAGGCTATGAGTCAATAAATTCAGTTAATCAGTTGAACATACTATGCATTCACATACACGTTTCATGATGCAGAAAGCCAGTGTTATAGTATAAAATAGTACGATCTTTCACAGTTTATCAATATCACAGCCAAGACAAGTGGAAAATTAATTTTCCTGGAAATGCCATTAATGTCTTATGAGTGGGTGTCTTCACAAGGCAGGAGGCTCTAACACCATTGCAAAAATGTGTATGTTTATATTAGATTTTTCTATCCAAAGAGCAAATTTATCATCAAAACAACAACACTGATAGATGTCAAATTAATTCTGTATCACAATCTTGCCAATTCATGACTCACATTTCACAGTGAGCCCCTTGGCAGAAACTGTTAGATCTTTCAATGACATTCATGGCCCAGCAGCCAAACTGTCTCCATGAAAATTACTTCCTCCTGCAAAGAATCCACTTCCCTCTATCATTCTACTTGGACGTACTGTATCAAACGTACTGTTAATTTTATTCTGAAACTATAGGACTATCCATCTTTCACATTAACATTCTGAAGTCTTTTCGTTTGTGTCGGTATATTTCACAAAGACTTTCATTACCAGAGCATTTAAGGGAAAATAAAGAGTCCCTTAAGGGGGGAGTGGTTATGAAAAAAAAATATTTGCCTAATTCAGAACAGTTAACAAGAGGAGTATTGGAACTATTCATATATTGTGTATATAACAATCTAGAGAGTACACATTTATACACAGGACAATGAGAGTAAAACAGGTTCAACAGACCCAAAGATATAATAGCACATATATATATATTGGTGTGTGTGCACGTACTGTATATGTGGATATATACAGTGTGTTAAACATAATGTTGATTCAAATTATAGAACTAGGTATTAGCTGTTTTTCAATAATATTTTAAATGTTTTTAGATAGTCTGAGGCTTAGAAATGGAAAAAAACACTACTACTACTGTATAATTTAACATTAAATTTAATTGTAATGTAAATCATGTTCAATTAATCTCTTTGGGAAATGTGTGAATTTTGCACTTGAATGATAAGTAAATATTCTGCTATCACAAGTCCTCTGAGTGCTAGTGGTTAATGGAAGCTGCAGAGTTGCTTGCTGATGAACTTCCGGCTGATTCACAGTGACTCACTTAGCATTTCCCCTGATCTCTTGCTCACAACTGAAGCTTGAACTCTTCTCAGCTAACACCAGGGGATGTTCAATGGCAGAAAGTGCTTAACCATTTAGAAAATGTGTATATAAGGGTGAGCATATGTATTGGCAAATAGAGCTGAAACCTGAACTATTGTTTCCAGCACCCCTCTACTTCAAACAGGATGGTTAAAACATAATGCAGCTTTTCTGAATGCATGATTGTTTGCAGATCTAAGCAACCTATTAAGGTGCTTACATCTAGTTCTACCAAATCAGAACCATAGTTTTATATTCCTTCACAATGAAATATTGACATGGTTTTACCTATACTAACACCAATTCTTTCACATATATACAGTATATATATATGCTTCCTTCCTCTATTGTGTGGTTTTGAGGGTGATGAGGCTGGACAAATATTTTCTACAAGAGTGTATTTATAATTTAAGATATTTAAGTGGGGACCATGTGAGCTGCAAATGAACAAGTAAAGGTTAATTTCACACTGACGTGTTACCTGAAGAAAGATCCACTGCTGAAATGTGGTGTTTTTATTTATTCTAATTTACAGCATAGAGTTACCCCCTACTTGATCCCTTGTAATTATAGAGTCTATAATAATGCCTAAAATGTGTTACCCAAAAACAAACCACATTAGGAGTCTACATAACTATAATAACTTTACAACTTTAGAACTATATAAACAATACGTACAATTAAGAAGTAAGATACTCGTCAGTATCTCAAAATAGTTTGACATGATTTAATTGTATTTCAAAAATGTGTATTGTGGAGGGCAGCTTTAAATGGTTTGTAAATGCAAATATATGCCTGGCATTTAAGAGGCAAAATACAGTTGCTGTTCCTCAGAGGACTGAACCTCACCACCTTAAAGTGATTTACTCAAGGGATGAACAAACATTAGAGAAAGCCTGTTGAAAAGTTCATGTAGCTAAGGGTACAGATTGATGATTTTTTGGTGTCACTTGTGGTTTCTACTAATAATGTATATATTTCTTAAATGGATGTATAATTAGATTGATTGCATCCTTGCTGGAAGCTACAAAGTCATACTCTAACTGAACCAGTTTTAATGGTTTAATGGGTCGAAATAGAGCAGACAACTATGAAAGAGGACAGATCAGGTGTGTAAAGTAATACACAACAAGTATGAGATCAATGAGAATTCAATCCAAATATACTAGAAATAATTGTGTGACTGAAAGGAATTTCATCATTCAGGTCTGATTGTATGTGACCAAAACATGAAGACCCTTTTCCTACAGGGTTACACAAAATTAATTCTACAGTGTTATAGGCAAATTTGACTCTGTACATAATGCAGGTGCATATTTTAAAGGTATTAAGTCTATCATCAGAAGTGTGCATCATTATTAGCAAGTTCTATGATGATAATTATTTCTTAATACTGTATGTATCTCAGAATGAACTTTTTCATTGAAACTACACTTTACCAAGATCTTACTGTGCTGACAGATTTGACAGTCCAAAAAGACCTAGGCAATTTCATTCACTGTGTGTACTTGTATAATCATATATCACAATACCTTTATCAGTCAGACACAGGCAGGCAAAACTTGTTGCATCGTACCAAGGACTCTAAACATGTCTAAAACTGACTACCCATGTTCAAAATAGACAATCACAAAGACATGACATCTGACCTCCTGACTAATACCTTTTTAACAAGCTCTTCTCTGATGTCTGATCTTGATGTTTTTTTAAATGTTGGAGAAAGTATTTTGTAATCCATTGAACTCAGATGCATTATACAATTGGAATAATGGCATATCAGATCTGCTTTAATGTCTAATTATCTAATACTGTACACCAAAGACTTTCAGTGCATATAATGATTTAATATTGAACTGCTATGAAACTGTCAAGTTATCCCCAGTCCATTGGATTAAGTAAGTGTTAATGTTGCAAACCAAAGACATTGTTGATATCATGAAGGATCAATAATGTTATGAATTTGCATTTTAATCATGATGGATAATTTGAATGAGTGTCGTACTTCCTTAGGTAAAATATCTAGGAATAATCAGCTCCTAGCAAAAAGAACAACATCTAAATGGAAAGCTAGTAGTAGGGGAGTATACAAGGAATTTTGTATCACCCTTAGTCTAAAAAATAACTTTGTTGTATGCATCTATGTTGCAATACCAGAAATCTGTAGCATCTAGAACTTGTTACAATACCTCCATATGGATATCTTGTGGTACTTTTAGTTGATTACTGTAATAAACCTGGGACAGACTGCACTTTAGTGGAGTATTCCACGATCTTTTAAAAAGCCATATTGAAGTTATATTCTAATGAAAATATTGTTCAAGAACGGAACTGGAATGACATAACTGTAGATGATAATTAGATTTGTGCAAAAAAGTCCCTCCTGTTCTGAAAACACATTCTCATACTTATATATTTTAATGTAATGAGAAATTGTTCTACCACACATAATGTATTGGGTTTGTATTGTCCAGTACCAAATCTTTAACTAGTATGTGAAATTATTAGGTATAAAGCAGCTATAACAACAATGAAATTGAACCCAGAAATAGAAATAAAAATGTTGAAATCAAAATCTGACACTTAAACTTAAGAACACAGCACCCAATAGTGGTCCAAATAATAAAGGTCCCAATAATGAATTAGAAGTCAGTGAAAGCTATCTGCTCCCTTTGCAAATTTTTTTCAAGCAAAACCAATCTTCTCATGAAATTGGCTTTTGACTTCTATTTAACCTCTCAGATATATAGCAAAGGGGAAGATCATAAGTTCATCTGCTTCTGTTTTTGGATGTCATCAATATTGCTAAATTTGTATTTGAAATCTTAAGTATTTTTTCAGTCATTTGTTCATAACACTTGATAATATTTAGTTTTTCAGGTTAGCCAATTCTTCATTTTACTTTCTCAAAGTGACAAATTAATTCGTCAAAATATTTTATGAAATGTATGTTTAAATGTATTGAAATATATGTTCTTTCCATTTTTACAGTTGGAGTTTGATAATTTTTAATATATAGATAGCAAACAAGCTAAATAACATGTTCACAAATACATAGACAATATAAATATCCCTTCCAGTTTTGTAATATTTACTATATTATATACTAGAAATATCTAAGTAATTTATCTTTTATTCTTTAAAAGTTTGTGAATAATAGCAGAAAAAAAACATTTTTGAAATTACATCTAGTGAATAGAAGATCATTTTGTACATGAATTATATAATATATATCAAGCATGTCACATGTTATTTGACTGAAGATGTGTTAAATAAAACACAGTATGTGTATGTGTTAAATCCTTACTCCAGTATGTGAAATGCATGTAAAATACTTCAGCACAAATACTTCTTATTTTTCATATTTGTCTTTCAACACAGGCAATTTTAGTACTTTGCTACAGATGTGGAAAATTATGTAAATTCCCAAATGTTTAGTTAGGTATCAATTAGAATCTAATTACAACAGAACGTGCCCTGTCCTATGTAGTTTTTTAAATGTGTTAGTAAACAGTATGTGTGTTGTTTCAGGTTCTTACAGTCAGCCAGTCTTGTACATACTCATGCTGGCAAGTCTCAATATTTCAATTTCAACTTTAATTTCTGTCGAGGTTATAAGAGCAATCAAATCCAGCTGATGGACATCAGAATTAACTACAGAAAGGCTTAGCATACAAGACAACATGCTGAAGGCGTAGAGTTAATTTATTCTGGAAACAGGTTAGATTGGTATGGCCTCAGGTAAGAAAGTAGGGCTAAAAGTCCAGGCCTTGTGTTGACACAGTGCCATAGGATAGAATGGTTCAGCTTTGTGTTGAGGAAAGCAATTAGAAATGCCAAGACAACAGCTGCTGTGTCATGGGTTGCTTTTATTGATTATTTAGAAGCGTAACTGGCCAAACAGGATCCGACCGTGGTAATTCCTTTTCCTCTGATGAGTGCTGCACACAGGGAACTGCCTGCTGTTCCCCTCCAGCCACAGACATCTACTGCCCCAGACTGACTCCGGAAGCTTCCACTTCCGTTTTTTTTAAAGAGACAAATTGGCTTCCTGCAATGCATTGCAGGGAACTATGATCATAATATGGTATGTTTTGAAAAATATTTTAATAGTGTACAGGTACAATCAAAAAACAAATGTTTCCAATTTCAAAAATGTAAACTATGGTGTTAAGAAATAGATCTTAAGAGAAACAGAATAGAATAGGGTGGGTATGGAATCAATAAAAATTGGATGTCAAAAGATGTTTTATACTTAAAGATATTTAGCTTGTTGCAATAGAATAGTTTCATCCCAAGAGTGAACATATCAGAAGCTAGAAAGCAGTGGCCCAAACAGTTTGATAAATCAATTAACAAAACAGAGAAATAATTGATCATTTAAGAATTTCATATTTTATCTTAGTTTAGTAGATTACATTAGTAGAACACTGAAGAAGTAGCAAAGGAAATTTAAAAAAGTAAAAAAAAACGTAAAAACTGGCATAACATACAAGCAGCAGGATCATCAACATGCAGTAAAAACACTATTGAAGTGTTAACATCAACACACCATTTTCCTACTCTAGATACAATAAAAAGGTTGACAAAAGTGAAGAATTTACATAACACACTTTTTTTCATGTTTTTTCAATAAAATTTTAAAATGTACCTATTCTTGTAGTACAGGATTTATTTTAAAAAATTAATTAATGGATACTAATCAAATGGGTATATTTTCAGGAGACATGGCAAATCTCATATGTACATATGTCTCATAAGTACATATGTGACAGTAATACAGAAAAACCTGCTATGTGAACGAATGCTCTGATAAAGGCCAGAAAACCAAAAAACAATAAACATTCATTATTGTTTCAAGCTACAGTACAGGCAGAACATTTATCTCAAATCTGAAAATGCAAGGGGTTAGCGCAAATACTGTTTAGTACACTCTATGAAAAGTATTGCAATCACTGGAAATTAACTGTACAGTACAAGAACATCAGTGGCAAATAATTTATAACTACCACAAAATAAAACTACTTAAATACATTCAACACAATAATATTTGTTTTTTCCAATGATTTTCCAAAGACAAAATACATAGAAAAACCAATATAAAATAAAAGTACCTGAGGCAGAAGAACTACACATTCAATTACAGTAACCTGCAATAAGTGGCCAAAAACAATAGGAAATGCAAATAAAATCATCAATTTGTTTTATGATGAAAACATAATGTTTTAAGAGACAAGTAATAGGTTTATTCCATGCTGAAAAAAAGAAGAAAGAGAACACAACGTTTCGGCCGTGGAGCCTTCTTCAGGTGTCACACCTGAAGAAGGCTCCACGGCCGAAACGTGTTCTCTTTCTTCTTTTTTTCAGCATGGAATAAACCTATTACTTGTTCCTTTGCAGCCTACGCATGCTGACGCAGCTCCCCACCTGAACTACTATGTTTTAAGAGATATACAGTTGAAAAACGGGACTGCTGACATTAATACACACATTTGTTCTGCTTTGTTAAAAAAAATCAAATCCAGGTTGTTGTGGATAAAGTCAAGTGTTTTTTACAGTCCAGTAAAGATAATTACAAATGAAATATCTTTAATGGACTTTTATATGAAATGAAAGCCAAAAAAGTACGACTGAAACTAAATTTATCCTCAGAGACAAATACGAGATAAAAAGGATCTTCAATAAATCAGAACAGTGCAGTACATGCTGCATGCTTGTATAGACAGTTTTGGTAGTTTTTTAAATTGAAAATGTATTAGGGCCCTAATCAAATAAAATACAATGCTAGGGAAGCTTTCTTACAGAAAGAAAAGACTTCTGAGCACGAGAACAGAACTGAACAGAATACTAAAAAAGAACTATAAATAATGTAGTATTGATGTGTGATTTCAGGATCAGATCGAGTATGCACATACTGTAGGAAAAAGACGACAAATGAAAAAAGCCCAAAAAAAAGAGCTTATGTGCTGAACCTTTTGCAGTCTGGTTTATAGTGGGATCTTAGACTGTTTATCATCATTTATATGAACAAAACTATTAATTATATGAATAAAACCATTACTAATTCATGTGCCTTGGCCTTCTAAAAACCAGAGTCAGTTGAGATAAAAACAATAGGCACAATCTCTATTAATATATTGGATCATGAGCATGCTTTTTGAAATACTCCAAAACAATTGCAGATATAAAAATATGTTTTGAACAAAGTTGAATAATTACCAAATTTAAATTTATTTAAATGTAATAAATAAAAAATGAGAGTTCTGATAGATTTGTCATATTTAATTCTATAATGTGCTGTGTTCTGTTTAGTTATGTCATTCATAGGAACAATGTTTTAATTTTCAACAGCATTTTAAACGAACAATATCTTTCCTTACATGCAATGTCTCATTTTTTATAACTGAGAGGTTTGGAAATGTCTGATTTTAGTGTTGTTATGCTTAAGCTGTATGCCACCTAGAGTGCAATATCAGTTCAAATATCTCGGAAGATTAAAAGAACATAGTCACTTTTACATACTTTCACTCATCTTGAAGATTCACACTCATATTTAAAACCTACTAATCATTTTAGTAATAAAAGTTGTTTTTTTCTACAAATACTAATAATTTTATTGCCAAAACCATGCACTCTGATACCCTTCGAACCCTGATTCCAATATATTACAGCTACTCTGACTTCTAGTCTTTGCTTCAAGTCCATAAAGGTCATGCTATCAAAGAGAATAATGTGGCCTTTTTCCTTATGTTAGTGTCTGTAACACATTTGGAAATTGAAAAGTTATTTTAAAAATATTATTCATTTCATTATAAATCCCAGCAATTACAAATGAGAATAGCAGAAATGGATGCCAAATTACAAGAAAAATCTGGGTAAAATGAGATAGCTTAAAACTGTGCCTAACTGATGGAAGTCAAGTGTGTCCCAATTATTCTTGTAGCTTGGCCTCAGTTGCTGATATGATATCCTGGTGCAAACTGATACAGCTTGTCCAATTGGTTGTCGGGCATATATACATTATAAATTCCCTGCGAAAACGGTCCTGCGTCATGTTCCACCAGTTCTGTGTAAGAGACTGCAAGGGGTTTGAATGCTGAATACAATTATTTTCATTCCAAAAACAGATTTAATGCTGTTACCCACACATTTAAAATATGCAAATGACGTCATTTAAGCAATTTCAAAGTTATGTAATGTGCTATTATTGAACATTGATTTTTCAGCTACACCCTACACATTGTTTACTATTAAAAGGGCATTGATTTCACTCTCATTTGTGCTGCACAATGATGACTAAATATGTACCTGTATCAATGTTTTTTATATTTGCATTTTTATGCTTAATATGATTTGTATTATCTTTACATCATACAGTTTTAACGATGACTATTTTGTATTTACTTTATGTGTTTTTAGATCATGTTTGTGAAGTAGCCCTGAAAAAAATCTTTGAAGTAGATTAATAAATAATAGTTAGTGCTGCTTTGAGATCTCAGGTGTGATATTTGCCCTAGCTGCTGCTCTGCAGGGTGAGCTACCATTGGCTACCAGCTGGCCATTGCTCCACCCAACTGTCACTCAGTGCTAGTTTCTGTATTTTTGACAGGAGATCTGAATTACCTGGAGACATTTTACTACTTCATCACTTCAGGTGGTTTAGTGATGTTTAGGGGCAGCTCCGAGTCTGCTCAGGGCTCTGTTTTCAAATTTCAAGCCCCTCAGTGTTGTTTCCACTGAGACTCTATCCTGCTTTTCTTCCATGTTTTGTTGGATTCCCGAATTTTTTTTTCTTTTGACCCCATTTCCAGATCATTTCTTGGCTTGGTATGTACATGGTGTTAATCTCGGCTTGGACCCTGTCTTGCTTTCGACCTTGTTTCATTAGATTTACCCTTTGTGCTTTGGACTGTTTTGGATTCACTGGCTTTGACCACCAGTCTGCTCCACCATGGACCTGAATTATATTCCCTGCCTGCTACCCTATCATCTCTGCCTGTGTGCACAACTTTGCTGTGTCATTAAATCCACAACTTGCAGCACCACATTGTCTGTGTGCTCAGCTTGCTCAGCTCTCTTGCCAGTGCTTCCTGCTATGTGCATGAAGCACTGCTCAACTTCCTCCTTACCTCCTTACCGAGTGCTGCCGCACTGTTTCTCCTGACTTCAAGCTGCCTGTTCAGTTTCCTCATGTGCACACTGCCATTGCAGGTCTGCTCTCATATGCCTCACAGCTACCAAGTGGGTTCAACTTATGACTCTCGATACACTGCTGCTTCCATCGAGCAATTCAAGGAAATGGAAGGAATTCAAGGAAATTAAACCTTCAATGACTTTCTTGAATTCCTTATTGGAATTATACTTAGCATATACATGACTCTTCATCACACATTGTCTTAGAACCAATATGTCTACATGATTTCAGCATATGCTCCTATACTAGATTCTGACAATGAAAAACAGGCAATGATTTCCATATCAAGCACAACCTAATTCTTTGTAGCAGAAGGAGGACAGAATAATTCTAGGGGGAGGCTTCAATGCTAGAACTGGCATCTGAGCATCTGAGAAGGCTCTGTATGTTTCAGTGTACAGATGTTTTTAAGAGATGCGGTTCAGATTCCAGAAGGGGTTATGCTACATGCTAAATGTACTGTACAGATAATATAATTAATCATTTGTTAAATACTGTATTTTAAATTTAATTAAGAAAAATGAATACAATTTCTGACCACACTATATGAATTTAAACAAGAACAGGAAATATGTTGGAGTTCTCTGAAAGAAGGCTATTCAGTCACACTGAAAATAAACTATTTAACCTTTACTCAAAAAATATCCACCAGATACATGGACTTCAACATAAGGATTTGAAATGTTTGCAGCATGTAAAGTATCCATGAAGATCCCTTAAAGCTAAATTACACTTTGAGGAAACTGTGATATAATCCATTTACTACCTGAAAAAGTGGATGCATTGGCAACATAACTGCAGTAAGTAAAAGAACAGAATGAGGAACTAGCAAGAACTGAAGTAACTAGAAAATCCCTCATTCATATACTGCACCCTTTACTAATAGATACCTACAGGTAGATTCCTAGATTGTCAGTGGAAGCAGGAAACAGAAGCCTGTCATTATATAACTATATAGTAAGAAAGATACTGTCATGTAACATCACATTCCCAAGCAGGTTTACTTTACTTCATTACTTGGAAACAGATAGTCAAGATTTCGGCAGCACTCGGGTCGACATTATCCCATATACTAATATTCAGGCTCCATTATAAAGTTCAATTAGTGCAAGTGCCAGCAAATATACAAGGAAAACAGAAGTAATAGTTGTTGAAGAGTCTAATCTCGGGAATAATGCTAGTGAAATATACAACTAAAACCTTGAATATGCTTTTTCCCCTGAGAAGGTATGGTGAACATCATCTGAAGAAAACACTATTGAGGTGTGTCAGGAATCTAGAGACAATAGTCAAACACCTAGATAGTGTCAAGTTTTAATTAACAGGAGCTTAAAATTGAGAAAGGAACTTAAGTGTTTGCTTGGGTCTGAGACACTGTTTATCTTGGTTAATTTTTGGGTAAATGATTAAGAGTCATCAACAGTTGCATATAACAGGCAGTTAGACAGATAGAGAATAGGAGGACACAGAAAGAGGAGAAAGTAGGACAAAGAGACAGAAGAAGGGATGACAGAGAGAGAGGAAAGGCAACGAGAGATTGAACAGCAGGATACAAAGGAAGAGGAGAAGAGAGAGTGCCTGTCACGATCATAATCCCTCCTCTTAAAGGCGTTCTGACCCTCCGTCCCTTTTTCATATTTTAGTTAATTATGTGCACCTGCCACCTGTTTTGTTCCCATTATTTAAGCCTGGCCCTCTTGCTATTCCTAGCTATTCCTGGCCTTGTTATTCTGGTTTTATTCCCTGTCCCTGTTCCAGATTCCCTTCTGGATTTTCACCTTGTTTGTCTCGTCTTGGATGGATTCCCCGGTTTTGGGCTTTGGACTGCGTTACAGATTTCCCCTTTGGACTGTCTGGATCTGTTTGCCCTTGCCACCCCCCCGAGCACCGGATCACTGTTGTCACGTCCCCCTGTCTGTCAACCCATCCTGAACCTCTACGTCTCTTCCTTGTTGTCCTTCCCTACTTACTTCCGGATTATACCATCTGCATAGATGAACTACACTTCTCAGGAGCCTGGACCTGTTCCCATTACAGTGCCAGGCAGGGGTGTCATTGTTCTGATCAGCCTTGAAGACCAGATTTCAACCTTGTTAAGAGAACTTGCCATTCTGTTGTTTATAGGAAAATTGGATTTCCTCTATAAAGAATCCTTAAGCTAAAAATGGTCTCTCATGGTCAAAGGATGCATTTTTTGGAAATGGGAGATAGGTTTCCAATTCACTTGTAACATCCAGATATATAGAGAGGTTTAAATCTAGGTTGTATTCTGTTTGGCAGAAGGCAGGTTTATCTATGCTTTTGGGCCCATTAGACATCATATATAGCATTCAAATACTTGGTAGCAGACTGGGGTATTTCTGGTTGGTCAGGACATATGCCTTCGGGACACCTTGTTTGAAAATAGTGTAACTTGTACGTTGTATGTTTATGTTGTGTGTTGTGTAGGGGGTATTTGTCTTTATTAATAAATATTTGTTAAACCCAGTGTTTCTGATTTATTATTCTTTTCATTAAAACTGTACCAGATAACAAGGAACTTAGGATATTCTAATTATACCAGCTACTTGTATAAATTTATATTTTGGCCAGAATGTTTACAATTTGGGGGTTATGATTATTTATTTTTAATTACTGATTTTGAACACAGTGTCAAATGTCACACCATGGTTTCTAACTTCCATAAACTAAGCTTAAATTTCACAAACTTGACATTTTACTGTTGAACTTAATGACTCTAATTGATTTAGAGACTAATTAATATACATTCTGTATTCATGACCACACAATAGATTATGTATTTATAGCAAGGTCACATTCTCTGTTGAAATCAATCTACAGACATTTGAATTTATGAAAAAAAAAGTTTTTGAAAATTGAGACCCAAGAATGTTGGCAGTGCAAAATCATGTTATTTCCAATTTATAATCTCAAACTATATGTGAAAAAATATTTTTTATCACCTATTGTCTCTTGCTAGGTTGGCTTCTTCCTGCTTTTGCAAGTTCTTCCAGCAAATTGTCTTAAGTCCTTGAACATTTAAACTGCACCTTTCAAGATTTAATAATAAAGTTGAAAAAGTAAGACATAAGAGTAAGTCAGAGTAAGATGTTTCAAAATAATTTCTTTGAACTTTTCACAAATCTAAATATCTGTCATTCATATAGTCCCTTAACCAAAAATGTATGTTGGAGAAAGAATTACCAAAGATTTCTTTGTAATTCTTTGTAATGAGGCAAATAATGAGCCACATTATTTAATAATGACCCCAGCTGCCTACCACATGGGAATGGGAGTGTTCAAATTAAAGTGACCAATGAAACCAGTGTGCACATTGTGACAGGTGGGAGGACAAGTTGTGAACATGCGGTGACTCCATTTAGACAGAAAGACAGATAGAGGTTCTTATTTAAGACAGGGCTCTGTGGCTCTGTGGCAGCAATCCTAAAAACGTTTGTACTAATGTTCCTCTACATTTTTTATATACAGTAGTATGCTCTTAATTTGAAAGAAATTAAAGAAAATTCAGAAAGTGAAACATGCACTATTAGAAGGCAGTGAGGATCAGAGATTTTCCAGGGAAAAAGGATTTCCACAGACAATATATACAGGTAATATATTATCCTATGATTCTATGTGCAAAGGAAACCAAAGTAATTAATTTTGAAATGTTAAAAGGACATTCAATGGAAATATCAAAAAGCTGCTTGGTGGAAATGTAATTACAAATGATCAGATAGATTGGATTAATTTATTTTCAAAAAGCCATGCTTTTACATTCTTCTACAAACTATGGTTTATGTGGTTTGTAAACAAAATACCAATTCTCACTAGTGATGAAAAGTTGCTTAAGTGGATATTTTATTGCATTTGTAAGGAGTAATTGACTTTCTAAAAACCTTCAATTTCCTTTCTATGATAACATATACATACTGTATGCTTCATTTAGCAAAGAGTGTTTCCATTATTCATTCTTGAGTTCATACTACAAGTAATTCATATATAACTTATCTATAATCCAAGGTCAACTGCTTTTGTAACCATGTGTAAAATATAAATCCTCATTGTCAATTTACAGTATGCAACTTTAGCTTTTCATTTTACAGAATGCCATTTCATTGGTTAAATGGGTTAAATGAAAGCCTATTAAACCTTATTTTCTAAGGCCTTTTTTCTTAAAGTATATAATAAAATTGTACTATGTATAAGACAAAATAACTTTTCAACCAAAAGTAAAATCACAAAGGGATTCACATTCCACATATGGTCGGGCTAATTATTCTCAGGAATTATCAGAAATAATATTTTTGTCAACAATTTTATAAAAACAGTTTTATAAAAATATAATTTCTATAAAATTTCTTGGTTACTGTAACTATATATGGCATTTAGGTTTTACATTGGTAGCTTGTGAAGGTCTCTATTTGAGCAAAATACATATTAATTTACAAATTACAAAAACTACCTACCTGGTCCCAAGGACAGATGATACCTCCAAAAAACATAAAAAGGTATCCCATGGCAACAAGACATGCCCAGATTACCAAAGAGAAAATGCGCAACAGCTTCTTGAAGACTGATTCAATGCAGACCAGAACAAAGATTGTCAGGAAAATTGCAAGAGCCGTTGGGACAGTGATTACAAATGCCACATGGTCTTCAATATCCTGCAGATAGAAATAAATAATGTTACAAAAAGAACTTGGCTTTCCTTTATGGAAATGTGGAATTTTTTATCCCCACTCATCTCTCCAATTAAATGACAGAATGTAATCTGAAAAGTAGAAATTAAGATATCAAGATATAAATAAGAGACCTCCAAAAGTATGAGGTAATCAATATTACTGAGCTTGGCTGAACATTTCATTTTGCTATGTGAAATGACCTGCACTTCAGTGATGTAGTGAATTTTTAAAATCATATTAAGAAACAAGAATAGGATAATTACACCCTTAAAAGAAGAATGAAACACATTTTTATGCATCAGCATAAAGGCATCAGCTTGCAAGGTAGTGAACTATGATGATTCTCCAGTAGAGAATTTCCAATCAGATATCCAAACAATTAACATGTTAAATGTAATTGTCTGATTTCATTCATTTTATATTATTTGTTATGACCCCAGGTGTCTAGGGGTAAAGGGGTGTAACATTTAGGATGATTTGGACGCAGGTGGGGTTTGGTGCAAAAGTGATTTATGGTAAAATGAATAAAGTCACTGGTATGTAAAAAGGACACAATAACACACAGGGAAAGGGAACTAGAGCGGTGCCAAAGAAAAGAAAATAACACTGATTGGTCAAGAGTTAATAGAAAATGACGTAATACGGAAACAATGGTGTAATGATGGACCAATGGGGGAGGGAGAACAATCAAAGTCAGGAAGTGTGGAACATAGCAGCATAAACACACACGGGCCACAACTTTGGAACGTAACATCATTTTAAAGGTAAAAGCTTACTACTAAAATATTGAAATCAGTAGAAATACTAGTCTTCCAGAGGAATCAAATGGCAGAGGCCATTGCCTAAGAGCAAGCTGAGAAATGTATCACTGTGACCTGGATTCACAGCTGAAAACACAATGGCCTGCTCCACATTAGGTGGGTGTATAGCAAAAATCATTAGGGAAAAAATGTTCAAGAAATAGCTTATTATAATTACAATGTTCTACTCCTAATTAACAAACGGTGGTCAACTAATTTCACCCTACCCCTATCAACTGTGATGCAAAGATTTTTTGCCTCTTCTGATGTATTTGTAGAAAATATGTGAGCTCCAAAATATGATGAAGATTTTGGAAGTTAAAATTGTGTCTTTTTGGGTGTCCACACTCACAAACAATGACTGTCTATCAAATGAAAGTACAGCCTTTGTACTTTCAAATGATGTGCAGTATAATGTGTATTTCTCCACTGCCCTCCAATTAATTGCTTAATCACTCTGTTCTCCTCCCCACTGACAGCTGTTGTGTGGTGAGAATACTGACACACTTTGGCTGCTGTCACATCATCCAGGGAGGTGCTACATATTGGTGGTGGAGAAGACCCTTCATTTACTGTAAAGTGCTTTGAGTGGCATGTCCAGAAAAGGAATTCTTATTTAGTAGTGGTAATCTGCATTTAAATAAACACAGAATTAATTGATTAAGGAATCATTAGAAAATGTACTTTTATATCTAGAATGCAAATATGATACATTAGTCTACAAACTTCTATAATATTTTATCTACATTTTCCAGTTGTTACTGTCATGTCAGCCATCCTGAGGCATCCTTAGGCTAGTGGTTGCCTTGGAAACCATCACGTTCTCATGAGGGCTCACGGTTTTCCAGAGCTTCTGGTAATCCGTCTTAATTAATAATAATCCAATTTATTATTCAATTCCCGTTTTTCTATTTAATGCTTAGGCACTGTTTTGACGGCTCTTTCTGCTTTCATTTTCTTCACATTTCTCCACCCAGTTTCAAACTTTGACTTCACTCTGCGTACCAATTTAAGTTTTAAGCCTTCACTTTGCCTTGTGCTGCATCTTCAGCTTCATCCCTTCGCGTTGCCTGGCACAGCAGCTATAGCCTCACTTTTGCTCTCCATTCAGCACTCCAGCTTGCATACTGGCTCTTGATTTCCATCCTGGAATTCTGGACTCTTTCTACCTCATCTAGGACACCAGGGATTTCAACTACACTCTTCGTGTGTTTGTGTCTTCTTCATGTGTCTTTCCTGGTTTAGTGACAACGGCTTAACTTTCGACTTCAATTTATGGATCTTGTCTTTGGAACATAGCCAACTAGGAACTAGTGCTTTTTCGCCTTTCCCCTTTTGGATGACAAATTCTGGATCTGGAATGCAGCTTCTAAAAAACACCACTCTGAACCCGTTTGACCATGTTTCCTTTAATTGCCATTGGCAGAGGTTTGATAACTCTTACTCCGCGTTTCCAAAATCACCCCATCGGGTCCATTATCTTCAGTACCAGGTATGTTCTCTTTGTAACACCCATCACAGTTTTATAGAGTCCTGCCCTTGCTCCTTGACTTTTTCTCTGGCTGCCCTCTTTCCTTCCATCTTTCTGGATTCTCTCTTTGGGGTAGCCTTTTCTCCTGGCTTTTAGGGCACTTTCCTTTCTCTCACTTTTTGTTTTTGGGCTGTTAGGGTCACTTATTCTTTTCACCATTTTGTTCCTTTTCTTTTTCCCTTGCCACCTTCCAGCACCCTAGTTGGAGTCCATTGTAATTATTCCTGGGGAGCCAGGTGTCCAGTTCTTTCCAATGCTAGGTGAGCATCACTCTATAAGCCTGAGCTCCCTGAAGATCCCATGTTCTGGTACTCTGACTGGGACTGTTCCCTGCAACTGTGCTGAACCAGGGATACTGGTATTGTGAGAAGCGTAAGGACAGAGTTCCTTTTTCACCTGTTCCTGTCAAAGGTCTCTCCCCTGTTGATCCAAAGGATGCCTGGGTTCCCGATTCCAGCCTTTCCCTATTTTTGCCTGGGATGCAGTTAACTGGCTTCTAATAAGTCTAATGTTCCTTCCCCTGTTTCCCTTCTCTTTTCCATTACTGACTGGATTACCACCCACGTGGCTGTATCCGGCCTCGTCCTTACAGTTACACTCTGAAAGTGTTTATTGTTGTAGTGACTACAGAAGTATTTCAAGGCACGTTACAGCTCAGCATTTATATTTAAATTGTTAAAATGGACTTGCTGCAATCTGTTTTTATATGTGCTTAAAATACTGTACATTCTGCCATTTCCAAGATACAGACACATAATCAAAAAACAGAAAGGTTCAATGTCCTGGAGAGACTATCAGAGAGATGTAAATATAGCTATATATGATGTCAGGATATATTTAACAGCTAATGCTTTTTTACTGAATGGAGGACAATTTTGTTATTGGATTTTTATAACACAGTACACTCCAAAAGTACTGGGACAGTCAAATATATTAAAACCAAGTCAATGTGATTGTTATACAGTACTAACAAGAATTGTTTAAATATAAAACTAATTTTATTTTGCATTATTCAGTTATGCACATACATTTGACCATGTTAGAATAAAAACATACCCAGTGATTTTGATTGAATATAAGTATTGGAATATATTCACTTTAAGTAATTTTCAGGGTGAAGAAAATCAATATTTGATTGCACATCTTTCAGTAAACAACCTCAGTACTAATTGTATTTTGTCCATTCAGCTCACCAAACTCTTGTTTGGTGATGCTTTGCTTCGCAGAACCTCTGCTGCGTCTTTGAATTCTTGCCAGTTCCTGGGGTGCGCTGATTTATTTTTTTCTTAGTTGTAAAATACAAGCTTGTTTGGATTTAAGTATGGAGATTCCCTAAGAATATCACACTTGTGAAGTGTGGGATGCTTGTGAAGAAGCTGGTGGGGTCATCTATGACAAAGGGAGGAAGATTGGTTGGCTGTAGTTTTCACAGACAGAGAAATGATTGACTGAATCTTTGTATGTGCAATAGACATATATTCTCTTTGGTTTCACTGTAACCTATCTTTCATCAACTGTGATATTTATTGTTGCTTAACTGCCTCCTTCTGATTATAGTTCTTTATGAGTCTTGTCATTAGTAAGTAGAACTGTATTATTTTCCAGTTTATCCTTTACTGGCTTTAATGCTTGAGATGAATTCTCTGTTTTTTGTATTATGATCTTCATTTTTGGGGCTCTTCTAAATTAATAACATTCCTTTAATGTAAATTATTTAATTTTGAAGAGCTTTTTGGATAGTTTTTTTATCTATTGGTTGGCCGCTTCATGCAATTACAATTTTAAACAATGAGCACTTTAAACATTTGAACTCACCATCTGTGCTTATATGTCCTATAGCAACATGACTCATTGCAAAGCACTTTCAAATGGTGCTCACCATGAAAAACTACTGTATCAAATAAAATAAAAAAATATGGAGTGATCAATTTAAATAAACAGTGAACACTGTGAGGAACTGAGAAGAGCAGGATAACTAACCACCCACTATTAGTATGGCACAATATGAAAGCTTTGAAAGAGGACATGGTGTAGCTACTAACCATATAAATCATCTTATCATTATAAATCATTGAGGTTTCATATATACACTTAATAACATGTAAATAAAACCCTGTATATTAATATGAATACACCATGTCCTCTTTCAAAGCTTGAATATCTAATACTACAAGAAGTGTTTATGTTAAAGCAAAAAAGATATTTAAATCAATTTTCAGATCCTTTAGTCACTGTCAACTTAAGATTGCATATACATTTTCTTGTAATGTCGCAATAGGCAGTAAACCACAAACAACTCCCACTCTGGCCCATACACCCAGCCTTTCAGGACAAGGAATATATTGGAAACAACAAACTCTGGGTGAACACATTATTTACTATTAAACAATTAATTTTGCTCTCGGTCTTTTCAGGAATTCTTTGTCTAGAGGGGAGTACAGAAGAATAATGTTAATTTAAGTATTACATTTAAACAATTTTATGTTCATTATAATATTCTGCATTTGTAATTGATAGTCTTAATTCTCAACTTAAATTGTAAGAGTAACAAGGAGTTGCCTTTTAGTCTTATATAATAGTGAGTTTTGAATGACTGGGGTTACAATTTATATATTGTTTGTGCTACAATGTTTTCTTTGCCAAATAATACATAATGCATCCCCTGACAACAAAATAAAGCACTCATAGCACTTCAAAATTATTGACTTTAAATAGTTTTTCTTTTAGAAATGGTTCTGTATAATTGTTTAATTTAAGTAAATAAACTGGCTCCATTTTGTCAGTGAATTGTGCAACTTATGTTTGTGTTATCACTCAATAGATTCTAATTCTAATTTAAAAAACACAATTCTTCAGGAATGTTATTATTGCTGGGAAGAATGTGATCATTTCTTCAGTGAAGGTACTCAGATAAGACCCAAAATAATTTATTACATCCAAATGCTTCGGTTTAGTGCTAGACAATTTAGTTTTTACAAAATCTACATTTAAAAACAAAACACACAGCCTAATGCTACTTGTGTAATAATGACTTTCTTGCAAGGTGAGAATGTGACAGTCATGGCATGGCTGCCCTAATCACCAGTCTAGGCCTTGTTGAACATTGGTGGGATATGCTGGGATGATGTGTGGCATATAAGGCTCAGAGAACTGTGAACAGGCTAATGCACAAGCTTTTTTTACAAGAAAAATCGGAGACAATTCCACAAAACAGGATTTGCAACGCAGATCTACAGTTTATATTGTTTCCAATGATGGTCAAACCACTACTAGCCTCTGACTTTCAGAGCAGATTCCCCTGCTGATCAAACCTGCTGATGACAAATGGTAATCAGAAAAAATAATGTGCCTACTGTATGCTGTATCTGTTCAATAAAATGTGAGTACATCTGCTGCACACAGATGTGAAAATTTACTTGCACATTTTGTGAATATGTTACAGCTAGAAGTTTCTTTTGATGGTAGGTATAAGCTTTTGTTTCAAGGACATCCAGCTGGGACATACAGGACTAGATAAAATCTAGTGGCTTCCACCACTTTAAGAAGACAAGCAAAAAAGCGGTTTCAGCATCCCAGAAAGTGTAAGGCTGACATGCTGAATCTGGATATTGCTGGCTTATAGAAGTTTTGGATTGTTGTTTTCATTTATGTTATTTGCTGAAAGGCAAATATGCTCAAGAATGTATACATACCCTGTACATATACTGTACTTGTACAGTATGTGCAGTGTCTTTGTAAATACCTATTGTTTCTTGATGTTATATTAATACATCTAATCATGATTCAATTAATTTTCTGCTTTAAATCCATGCATATGCAGAAACTAGTACACAGATTTTTGAAAGTCTTCCCTTTTTATGATTATTTTTTTCTAATGTGTAATACCAGACAAATGAGACTATAAATAATAAAAAAGAAGATATTACTTTCTTAGTTAATGATTCATGTGAATGAAACCAAATGTAATGCTAATCCTCAAAAAGGATGCTCCTCATTCGGATATTGATAATATCCCTTAACAGAGACACTTTGTTAAGACAAAAAAACAGTAAATGTACCCTATATTTCCTCATTCTTTTTCTTGATAAAATTGATAAACATCTGTATACTGTATATACATTGTGCAAAGCAATGTACACAAGTTACCCAAAGCACCAATGTAGGAAAAGTGGCATATTATCTAGTGCATCACTATGTGTGAGATATGACAAAGATCCAGATAACTGAATTACTGTCACTGCAGGTGAACCGTATAACTGAAGGGTTCTATCAAACCAAAAAGTGACACAGGAGCTCAGGTTGCAACAGATTTTAATGCAAATTAAAACCACTGAATAGTTAAAAAGAATGAATCATAAAGTTAAAGTAAATGTAAAAACAAAGTGCACTCTACATACATACGGCTAAAAAAGATGAAGTATTTGTTAAGTGGATTTCTGTAGTCATTATAATTGTCTTATTATCTGGCACAGATTCAGAGCTTTTGTAAAAAAATATAAAAAAAATATAGAGAAATAAACATAATTATATTCTGCTATTATAAGAGCAAATGCAACTCAGTTAGCCAGCATGCAGTACCAAAATGCTTAATGTACATTAAAACATAGTGACTTACTACATCTGCAAAATACTAAAGAGACAAGTAATAAAGGATATTGTGTGTTAACAGCAGGATCTTAAAACTATCCCTAGAAGGCACAGACAAGCTATAAAGGCTTTTCAGAATCAATGTGATATGCTATGTACACCAGAAGCAAATCTTGACAGCAGATTTAATCAGTGTATGTTGGGAGCTACATTGGAAAGTATACAATTTCATTTTACATTTCAAGAACTTTATACATTTTTCACAATACTGTTTTTAAATCATAATTATTCATAGTCATAAATATTTAACTTTCCAGAAATCTTTAAAAAATGTTATGCATTCCTTTACAAAATTAATGCAATTAATTATGGTTCAGTAGTTCAGTTAAAATTAAGGTGGAGTAGGAGCCTGGCTGAGAGAATAACAACCTGTCCTTGAGGATAAGGCTGTTGGAATCTCTCACCAGGGAGTTGCAAAAATATGTGATACTGTATATAGAGTCTTCACCACTATGTTGCACTTTTTGGGCAGGGGATACTCCACTCCGCCACTGTCAGTTGTTAGTGGGGAGAAGAACAGGATAACAGGATAACAAAGCCAATTCATAGATGTGAATTATTAGGAGGCCATGATTGGTAAACTCCAGTGGAAAAGTTGACCAGGACATTGGAATTAACACTACTGCTCTTTTTGAGAAATGCTCTGGGATTTTTATTGACCACAGATTTTATGCCTCATCTAAAGGACATTTCTTTTTAACAGTATAGTTTCCCCATTGCTATCACGTTGCAGGGTGATATTGGCAGACACGATGTTGGCAGACACGAAACTATTTATAATTTTTATTTGCACAAAAAATTAAGATTAACACGTGTTTCAGCTATGATAACCTACTTTGTAAAATAGGCATTTTGATGAATGGACATAATATCCTTTTTTTTTAATAAAGTAAAAATCATCATTGTAAAAATCTCATGTAATAGTAAAGTTAATTATAAGCCTCATTTAATTGCAAAAAGCTGTCATGTTGTGCTGGGATTAATTAACTGACTGGCATAGATTTTTCAATTAATAGTTTTACATTAAAAAAAAACTTGCAATTCAATTATTTTCAAAAGAATATATCCTAAATACTGTTTTTTTCATATAATAAATATCAGCCTCTCTCCTTTCGGATGCAACTTGTGAGAAATAAAAACTTTTACACAAGTCGTTAATTGAATTACATACTGCTACCCTTAGTGTGAGAATTTAATGATTAAGATGTTTGTTCCTAGACAGATTGGAATGATGAAAAAAAATATCACTAATGTATAGCAATACTGCAAAATAAAAACGTAAAATGGTTATATCACCAGTTTAATTTCAGAACAATATAAGCAAAAACAAATTGATAGGTGAACATTTAAATTTACAGGATTCCTTTCTTGGAGCACTTTACTTGGGCTCATTACGTTTAATCATATTGTCACTACTTTATATTTGTTTGGTGAATTTCAAAAAGAGAAATAAGAACAAAACATAATATTGCCATATCGTAGGAAATAATCCAAAATCAAATGTACTAAATACAATTCCTCATTTTTAAAAAAACAATAAGAAAATCATGACTTTCTTTCTTGGAAATTAACTGCAAGAAAGAAAAATTGACTTGCAAAATAGAATTGATAAAATGTGAAGCATTTAAAATGCCACACATACTATTGATAACAATACTCATTCATTGTTTTTGAATGCCTTTCAGTATATCATTGAAATTATTTGAATGATAAAATGCCAATTTTATTCTTACTGATTCATGAATGCAAAAGTCAATTTGTTCAGAAAATTAATTTTAATCCTTTTGTGGTATTGTAGTATTACAGCAATAGGAGCATTACACTGAAGTACAGGTTACTGGCAAGGACAAAACAAAAAGAGTGGATCTAGTTACAATGTAGTTGATTCCTTTTTCATTATTATTCACAAATTCAACTACCTTTATAATTTAGCTTTTGTTATATCAACATCATGTTTCATCCTATCATGCTTGTTTTGAGATAAATGAGGCTTTATTTCTCTTGACACACCACTACATTCCGTGAGTAGTTTGAGCTTTGGTATGTTTAGAAATGTTGTGAACATGTTTTCTAAACATTTAAAAAAAAACATATTTAATATATATATAATATGCACACTCTTAAACAGGAGCTTGTCACATGTTACTTGAAAATATTTTGTCATTACAAATATGAGAAAACATGCTGTTACACTGCAAACACCTTTTAAGGTACATGATTATCAGGTCCAGATTTAATCAAAACTATTATATACAATCAAAATGTTAGAAACTTTTCCTGAGAGCTAATGTTTATGTCTAATAGAAAGGTTCCA
Source organism: Atractosteus spatula (assembly GCF_055471065.1). Classification (NCBI taxonomy): domain Eukaryota; kingdom Metazoa; phylum Chordata; class Actinopteri; order Semionotiformes; family Lepisosteidae; genus Atractosteus; species Atractosteus spatula. Next base: position 63,723 of record NC_142717.1, on the reverse strand, counting down.
TAAGGTACCAGACTTGAACATTTGGATTGGACTGTAGTCTGATATTGTGATTTAATATGTGTTATCATACTGTATATTGATGGTAATTTGAATTCAGGCTTCTTTGAAAAAAATACTTAGAAATAAATATTTATGACAAAATGTTCAAAGTGTGACATGTAAAATCCTTAAGATCTCGAAGAGAAAAAACTCCTAAATCATTCTGTAATTAATAAAGTTGTACCTCTTATTAAGTTTAGGTATGTTTTGTGGGGTGGGCGTTAATATTTTGGGGGCAAAGTAATCAAACATGTTGTGGACTGCTTTAGCACAGGCTTTTGGCTAAAGGGAATATACACAGACACCACAGCACATTGGATCACTTTATTGGGATCAGAATGGTAAAAGGACTAGTCTGATATTGTTAAAATGACCTTGAGGAAACAGCATTTTATTCATGACACCAACAGTAGTGTCACATTGCATTTAGGCAGATATGAAATTAAATCGGCAGATTGGTAAACCTGAAGGTATATATTTTACTAATTTTTAAATGTTTTTATTTGCTTAATTTAACCATCTACTATATATGTACATTGGTTACAAAATTTTTGGAAGATTGGATTCTTTACTATATTCCTAAATACAAATCTTATTCCAACCATATATTTTCGCTGTCTCTAAATTGCTGTTTCAGACACACCCTCACAGTACTTCAATATGAACTGCCAGTAAATTAAGGGAGTTTGTTTTCTTCATCTGATAACTGACACAATTCAATGTTACGTAAAATTCACAGGTACTGTATGACTGTATAATAAGGGTGGATACATATTTAAACAATATGTCAAAAAACATTACAAGACAAAATGTCATTAACTATATTTCTACAGTCTAGAGTCACAATGTGCCACCTAAACAGCTATCACTGAAGCAAGTAAATCAGATTCCTTTTTTAAATAGAACTAACATTTTTGACTGAAAACAATGACAAAGAAATTACTGAATAATTAAAGAAACAACACTTTTATTCATGGAAACAAAGCCAAGATCAATCAGATCAATTTAAAGGTAAAATCAATTAAAAACTGTACTTCATAAATGAAGCACAACATAAGAAAAACTAAAGAGGAAATATTAAATCCAGTTAAATTGTAGGTTTAACATTTGTGATTTTGTAATGTTGGGTCAAATTCTTTCACAACTTTTAACTAAGCAGTCTTTAATATCAATATTTGTAGAAAGGATTGGACTACTAAAAATACTGAGAACATAGATGAAAAGGTACTGCACATGTGTATGGAAAATTAGGTGTTTTTCAAATTAAAAGAAGAGCCCTTATGTAAGATTTCTTTTGTATGTGTGCATGCAATTGATGGAAATGCTCCTGGAAACATAAATAGCACTTGCTAGGCAGAGAGCAATGGTCTAACTCTGCTGTTCTGTCACTAGTTAAATGAAGCATGCACTTAAAAAGAGCATAGACCCTTTTAAAGCCATCTCATTATATTAGCGTTCACTGAAGGATCTTACCAGCCCAGAAGCAAAGAATACTGTCAGCAGAGCAAGGCAGGCTCCCATCACAATCAGAAGCAGAAAGACTATCAGAGGGTGCTGCTGGCTCATGCAGTAGTATGACTCGTAGAGCCAGTCTGTAGACTTCTGTTTACCCCTGGTATTCTCAGTCCTATCCAGCAAATAGCGTCTCCTTCTCATCGCTTCTCGCCACATGGAAACTGGTGTGGAGTAGTCTGCCTTATCCCCCTGTTTTGTTTTTAAACCCTCACTTAGTTCATTTGAATTCATTGAACCTCTGTGCATCCGATATGTGGGTAAAAAAGCTTGAAATGTAGTCCGTAGCATCGTTCAGGCAACATGTTAAACTGGAATGAAGTGAGTGACTGAGGGAGAGACAGAGAAAGACAGAGAGGGAGGGAGAAAGGCAGGGAGAGAGAGGGGAGAGAGCTACAGAGAGGGGGGAGAGAAAGAAGGGGGAGGCAGAGGGGAGAGAGTTTACTATAGCTGCACTAATGTATTATGCACAGCAGAAATTACTTGTTCTAGCACTGCCTAAGTGCTTTCATTCTTAAAAAAATCCTAATTTTTTAAGTTTTCATTAAGCAGTGCACTGGAGATTTTTCTGCAGTCATCCTTAAGATACAGGTTCTATCTTGCATTGTATATTCATACATACTGTATACCACATTCTTCTTAATTCTCTGCTTTCATATAAATGTATTTTGCATTGTTTTCTGCATATTGCCATTCCAAGAAGAATAAATCCAGAAAGCTTGGTTTATTTTCTCTGTCATATTCACATTTCTTTTTCCTGTATAATGGAGATCAACCAATCTAATCCTGTGTCTTGGGAATTGTTGCAAGTCCGCTCATTCTGCTCATTGTAAGGAGTCATGCAAAGCAGATTAGAGACACAGTCACACCAGATGTTTAAAAAATGTGTAAATAAGAAAATCAAATAAGTTCAACCCCTGCACCATTATTTAGTCCTATGATGATATGATGATGTAGTCCTATGAAATACATATTTTTTATTATTGACAAATAATTGTCTGTCATTATTTAAGCCTGGTGCTCCTGCTATTCCTGGCTCAGCACTGGGAGATGGATGCCCGGAAGCCCGCCTACCAGCGGGTCCAGAAGAGACCCGATGGCATAGGCTTCACCATGGTGTCCTGACCATTTGAGTCCGGGGCTTGGAACACCTGGCCTCGTTACCCTGGTTTTATTCCCTATTCCTGTTCCGGATCCCGTTCTGGATTTTAAGCTTGTTTGTCTCATCTTGGATGGAACTCCTGGTTGCTGGATTCTGGACTGTGCCCCGGATTTCCCCTTTGGACTGTTTGAACTAGTTTGCCATCGCCACGCCCCCAAACACAGGATCACTGCTGTCAAGCCGCCATGTCTGTCAACTCATCCTGATCCTCTAAGTCTCTTCCCTGTTGTCCTTCTCCACTTACTTACAGATTATACTGTCTGCATAGGGTCCTGAACTACGCTTCACGGGAGCCTGGACCGGCTCCCGTTACAAGCTTCAATGGATTAACCAACACTTCTGCTGGAAAAGGATTCAATGAGCTGATGTGCATTTATCTAGTAATTCAAATATACTGAACATCTCTGAAACATCGTTGATCACCATGTTTGCACACTCTGAAAGCTGACCCACACCATAGCAGAGCTTGAGCTATTGGATCATTCCACATTGATCAGGTCAATGAGGTGTCTGTAACACAATCATTGCAGTGTGAGGTGACTATGATTGATAATTAAATTGTGACTTAAATCTTTGCCTCAGCAAGAGGTGCTCAAATGGCAAAGGTGAGATTTAATTTTAAATGAGTTGTGAATGATATTGGCGATAGAGCTTTTTGGTGTGCAGTATCAGATATGTGAAACTCGGTGTCTGAATACATAAGAACCTCTTCGACTGTATCAATTTTTAAAATTTGCATAAACATGTATACTTTATCTTTTAATGCAGAATTTAGTTTTACTTTACTTTTATTGAGTCAATTTACTGTGCAGTGGTTAGCGTTTCTGCCTTACAGCACTGGGTTCAATTCCTGGGGTGCTGTCTATGTAGAGTTGATATATTCTCTGTGTTCATGTGGGTTTCTTCTGGGTACTCTGGTTTCCTCCCACAGTCTAAAGATATACTGGTAGGTTATTTGGATTTTGGGAAAACTGCCCCTTGTGTGAGTGTGTGCATGTTTGTTTCTGTCTGTCCTGTGATGGACAGGCATTCTGTCAAGGGTGGATCCTGCCTTGTACTTGTTGCTTGCTGGGATAGTCTCCAGCTCCCGCTGACACAGAAATTTATAAAGCAGTTACAATATTGATGGATGGTTGGAATTTCTTGTGCATTTTTCATTTTTGAACAGTGAAACACAAACCAGAGGACACAAGTGGAACCTCTCCTTCAAAACGGTGCATTTCAAACTCAGATTCAGACTATTTTTCTGATAATGCACATAAAAATATGTATTCTTTTAAAGACCACAAACTTCATATTTGCCATTTTAAAAGTAAAAACATAATATAACAAAAGCAAAATGGAAGGAATAAGCACAAAAAACTCTGTATGGGTCTTTATTATAAATTTGAAAGGAGCTCTTCTCTAGCTTCTCTGATACATGTAGGTGTAAATACAGTAGCTGAAACTCAAGTGAAATCTGACCATTTAGAGATTTGGGGGTAAGTTTATACAGTAGGTGTTCAGAGATAAGCCATAGTGTTATCTGTTTCCCTTTGTTTGTCCCCCTCTCAATCAAGTGAAGATCAAGCAAACTTTTATGTGTCTGTAGCACTGCCTGTAACTCAACAGCAACAACAACAACAATTATATACCTTCTATTCTTTAACTTGTTATGAATGTGTTTTATTTTGGAATGCTAAGAAAATCATGTCATGCCTGGCTTTATAAAACCTCAGGCAGAATTTTGTGCCTTTGTTCTATCAGTCTCATATTTTTATCCAAAGTAGTAGGCATTATTGGACAAGCCCCAGAAAAAAATACCATCCTAGTTGTCTTACAACTCAAAACTGACTTTTGAACAAAGAAAATATATTTTTTTTCCATTTTTGTTTTAGATATTTATTTCCAGTGTGTACTGAGTAAGACAAAACAAACTGATGGTTCAGGCTTGATGCCCTAGGGGTGACCTTGAATTCAATCTCTAAACCAGGCCTCTTCTGTCTATACTTTGCAAGATAAAGCAGGATGTTTTAAGTCACATCCATCCAGGCAGAAATAGCCTTTAGAGGGCTGGGGCTGAAAAGGTTTTTTTACAGTATGTTCTTTCTTTTTGCTTCTGTTATGTTTGTTATATGCATAATACTGTACAATGCTTTCAGAGATTGTTTTATAAAAACACCTACCATTTTACTTATATTTTTCTTGCTTCTTGCTACTGAAAGTTAAAACATACTGTATATAAAATACACAATATAATTTACTATAGAGTGAATAAGAGAGTTTCAGATCAAAGTGGTCAAAGTCCACTTCACATACTAGTGCATTGCATATAATATTTCAATACAAATAAAAGTTAAGTTTGCAGCATATATTGTTACAATTAAAATAAACTCCAAACAACACTCACTGTCTTTTCTCCAATATATGAAACAAGGGTTTACCCAAATTTGTGTAATGTATCTAAACATCTATAAATAACAAAAAACAATTTACTATACTGTCTGATACACTGATTTTTTTTGCATGTTTCTGCAGATTTAATCAATTTACTATATTTCAGTTATTCGACGTAACTGCCGTTGTGATGGCAAAGAATGCACCCACAGATACCAGAACTATGCAATATGTTGAGACTTACTTGTTAAAGGAACCCTCCTTTATAACAGTGAGCAGTGGAGCATGGAGACACTTAGGAAATTCAATATATTATCTTTCCTGTTCTAGTATGCACAGAAAACATTTGTTTTTAACATTTTTCTAACCAAACACAGAAAATGAACAGAAATAATTATATTGCATGTATGTTACAAGATTTAGTTGTAGTCCATAGAGAATAGTTGCATTTGTTTTGGTACTGAAGCATGAAGTGTTAACTGTGAATGAAGCTTTTATCACCAAATTAAATAATTCATTATTATAACACTAACCATAAGAAAATGTTGACGATTTTACAAAGCTCAGCTTTTAGTTAGATGCTCAAAAATCAATTTAAAGCATGCAGTGACAAGCTCTATTTTGTTTTATTTATGTAGAAAACTCATTCTTCAGCAAAATAATTCATTTTGTGTTGTGATTAAATAAAAATGATAAATCTCACTAAAACAATAAATAAAAATGGATGCATAATTGGATATCTCTAAATGGAATATCAACTGAAAACACTATTTTAAGTGTTTTATATTTTAAGGGCAAATAACTCTGGAACTGTACGAACATCTAAACTAAAACAGATTACAAAATAGCATTAAAAATCCTCTCAATAATTACAAATTAAGCTGTAATAAGAATCATGATGTTTGAAGTTGTTTTGAGAAAATATTTTAAAATACTCGAGTCTTAGAGACTATTGTTGCTAGGATTGATTTTACTCACTTATTAGTCTTTTCTTGAAGCTCAAATTGAAACCCAAATTAAAAACCCTCATTCATCCTACAAATTCAATGCCAAATGTGGAAAAATGCGCTGAAGTCTTCTGTATACTCTGTGTATCCAATAGAAATCAGCTAGCAAATGCTAAGATTTAAATGTTCTATTAATAATAAAGTGATTTGATTTAAATCTGGCTCTGTAAACCAAAGTTTCAACATATATACAGTATATATATTTTTCAGTGTGGAACAAAACTTTTTCTGTTACTTTGTATATACGAAATAAACTTGCTTCCTTAGTTTTAACTGTACCACCCCGTATTAGATGATAACACAAAGTTAACAATATTTATTTAAGAAATAAAACAACAGAAACTGTATGCAGAAAGAGGCATAAAATGTTACAATTGCTATAATATGTTTACAGTCATAGGGAATGTTATTAAAAAAGTTTCAGACAGGATTACATTTTAGAATTAAGAGGACAAAAAGGAAAATAATTTAAAAAGCCATCAGTTACAATGTACTATTAGTATGTGTTTAGTTTTTATCTAGAGGAATGACATTTAAATTTCCCTAGTTTATTAATAATGGAAAAAATAATCCCTACACAAGTATACTATAATGAAACTATAATGTCTTATTTTAAAAAATATAAAGTTACCTAAAATTGCTAATTTAAAGTAGCTGTTAATTCTATGTAACTGTGCTTGAATAACTCCTGCTGGCTTAATAAAAAATAATATGGCAATGGGATATGCATTTTGCTTGTTGAATCACAATGAATTTATGCTTTTATATTATCACATGTACAGTAATAGTAAAAATATTTATGTTGTTAATTGTTTTCAGGGTACCTACCATTTATACTACCCCATTTACTGTATCTATCACGGATGTAAAAAAACTGAGATCTGTGTATTTCCTGTTTTCCTTTTCACAGCTTATGTGTTATACATTACAAAATGAATTTCGTAAGTGAGGATGGTGTGGGGAGGTTTGTCCATCACTGTCAGTTCGTCAGTCTGGCAAGTTAACACCAGAGTATTAAGAACATTATCACTTTATATTTATATTTGCAGGCCCATTTTATTCTTATCAGAATTTTACTGAAGAACTGAAATCATAAATCAGGAAATCATAAATCTAGTGACTAATGTTCCAAAGTCAATCAAAACACCCATGTATGTATGGAATTTCTAGGTTAAAAGTCTAAGAAATGAGAAGTGTAGAAAGAATAACAACATTCTAAAAAAGAGAGAATTAAAATTAAATTAACTTACAAATGTACTGTAAAACTTTAAAGTTAAATAATACTGTAACATATTGTAATATTTAAGTGAACCATTTCATACATAGCATTTTCTATTGTTTAAGAGCCATCTTTGTTTTAAAATAGTAGAATAAAGAGCAATTTGAACTTTAATCCTTGTTCCTCTACTTTCTTCACTTTCAAAAGCCCAAGGTCAAGTCTCTTCATGTTTGACATTTTTCTCATCTCCTTTCATAAGACTGCAAATGGTGCTTAGAATAAATGTGTCCTCTAAAATGCACAAGAAGCTGCAACTAATTTGCTAGAAGCTCTCATAACAATCTCATATATAGATTTAATCCAAATAGTTTCTGTATTGAATGTGCAAATGAAGACATTTTAATAAAATACTTTTGGATAAGATGACTTTTTTATAAAACCTTATTTACTTAAAATCCATTATAAGAAAAGTGCTGCTGCAACATAATCTCAGTGACAAGTGAGTTGACAGAATAAGTGTACAGTGGTTCTGAAAGACACACTGTTCTTTTCCTCTTCAGTAGGTTTACTATGGAATATATCACAGGAAAGCACAGTAAGGCATTTGAAACCATTGACAGTCCAATGAACGGACAGTAAATTGTACATAAGCATTTTAATTTGTATAACTTTATATTATGCAGTGTACCCTTATTTAATTGATTTTAGTAAATATTTTAAATAAAGGTCAACGAAAGTATATTGAAAACATGAACAAAAAAATCTAATCAAATAATTAGGATATATTTTTAGTTTGAAATGTGACATTTTCATAATGACAAAGTTAGTATTATGTATGACCTCCCAAAGACTGAGACAATCCTTAGACTAATGACATACACTTCATTTCAAGACAGTCTACTGAATGATGGTCTGCCACTGTTCTTCCTACATCTCCTATGCATTTTGAATCAGTTTTAATTTATCTTTTAATATCTGACCAGTGTGAAGTATTTTAACATTTAGCTTTTCGAACACAACTATTAAACAAAATGTAAAAACCAAAACAAAAACTAACATTTATAACTGCTATATACAAATAGGGTGAGTTCTTACTGCCCAGCACTCTATATGCAACTTTTCCTTCTAGATCTCTAACATTGGTAACTCAAATGCACTTAGAGTTAGAGAGGAATATTTGTAATTGTAAGACCACTTTCATTAAATATTTATTCTTTCATGTGTGAGACTGGCCTATACATTAATGCCAACAATCTAACGTATAGTACAATGATAAACTCTGCCTGGTGGATTTGAAAAGAAGTCTGAAAAATCCCCCAAAATAAAAAGATAAACCAAATTAAGTTTGTGTGCCTTCAATGTCCAATACGTGTGATCTAAGCGACTTTGACCATGGTATGATTGTTGGTGCTAGATGTGGTGGTTCCAGCATCTCAGAAATAGCTGACCTCCTGGGATTTTTCACGCATTACATTCTCTGTACAGTTTACAGAGAATGGTGCGATAAACAAAAAAATATACAGTGACTAGCAGTTCTGTGTGTGAAAACACCTTGTTAATGAGAGAGGTCAGAGGAGAATGGCCAGTCTCTTTCAAGCTGACAGAAAGGCCACAAATACTCAAGTAACCACTCTTTACAACAGTGGGCATCTCTGAACGTACAATGCGTAGAACCGGATGGGCTACAGCAGCAGAAGACTACACCGGGTTCCACTCCTGTCTGCTAAGAACAGGAAAATGAGGCTACATTGGGCATGTGATCACCAAAACTAGACGATTGAAGATTGGAAAAACGTCACCTGGTCTGACAAATCTCAATTTCTGCTGTGACTTGCAGATGGCAGGGTCAGAATTTGGCGTAAACAGCATGGATCCATCCTGCGTTGTGTCAACGGTATAGGCTGGTGGTGGTGGTGTAATGTAATGTGTAATGTGGGGAATGTTTTCTTGGCACACATTAGACCCCTTAATACCAATTTAGTATTGTTTGAATACCACAGCATACCTAAGCATTGTTGCTGACCATGTGCATCCCTTTATGGCCACAGTTTACCCATTTTCAAATGGATACTTCCAGCAGGATAATGCGCCATGTCACAAAGCACACTGGTTCCACGAACATGACAGTGACTCCAGTTTACTCCAATGGCCTTCACAGTCCCCAGATCTCAATCCCGTAGAGCACCTTTGGCATGAGGTGGAACGAGAGGTTCACAGCATGAATTTGTGGCCGAAAAATCTGCAGGAACTGCTTGATGCTATTGAGTCAGAATGGACTAAAATCCCTAAGGAATGTTTCCAGCACCTTGTTGAATCCATGCCGTGAAGAATTCAGGCTGTTCTGGAGGCAAAAGGGGGTCCTACCCAGTACTAAATAGGTGTACTTAATAAGGTGGCCACTGAGTGTATAATATGTAACTAGATAATTAAAAATTGTTTTCCCTTTAGGATTGGCTTTGGTATGCTTACTTTCTGTTTAATGCAGAAATATTCACATTAAAATTCAGTATCTTGTCTTTGATATCACACTGGAACAGTAGAATAGGAACAATCAAGTCCCCTGTGCATCATTTAGCAGGTCTGGAGATGACATTTTAGTACTTTTCTTTGAATAATTTGAAATGCCTTGCATTTTTTTCAGTTAAGTATATTTGCTCTACTGTTGTATACATTAATTAAAAACAAGTAGAAAGAAAATACAATCAATGTTGGAAGTAGAAAAGAAAAAAAAACATCGTAAGAGTATGAAAATTTGCACTCTTAAGGCTGAACCTCCTTGATTTATGCTGCCAGGCAATTTTCTGGTCTTATTTGGCTTAAAGGAAAATTATAAGAATAAGAAAAGAACATGCACATGCCAATTTAGTATCTATTTCCTATACCTTTTTGTAAAGTCTATAGTCAATGTACTTGGCTTTGAAATAAAAAAAAAAAAGTTTAATATATTCCCAGTTAATGGCAGAGTATTTTTTAAAATTTCTCCATCTATCACTCCACACTGAAGAGTAAATTACTTCATTCACAAATTGAATAAACCAAGATCATGATGTTTCACTAATGTAATCAGGGGTAATCTGAATGTCAGATGGTTTAAGTCCCTACAGATTACACTAAATAAAGTTATTTGTGAATGAGAATCACCACTAGAAATTTGTTCAGAAATAGTAATAATTTACTATATGAAGCTATTTTCAAATTTTAATGTTTTAGGTAATCAGAATCACTGATTTGTAATGTTAATACAATATGCAGAAATCCCAGAAATGTTATTTTTAAAACACTCTATAAGTTTTTGATATTTTAGTTTTTTATAATCACGTTTAAAACTATTTTACATTTCATCATTTTCAATAACTGCTGAAATAATGTTGATGTCGATAATTTAAATTGAAACATTCTCAAAGAAAGCACAGCATGTTTTTGTCATATAGCAAGCAACCAGTACTCAGTGCTGAGAGAGTAATTTGAATAACTTTAGGTATTCCAACTTTGAAGTCATTTTTTAGTATTAACAATAATTTGTAACATATAATAATTTAATTTTAAGAACAGTTTGTTCTTTCTTCTTAGATTCAGATTATCAAAACTCAAATCAGGGTAAAGGTTAAGATAGATTCAATAAAGACAGGTAAAATATAATCCACAATGAATTACAGTATCAGCCTTAAATGTTCAAGCTTCCTTAAGAAAAATAATCATTGTTGCCCTCTTTTGTAAAAAGAATGAACTTTTGCCCAAAATTTTAACAATGTAGTCTAGAACAATCATCAAATATTTATCTACCATCTCCTCCTGATGAGGAGATTGGCCTTAGCCAAACTGGCTAAGCCACTTCTACTGTGACTAAAACACTCAATAAACCTTTCAATATATTTTCAGTTCTTGGGTATTGTTATTCCTACTGAAATAATCAAAAGACTAGATCTTAAATCAAATGATGATGTGTTAAAATTATACAATAAAATAAGACCTCATTTAAAAAAGTTATAAATATTCTATTTATATTTACAGTAGAATAGAATATTACCACATCTTTTGTGTTTTTATGTTTACTTACTGTACAAATTATTCTTAGGCTTTTGTTGGTTTGAAATATTTTATTTTGTTTGCATCATGTTTTTTCCTTCATGATTCTTGGAGAACTTATCAGAGATATTGATAGTGGTGAGTTCTACCCTGTGAAAGCTGTGAACCTAGGAGACTGGAGATAAGTGATCTGTAAGTTCTAGTGTTGGTGATTTGGCATTCAAAGGAGGGCCAAATATACCCTTCCCCTTTTTTTACTGGAATTTAAAGTGCTGTCCTCTTGAAAGACTTTTAATTAAAGAATGACCACTGCAAGTAATTGAGAGAAAATGGATTGCATTACTACTGAGTTTATTTTATGTTTAGTATTAGAGATTCGTGTGTGAATTTGTTTTTTTCCCCAATAGTCTTTTTGTGAAGAATTTTCTTGTACTTTAAGGTTTTATTTAGCTGGCTAAGACAATCGGTAAATCCATATTATTGCATATGTAGCAGTGTAAAAGTTTATGCACATACATAGGAATGATTACAAATGAGAGGAGACCAACAAATGGCTGCATAGGTTGTTCCACATTCCCATAAACACTCCTAGAACCCTGAAAGGAAAACGTTATGAATTAGAGGAGGACATTCTGTTTGGATTTTGGACCATTTTTTAGGTGGATGATCAATTACTCTAAAAATGAAAGATATACAGGCATGTGGGGAAAGACTGAGAAGTCAAACAGGAGATCGCCAAATGTGAAATATAATTTTAAATCAGTATAACACCTACAGTAAGAAGAATTAAACCTGATCGCTAATAAATTAGTTCCGAAACAAGATTAATAATATTTTCCTACATTTCGGGGCACAATCTGATTTCTGCAGTACCCTACTCCCTGAAATTATGAAACAATATAAAAATCTAAAATATAGACCCAGAACATTTACTTGAACTACTTAGACTACAATTTATTCACCCACAGTGCAAATTGTTTTGTACTGTACTTCTTTAGGATGGTCTAGTTTAGTCTCCTTTAAATTGTTTTCATCAGAAAAACATTCAGGTGTTGATATGGAAATCCACCTGTATGCACTGAGTTTGGGAGGTTAACCTTTTTTTTTGAGGGAGAAGAAAGTATCAACATCTCTGGAATAGTTAAATTCCCCCCAACTGCAAATCATCTCACCACCTAAAAGTCACATATAATCAGCTCTGATCCTCAGCACACAATAACTTCTTCTGGTTTCTACACTTTCCAGTGATTGGAATTTATTTCAAAATAAATTCAAAAGGACTTCAGTTTTCAGCTCATTTTAATTTAAGACAACAAAATAAACTAATTATTCATACGTCAAGTGTATGAAATGGTATTCAGATTAATTTAGATTTCACTTCTTTATATTTTTCATGTAATTAAATGAAATTAAATATTTTATTTATTCTCATCCATAGGAAATCTTTCCTGACAATGACTGCATTTTGATTAAATAATGACACTAACTTCCTTGAGCAAACTGTGGCAATGTTATGTTGTCATGAAACATGAAAGCAAACTAATCATTACACCTCTTACAATTTGATGAATAGAAGTTACTTGACAGAGATAAGCAATGTCTAAGGTAACATCATACAGCTTGTGGAAATCTAGAATAAGAACTAATGTAAATATTAACTGCTTTATTAACTTGCTTAATTTTCCTACACTCTTAACTGCTTCCCTTTTCTTCATTTCCTTAGTTAACTGCAGTGTGTTGAAATAAAATACACAATGCAATGTTTAATGGACACCTTGTTATATTAACATCTTAGTTTTATAAAAAATATTTTGGCATAAGCACATGTAGACATTCACATTATTAGAACCAGAAATCCATCCATAACAGTCTAAAGAGTTAACCTCACATGACACATTAATATTCTTCCCACCCTGAACTGGATGCTAGGACAATGGAGAAAGGAACTGTTTAGAATAGACAATCAAATAAAGATAACATATATTTGGGTGTGAGGAAACTAATACTGGAAGAAACAAGACAGCAGCAGTAATATATTAGAAATGGACTTTTAAAATATGTTTCTGTGAGGCTGAATGAGGCTGGACCACAAATGTCTTATTTCAGTAGTGCAAATATACCATTTGATTATCACAGAGAACATCGGGTTATGGACCCAAACAAGAAAATAAAATTGACAAAAACACAATGAACACAGAAAAGAGTGCCAGTCTCACGTCAGGTGGGTAGCTGTGTCAGCATGCGTAGGCTGCAAAGGAACAAGTAATAGGTGTATCCCATGCTGAAAAGAGAAGAAAGAAAACAACTTTTCAGCTGTGGAGCCTTCTTCAGGTGTGAAAAAGACAGGGCAGTCAAGTCAGGGACTATCACTCTGATGCAGACATTCCAGCTCTGAAAATTTCAGGCTTTTATAATCACTTTTTATGTGCAAGATATCAACCATCACTGGAACCAAAATAGTGTTTAAATAGGCAATGGAACAGCTGTGACTCGTCAAGGGGCTTTAATTACCCACAGCTGTGCGTCCTTAATACAGGTGTGATAGTGATGGCCTGTCACAGTTTCATCAAATGTCTTTCATTTAAAATGAACCAATACAGTGCATAAAAGATGTTTAGTCAAAATACTAAATAATACTGCTAAAACCAAGTGACAAAAGTTTTAGACTTTTTAGATTTCCTTTTTATTTATTAAATACCAGCATACTTTACTAATGAGTTATTAATATTCTATGGTTAGCAATATTTAATCTTTATCCTCAGAACGTTATCTTCAGTGTTTAGAATCACTAAATAACTAATTAAAATGCATATACTTTTATTTTTTGGTCCTAAACTAATGTTTGAAGACTAATTGTAAAAAAAAAAAAATCAAACTTTGTGTTGACAAAGCAAACACCAAAACAATGATTTTGCATTGTGAGTCATTACTGTATGTAAATTCATAATACCGTAAGTATAAGGATAATTGCTTAAAATGCAATCATTGCTTTTGTAATTTATGGTAAGATAGTACACGTGGCCTTTTGTAACGATCAGTTCTTTCCGGACCCTATGCGGACGACACAATCCAGAATAGTGAGGAAGGAATACACTAGGGAAAAGTCATGCAGGAACAGGGATGAAAACAGGGGGGCATGTCCATATAGTGCTGGTGATCCGGGGAGGTGTGGCCGAGGCGAACAGTCCTGAATAAATCCAAAAGGGGGAATCCAAAAACGAAAGCAAAAGGTCCAAGGCTGGGAAATCCATCCAAACAGGAGATTAAAATCAGGTGCCGGGTCCAGACCAGCGGGGGGAAGCAAGGACAGGAGCAGGAAGCTAAAAACATAACGGAGCCAGGCACAACCAGGTCCCGGGCTCACACGATGCAGGGATCAGATGCAGAGCGCCAGGTGAAGCGCGCGCCTTGCTTTTAAAGGCGAACAGAAACAGGGAAGAAACAAGGAACAGGTGGCTGGAATGATACAAACGAGGAAGGGCTGGAGCGCCCTTAAGAGGAGGGATTGCGATCGTGACACCTTTGTGTCAAGGCAAAATAAAATACTATCTGATTTTAGTGTGCTCTGAGAAATTCAGTAACATTTTATTTTGTATTGTGGTGCTGTTTTGTCAGTACTAAGTATGAAAAAGTTTATGAAGTCGTGCCCTTAAGATAGTACTGATGTTCCCGAAAAAAGAAAACTGAATGTGTTCTTAACAGTTTGTTTGAGGTGCTGTTGGTGTTAAACAGACACACGCTTATTAGGTTATATTGATACTTATACATACAGGATACAGAAGTGTACTTTACAACTATAATATATAATTTTTAAATGAAAGAAAGTACTTTCTTTCACATATCTTTTATGGTGCACCAATGACTTTTTAAAAGATATACAGTATAGATTTTACAGGATTCATTATCTTATACTTGCTCTGAGAAACAGACAGGAATAGTTCCATGCAATTAGTAACTTGTTACTTATTTCATTAGCATGCCACATTTTGCTATTTGTAGGAACTATAATTTATTTTCCCTTATATATATTCGCATATTTGCAACCAATGATTTCTCTTTAACCTGATCCTCCTGCATGAAGTCAAAGTACACAATATAATAGTCTCACTATCTTTAGGTTTTAGAAATATGCTTTATAAATAAAATGTGTTGTTGTTGGAAGGCATCCTTGATTTGGTACTATGAGTAAAAAGCTGAAATAGCAGAACTGTCATGTTGGATGAAAAACTGAATGTTTTGCTCAATCACCTCCATTCACACTTGTACAGTGGAGCTGAATACTTGCAGCGGGCTAGGGTGGCTTGGTGGCACAGTGGGTAACAGTGCTGTCTTGCAGCCCTGAGGGCCAATTATGAACCCTGGGGTGCTATCTAGGTGGAGTTTACATTTTCTCCCCATGTTCTTGTGGGTTTCCTCTGCATGCTCTAGTTTCTTCCGACAGTCAAAAAATACTGTAGTGGTAGGTTAATTGGCTTCTGGAAAAACTGGCCCTGGTGAGAGAAAATGCTGATTGCACAGAAACATAGAATTAAGACTATAAACACTTGGATATTATTTCAGCATTATGTTCTTTGAAAGAAAAAAATAAAATGGCACATGTAAATACATATTAAAAGCTGTAATTTATACAGTAATTTGTAGAGGAGTCATTAAAATAGGACTAGCAAAAGACGGTTAGAGGATTATTATCTTTATCTCATTCTCAGCAGTGATTCCTGTGTCTTACCAGATCCTTTCAAGATTAGGAGCTTTACGCTCAGCACAAGCTCTGCCTGCTCAAAAGCTCATCTCTAGCAATGTAGTGTTCTATCCTGGTGAATATTTCTATTCTCTCAAGACTTAATAGAATTGCATTGGGAAAACACACTGAATAAAAATTACCCATTCAAAATAGGACATGAGTTTTTCACATAAAAATAATAGTTTAAATTAATTAATTAATTAATGGTGACATTGTGTTTTACTACAATTTTATTACTATTACAGCTATTTTAAGAGATCTCATAACCAATAACAGCAACCGCTTAAACAACAGAATTTGAACAGTCTGTCATTATTTAATGGCTTATATATTAATTCCATTCATTAAATAACAAAGCCTAGAAGTGGTCATTTATTAATTAACATCACTGATGATGCCTTTCATCAAACCAATAGTGCATGTAAATTATAAAATGAATGAAGAGATATATGACCAAAACAAATACGAAATACTTATGAACTATATGCAGTCTACTTATAAATGAAGATAGCCATTAACACTTGCAAGGCCTTTTAAAACAACTTTGTGTGTATGACTTCCCAGTGTCATACTGTCATGCTTGGTCTGGCATGGACTTGCTTGCAGCAGTTGCCAGAGGCAAAACAAACACTTGCACGAGGTCTTAGCATTCTTCTAACCATGTGAAAATGAAATACCATATAGATGCTTTTCTATTAAACTAGCTGCTTTCTAATTAGGTAGCTACACCAGTTCTCAATCAGTGCATTAGGCTGCCTATTTAAGATGTTTTTTTCTTGTTATTAAATGCTCTGACAGTGAGCTGTCTAGTGAAAACCTGCCTTCCTAATTCTGACAAAATTCCTTCTTTTTTACCCTCTTGCTGAAAACATCATCCTATTTCTGAGGCAGCTCTGTCCAGATTTTCACTGCTGCTACACTTGGGTTTCAGCCAGTGAACACACTGCATAGCTGCTAAACAGTGCCTGCAGCATAACATCATGCAACTACAGCCTCTGTGATAAAAAAAGTCTCTTGAGACTCTTGAGAAAACAAGTTTCAATAGTTTTACCTAGGCTGCATTTTTTGATACAATAAAATATTTACAGAAATAGGACAAACCACGAAAGTAGTATAGTATGTAGGATGCTGGAACAGGCACAAACTATATTCATTAAAGGTTAGGACAAGGTTTAGGCTACATTTAAAGTGTAGACCAATCCTGTACCATTCTATTCTTCTAGCAGGAATTTCTTCAATAGATGTTGTGAATAGTGTAACTGTGTATGGATTTGAACTACACATTTCACCAGTTCTCATCATTTTAAAGGGTCAGAAAACTGACTGCTACAGCACAGTAAACCTACACCACCCTTACTGCAGCACTATGGATCCTAGAAGTAGAAAGTCCTAAATAAATGTATAAATATGATCAATTATCATAAATACAAACATATTTGCTGTATGTTATAAAGTTCAACATAGGCCATTTTCTGATGAAAATGGTTGGAGACATAATTACAGGTACACAAAGGTAGTGCCATCAACATTTTAGTAGCAGTCAGATCAGCCAAACAGATGTATTTCTGCCTCTGAAAGAGGTCCATAACCGTCAAGAGTAGTGGGTATGAAAAGGAATTGTCACTATTTAGAACAATGAGAAGAGAACACACTCCTAAATGTAACTAACTTTAGACACTCTTAAAACATATGAAAAAAAGTGCACACAGAGCCCCCCAGACAGCATGTACAGAAAGGAAACTACAGTGGGTCAGATACACAATGTGAAGGAAATTCAATTGAATATTTTTATTGTTAGGATAAATTCAACATATAAATCAGTACCTGATACTGTCTTGCTATGCAATTAAATAATAAAGAATCATATTTACTCTCCCTAATGTCAGAGATTACTGAGCGTTACACAGCACATACGTCCTTTATTCTCCAGCACAGTTTGATATTAGAAAAATGAAAAGGCACAAACATTGACAGTTCAAACAAAATTTATACACACATTAGTACACACAGCTATGTAAGAGCATGATCCACTACTATATACAAATATGTACAAGTTAGCGAGTATCAGAGCACTGCTTTATTTAGACATGAAAAGTGCAGTATTCTACCCTTATGATCTAAAGACAACAAAACCCTAATAGGCCAAAGAAAGAGCATTTGTCCTAATAAAAATGTATCTTTTCCCAGGACTACATCTCCCTATTTAAACTTATATTCACCAATGAATAGGAATCAATTTTCCTATTGTTAACAAAGGCAATACTAAAAAGGAGATAATTTTTTTAAATTCCAAATAAATGATACACCAGTTTTCTTGTGTAATTAAGCACTTTCAGGCCCTTTTCCACAGAGGAGGAGGATGTATTTCTTCATCTTTTCTTACTTCCTTTCTATTTTTCTGTTTTTGTATTTATGCTTTTGGCCATTTGTTCAATGATTGGATTAATGACCTTGAATATTTATGTTTTAATATAACTTTCTTGGTGATCTAAGATTGACTTAATTTAACCCTATTTAATTATTAGCAACATTACTTTGATCATCATTATCTAGGCCAAGGAAACTTTGTAAATACATCAAAATAACAATTGTTCCAAACCTCTGAATAGGGTATCTTTTATGGGAATTACAAATGTGGCTATCCTTTCTGAAATACAGAAAACCAACAATATATTTGGAAGAATTTTATCTAATTGAAATGAATGAATATGTGGTTGGCATGGAATGAACTAGCATCCCATTCAGGGTGTATAATGCCTTGAGCGCTATGCTTGCAAGGATAAGCTCTGGCTCCCCTTCAACCCTGAATTGGATACAGCGGTCAGGAAATGGATGGATGACATGTGGCATAGTTAGGAAATGTAAAAATGCTTAACCCTAAAGCCAAAGAGACGCATTGAAAGACATCTTCCACATCTACTAACAATGTTTTACTCAGGCTATCCTGGTATATATCATGAGAATAGAAAGAACCCTAAGACTACATACAGTATGTCTCTGCTGCAATTGTTTATTGTAAAATTTAGCACTCTATAGTGTGTTTAATGACTTGGGCATTTCAATAGCTCTTACAAAAAAATACAATGAAATTAACAACAGTCTATACAGTACATCTTAAGTATGTTATTTACAAAGCAGTTCATACTAATGCAGACATCATATGTAGTAGATCTTTGTTTCAAAAGGTACAGTACCTCAAAATGAGCTTAAAAAGCTTACTGCATTCCTATACCAATCCATCATAGTACACAATAAAATGCAACCTATGTACAATAGAAAATATTATTTATGACAAACCTGTGAATAAATACCACAACATTTAGGCTTATTCACATAAAATTGAATGGAGTGTTCAGAAAACATTCCTGAAATAAAACTTATTTCCCAAATTAAGGTCAAGGTAATAATGGAAGTTCTACTAGAAATCAGATAGAAAATACTGGAAAAATAATTTAGTTGTCATGTTTTGTGATTTCCCAATAACTTTTTTGAAGAATGGCTCCAGTAAATGAACAACAGACACATTCAATATCAGAAAAAAATGAAGAAATGGATTTGGAATCTTCAGTAAAAAATTCATCTAACAAAATCCAAAGTTATATAGATCTATTATCTTAGGTGGGTAGCTGCGTCAGCATGTAATGTTAATGTAATGTTAAATACATGCGTAGGCTGCAAAGGAACAAATAATAAGTTTATTCCATGCTGAAAAAAAGAAGAAAGAGAACACAACATTTCGGCCGTGGAGCCTTCTTCAGGTATCACCAATCATCCAGTTACAGTTAAAAAAACAAAGGTATATGGTTAGTATGTTGCAATGCAATGTATTTTTTCAAAGCTATAAGTGATTAATATAATTAAATCCTAGAAATATATTCAGTTTTATATACTGACAACCTATCTGATCTACGTATTCTTAAGTTTGATGGATATATACATCTTCATACTGCTCTGAAAAGCTAAACTGCTGTGTCTTTTATTGCAAAGCTCTCTGAAAATTAAATACAAGTGCTACAAAATCCAGTGTTTGCTAAGTGTCTTATACAGTATGCAGTTGTTTTAGAAAAAAAAACTACTTTCAACAATTTAGAATTCTATGTAGTAGAGATTTACAAATAATTTTAGTGACATTGATAGTTTTTATGCACTTTTCATAAATTATTCTATACTATATTATATATACCATTCTACTACAATTTTCAATAGTAGTCTTACATAATTACATAATGCAATAGGACAAAATCAGTAAGATACAAGGTTCCTTTGCACTTATATCATAGATTCTGGTTGAAAAGTGTCCAAAAGAAAATTAATCAATATTCCATTTTAGATGCCTGACCAATTGCCTTTAACACATGGCCTGTCAAAATTGGACAAAGTTTTTACTTTTAGAACAAGAGCAGAGATTTTTTCCCATCATCAGACACCCTTTTAGATTCTGAAATAGAGATGCCTTTGTACATTCTGTCCACACACCTGTGATAATGACACTCAGCTGATCAGACACCTATTGTCATTTCCTTTTGAAAGTTGAATAGATGTATGCCTTGTGATTTTGTACTGTAAGAGATCTAAAACTAAATAAAAATTAATGGCTCAAGAAACAACTTACCAAATCACAATCTATCTTGCATATGCAAATAAATACATGTTTTGTCAAAGGGGTGTGATTTATGAATACCCTCAGCACAATTTGTCTATTCAAAGTTTTTACAAACTCAGTTTACAAAATAAACATGCTTGTATTTAAAACATGGGTGCGTTTTAAAAAACAATTGGGATGTGGTTTAAGTTACCACTTTTTTTTTGTCTGGTTTCTATTTATTGGTGGTGAGGTTATGGCCTGCATTTTAATTTACTTGTATTCATATCCAATATGTTCTCATGATGTATCATGAGTAATATAGACATGGTAGGTAGGTTAAGTCCCCTTTTCATAAAGGCCCATGGGGGAATGGGGGGCTAGGGCCACTATTTTTCTCAACCATCCAACACTGGAGGTGGAGGTGATGAGATCAGCATCACATGCCAGCCAGCCTATAACCCCAGAAGGATTAACCCCCAGTACTGGTACTCATTTGGAAAACAGGCTGAGTGGACCTGGGAGCCGTCCGGAAGGAATTAGAACAAACTACATTGCTTGCCCCTACCTGGGATTGAATCCGGAACCTTCCAGTTAGGAGCTAGATGCCCTTTCCGTCTGAGCTACCATGGCTTTGTAATATACATATACTATACAGCACATAAACAGGTATGAACATCCCAGGATTTTTCCAAATCAATATGGAAATTTTAAAATGTATCTCATTGCAAACATTCAGACCTGTCTCTATTCATTTTCTTGTATCATGGCTATTCAAAAATGCAGAACTTCAATTTTATTTTATGTAGTATGTGAAATGTTTTAGCAGTAACCAACCCTGCAGAGAAAGCGTTATGTAATTCACATTATGGTAGACATCAAATTGAGAATTGAAATGAAATTCAAAGCACTGGCTTCATGCCTAGGTCTATATTGAATTCAATTGATCTGATGGCTGTGCCTGGCACTTCGCCAGTTTCTGTGGAAATGAGAGATGGCCTAGAAGGCTTAGTGTCTTATTGTTGACACACAATACCTGTTCTGTTGTAGTGATAAGATATAATTTTTCAGAGAATTTTACAAATTCTATTTAAATAATTGTTTAAATTATTTGCAAATATGTAGTAATAATTCAATGCTTTATGTATTGTATTCATTCTTAGCAGTTGCATTAAAATCAAAACATTGGGTTATTATCATAACCCAGGTTAAAAGAAAGAGAAATGTACAGTAATCATTACCACAGTGAGAAGTGGGTTTCACCCTTTTAAAAGACTGAACATATTCTGTATGTCAAATCTTCACAACTTGATCTCAACATGCTGGCACTGTGCATGTGTTCCAAAGATGGAACTGTCTGGTATCTGGAAAGGTGAAGCTTTCTTCCTCCTTTGAGAAATACACCTGCTAGGAAATGGGAACCACACGAACCACACTGTCTATGTAACCTTTGATATCGCAGGCATCTTCTCATCTTGTAATAAATGTTAGAGGAAGTCTAAAATCAAGATTATAGTTTTCAGATTACAGGGCAAAAACATACAGTGATTTCCCTGTATACAGTATATCACCAGCAGTAAACCTGGCATTTTTGGATGAATAGCAAACTTTATTGAATCATTGGGCAGTCCAGCATTAGTGTGATATGAAGAAGTTTAAATTATATACTTGATCAATTAGTCAAATAGTACAAAATTATTTTAGTCCCTTAAAAAATTATACATATTAATATTTTACAATATGTTAAAAGATTATTGTATCATACTACTAGAGATGATAGTTTTTATTCAACTTCAAAACAGTTTTTTTTCTAGAATTCATTGTATATTTATGACAAAGTTAGTATGTAACAATACGTTGTTTTCAAAAATATGTGAGATGATTATTTCTTACCATTCTCCATTTTCATGTGCTATTAGCACATGTGCTGAAAAATATATGGAGAATGAATTAAGCTAATCTCCAAGATCCTCAGTTCACAGAATTTGTCAATGAACGTATTAAGACATCTATGGCTATGAATTTAGATGCTGAGGGAGAGGAGAAACCACCACCTCACATTATTTAGGATGCTTTTAAAGCTTATTTAAGGGAAATTAAATATTCATAGATGGTTCTGGATTTTCTTAAATCAACTTTGAGAACATTATGATTTGAACAAAAACAAACTCTCAAAGCTGAAATCAATGAGTTGGAAATAAGGGAAACAATAAAAAGCTTTGCATATAAGAAGGCCCCAGGGTTAGATGAATTTCCATTTGAATTTGAAATACTTTTTAGGAGGGAATTTAATCACTTTATATAGAAATGATAAGACATGATAAAATCTGAATTGCCAAATGTAATGCACCAAACAGCAATATCTGTCATTCTTAAGTCAGTTAGATCAGTTGAGTTGCCACACATTACAGACCTATAAGTTTAACCAACTGTGATAATAAAATAATATCAAAGTTAGAAAGAGGATTGCAAAAATATTAAATTCAATTCAATTTATTTTTATATAGCGTCTTTCACAACAAGTTTGCCCCAAGGCGCTTAACAATACAATTGACGATTTGGCAATACAGAACAGAAGACCAGAAGACAGCGGAGGAGAGGAACCAAAAACTCCTTAGTAAGGAGAGAAAAAACAAGGTCAACTGGTTGCCCAACCCCTTTGGGCATACTAACATTATATAACGTAAAAAAGAAAACAATGAGGGTATTAATCCATCCATCCATCATGTCTTCTGTGTGTTAGTACTCCAGTCTATCAGTGTAACAGAGTGTGTTGAAAACACACACCCATATCAGTTTATACCCATTGATGCAGGTAGACCAATATCTTCTGTTCGAGCCATTTTAGCTAGCTCTGGAGAATTGAATTCTTTCAGCTTCTTTCTTAGACAAAGAGTCAGTCTTCCTCAACATCTTACATGGTTCACTAACACAAAAATTTGAAAAAAGAGAGAGAACGAGAAGTAACAAAATGAGTTTTCAGGCAGCAGGAGCTCTAATATCATACGTCCATCCTGTTATGAAATTTTATATTGATAGTTTTACCACTTTACTAGGAAAGTGAGTGCCATTGTATGGTATATTATTAATATGTATTTTTTATATTATATGTAATAATGCTTAAAGATTTGTGATACAGATGAAACTGAAATTTTGACCAACCTGGTTGTCTCAATTTACAAACCTAATACTAGATGGCAGCTTTCCACCACGCAACCACCAACACCAGATGTCTATTTCCTATTGCCAGAGGACAATGAACAGATTCATGACCTAATTTTCCTTCAAACACAATAGATAACAGAAAATAAGAAGCACTTATGTATTCCTAAAAGAACATATAATACAGACAAGGATTCTTCATACAAATATTTTACAAACACAGGTCTAAAAATTTTTTCTGCTCATGAAATAGCCAAAGGGATGGATGTTTTTGAATAAAACTTGCTTTAACATTGCATGAAACACTTCTTATTATGTTATGTATGTTATGTTAGGTATGTTAGTCTACTAATTATGCTGTGCTACCTCTTACATTTGTTCAGATTCTGATAGCTGTTTACATGTGCACGAGGCAACACTGTGTGATTTCTTACTTTTCATGAGTTCCCCTGCAATCAGTCTGGAGGTTCTTATTTAGCCAGTTGTTTATGTATTGCTTTCTTAATGGCATTTTATTTCAGTTTCAAATTAAAGTGCATATTGAGGTTTTTATTTCACTTAAAACGTTTTCAAGACTGTACCGTAAACCATAAAACTCCAAGTATAGCTCCATTTCCTGCTTTTGTATTCAAAAAGGTACCCTCTGCCTTAAAAACTTCCATGGACTCCACTATTTCCAATCCATTTTTTCTAAACAGTCACAAATCAAGGGAATGTATGTAATTTAATCCCTATAGCGTAAACCCCTGCCCTGTTTTCATTTCTTTTGTTTTTTTTTAGTATCTCAGAATGGTACTTTTGAGACACTACAGAGTTCCACTGAGCTTTGAACTATATTATTTTGATTAATACCGTATTTATTAAAATATAAATTTACCATACTAAAAAAAAATACTATTCTCTGTTAAAATAGCGTTTTTGCACTTAATATATTTGAATATCAGGAATGTACCAAACAGCATAAAGCAGAACACATTAGGGGTGATATGGCCAGTAGCTATATCACCCTGCAACTCACAACTGGCAACCCACTAAAGCTAAGCAGGTGTGAGCCTGGTCAGTACCTGGATGGGAGACCTCCTGGGAAACACTAAGGTTGCTGCTGGAAGAGGTGTTAGTGGGGCCATCCATCAAGCTAAAAGTAAAAGTACTTTTCTTAACAAAAGTTTTGTAGTAGCAGCCAAGTGAATTTAATCTAAGCACTCCTTCTCTAAAATAAAGTTTGTAAGAAAAAACATGGGACTAACCAGCAAATGAAAGATTTGTCCCAAAACCAGTAAAGAAACAGTACTCACCACTCTCCTCAGCTCCTGGACTCTTGAATGAAAACAGAGGCACAGGGAGTCTGCTCTTTTATCCTGTGAGCTGGGCTGGCTCCTCCCCCTCAGAATGTACCAAGTCCAGCGAAGGGTAAAACCTTCATAGCTGACAGCTATAGTGGATGGCTGAAAACAAGATTAAATTAACAAGATTAAAGCCAGCAGCCATGTCACCCTGCAACTCACAACTAGCAACCCCCTGAAGCTAAACAGGTGTGAGTCTGGTCAGTACCTGGATGGGAGACCTCTTGGAAAAACTAAGGTTGCTGCTAGAAGAGGTATTAGTGGGGGTGCTCACCCTGCGGTCCATGTGGGTCCTAATGCCCCAGTATAGTGACAGAGACGTAAAACTGAGGTCCTGACTCTCTGTGGTCATTAAAAATCAAAGGGTGTTTCTCGAAAAGAGTAGGGGTGTAACCCTGGCGTCCTGGCCAAATTTCCCATTGGCCCTTATCAATCATGGGCTCCTAATAATCCCCATCTATGAATTGGCTTCATTACTCTGCTCTCTTCCCCACTGATAGCTGGTGTGTGGTGAGTGTTCTGGTGCACTATGGCTGCCGTCGCATCATTCAGGTGGATGCTGCACATTGGTGGTGGAGGGGAGTCCCCATCACCTGTAAAGTGATTTGAGTGGGGTGACCAGAAAAGCGCTATATAAGTATAAGCAATTATTATTGTTGTATTTAAATACTGAATTTAGTATTTCTGCAACAAAATGTAAGGAAATAACGAGATGTACATTTTATGTATATTAAAAGCAAATATGAATATTTATAATTATGAGTTTATTTTTAACATTTACTTCAGCAGACTGAAGACAAAAATGACTTTGGATTAAAAAAGTTCAAATTACAAAAAAATGTATATTCATTACAAACACTTCTTTACATGTTTCATAAATTAAATGAAAAATCAAAGAACAGCTGGCTGATTGAAAACTTATAGCAGGGGAAAAAAATCTGTAAACTGTATTCCTGGGTGGGTTCCCTATTTATAAGAAGCAGAACAGCAAGAGGCTGTGAAGCTGACAAATCATTAAATTACATGGTGCCCTAGAAATCAGAAGCGATAGGGGATGTGTTAATGAGGTTGTCTGTAATTATAGTTCTGCACTAGCTGCAACAGCTGATAGAGTTCTTTACCTGTCACCTACAGTGCCCAGTACTTCTCAAAACCTTCTTTTATTTAAAAATTAAAGTTTAAAGTTCTTTCCTCACTTTTTTCAAATACCCAATTCAATAAACAGATTTGGTAAAAAAGACAATTAACTTCAGCGAAATGTTAGATAGAAATTCCTCAATTAAAACAGCACTATTTTTTTTCCAAGAATCTTTGAAACCATCAGAAAGACAGGCCCAAATCAGTGATCTTCTTAAGAATCTTACCAGCACAAGGAGAAAAGTTAACAACTTAAATTGTTCATCTGTCAGCACAATTTATGTATAAGGATGTGGTGTGCAGAACAAGATAAATGCTTTTTTGCCCACTGGAAATCTTTCCATATCAAAGTCCATGTGTAGAGATGTGATGGACTACATCTGAACAAGATGGACACCTGTTGTACTAGCACAAAGATCCAGTAACATTTAACTTAAAATGGAAAGGGAGAGAAGTCAACGAAAAGACAAAAGTAGATTCAAAGCAAAAAGCAAAACAAAGGACCAGGTATCTCCTACAGTGCTTATACCTAATGTAAATGTAAATGCCAGAACAATTAGAAAATGAGACAAAGGCTATCACATTAGGAGATCAATTTGATGTATTGTAAATGGAAAATTAGAAACATGGCTGACCACAAATGATGGATTAGTGGACTCACATTGTTCTAGAAAAACAGGAAAGATAAAAGAGGGTATCCCTAGAGGAATTAATAGTTCCAGAATCAATATGTACCAGACATGTAAAAAGATCTAAAAGTATAGCATTACAACTGAACATTGTATAATTAAATTAAGAATTTATGTGAAAAGGGAAAAATAGTTAGTTACAGAAGATTAAAACATTCCCCTTACGAACTTGAAATACCTTATAAAAACCTCAGAAGAAGAAACCAAATGGTAGACATGGTTAATGATTTCTTTATTACTCAGTTTTTTTGAGAACCTGCAAGAGGAAATATTTATATTGATCTTGTCTGTTCAACAATCAGGGCATAGTGTGACTGTCATGCCCTCTGCAGCCAGAGGGCTGTTAACAAGCAACAACAGTGATGGACATGCACAGAACATATAGTACATTTTCAGTTTGACTTGATCCCTATCTTGTTTTGAAAGCTCCTTGGTCTTCATGGTAGGTTTTTTGTTTAAAATTCATGATCTGACCAAGAAACAGAGACAGGTTTTATTCCAAAATCATGAAAACTACTATTATTGCACACAGACAGAATCCTCACAACAGATTACATGACTCATGAAGTTAAATGTAATGAAAATGAATTTCACAATATCATAGAACCCTTCAATGTTAGAACTAAGCACACTCTAGAGTTCTGTAGGATAGTGTCATATATGCTGTCATCCGTTTGTCAATAACATCTTGAACATTCTTCTAGCTTTTTACCTTAAGCATGTTGGGAAATTATTTTCTAATTAATTCATGGTCATCACCTGATTGAAAGCCTTTGATACACTGGATGTTCCTTAGTGTTTCCATTTTTTGTCCACTACCTATTCTCAGTGTTTGGAATCAATTTCTGATTAACTAGTTCCAGTAGGTGTCATAGTTGTATTGTTTCTTTTGCTAGAGACTGTTTGGTATCACTTGCCCAAGATGCATTTTTCTGTGCTTTAAAGGCAACGTTTTTAACTTAATGAACTCCACCACTACATTGTTAAATTATTAATAATATTCTTAATAAAATCTTGCTGGCTAATTTATCACTAGCTGACAACCAGCAAACATTATCTACAAATTGAATCTCTCTTGTGCAAGACAAATGCTTCATAGCAAATCAACCACCAGTGTGATATTTTTTTCTTATTCTCAATTTTTTTATTCAAAACAAATACATAACTCCCAAATGATAAACAATTCTAATGAAGGACATAAAAAATAATACAACGAGCATAACTCTGCGCATTGGGAACAGGCCACTTTCCCCTGGCTTCAGAAGACACAGGGGTTCAATTATGAGTGTGCCATGCACATCTTGTTCTACAATATTTTTCATTGAAATATTTTTTGGTGTTTCAAAGAAAGCTCTTTGAAATTCTGGGCACTGAATGACCTTTCTCAAGGAAAAAGACAGAAATTGTATCGTATATCCAATTATGATCCATTAGAGCTTATTGTTCAAGAAATATTTCAGGAGGAAAGTGTCTGTTGAGTGCAAGCAGATTCTAAAGGCAAGTAAAAATAAGCATGCAGAAAGGTAAAAAAAAGTGTACAATAAAAAGAGAGGACTTTTAGAAGCACTAATTTACAAATGTATAAGAACAAGTTTTATTGTAATGGCACTTTTTGTACAATAAAATAAATGGTGATTACAGCTTTTTGATTTACAAATCACTGAAAACAAATAGAAAAATAAAATAAATGGGAATTATAAACCCTATAGATATTTTCCCACAATATATATTTTATATGTACACTAGACATTGCTATTATACACCCTCAAACACTGCTCAACCACATAGTTACAGAAGTGTTTATTAAGGAGAATCGTACAAAAGAATCTGTAGTGAGTGCAGTTCTGTTTATTTCACTGGCTTTTAGAGTTAACAGAAATTGCTTTGTGTTGCTTAAAATTAAATAGTATCTCAGTCGAATGTCCAAGTAAATTATTGTTTGTTAAAATTCAAAACTAAATTTTACGAAAGAAAAAAAGATTAATGTTGTACTGAAAACTAAAACATAGAATGGGTACATTAACACCAAATACAAGTTTGTGAATATTATTGAGAGAAAGTTTGAGGTTGGGACTGCACAGTGGGGTGCTGCTGCCTCACAATTCTTCAGTGTTGGGTGATTCTGGACTGCGATTTCACTGCTCAACCGAATGGAGTTTTGGTGAAGAGTTTTGGTGATGTTATGATTCCACAGAACATCCAAAGCCATCTTGTAAATTTAAGTAAATTTGTATCTCCAAACTGTTCCTGTGGTGTGTTTTGGTGTCTTTAATATAGTCCAGGGTCCAAAGGGATGGTGCACAATTGTCATTAAGGGCTGTGTCTGACATCCACATTTCCACAGGTCCTGCTGTTTGTATTGCATCATCTATTTGGAAAATAGAAGCTTCCTCTTAATATTTCTTACAGTATCTATGAAAATTAGCTAAGACTGTAAGAAAGTATGAAATGAATTAGATGAAAAAAGACAAAGTTGTGATGCTAAATTGTTATTTTTGGGATGTTAGATGTACAGAATGCAAAGGTTGCATATTAACACAATGAATTATAATGAATTTGAAAACATTTCTGTCAAATCAACAGTAAATGTAAATGACATTTTTTGCTAAAGTAACATTTTTTTTCAGAATTGCTAAATGTCAGTTTTCCAGTGAAACATTTAGTAACCGCTGTTCGGTTATCAATTGAAATTTTCATTCTAAAAGTCTCATAATGAGAAATAATGTTGCTCTTTTTGTACATGTATACATATACACAGTATAAATTATAATTATACAACAGAAAAATTGTCATAGTTTCAATCTGTTATTATTCTATACATTTTTACAAAATTTTCAATGGTTTTTTGAAAAAAAAACCATATAGCACCATTTTATTTTTTTAAACCATGTTGGTACAACATTGTGAAATATCCCCGGGAGGTGACAAGGCCATGAACTCACAAAATGTTGTTTAGCTAATGTTGTTTGGAGTATTACATTTTGAAAAAAAAATGCTGCATGCTGCATACAGATGCTGCATGCATCAGACCACAAAACTATTTTTTATCTAGTGAATTCAGATTTAAAAACTTGAGTATCTTCATCCTGGGACAGGTAAGATTTTAAATTTACTTGATCTTGGCCTTTGACATCCTGAATGGCAGTGGAAATGTCAGAACAGTCTAGATTAACAGAAATTAAGAACAAGTAGAAGGGGTTTCATGGAGAATAACAGATACTCTTCCTTGGAGGAGTTAAAAAGAGTGAAAACTTAAACATCAAACACATTTTAATATTGTAAATTCTTACCAATAGGAATTTATTAAAATAAAGACAATTAGGAAATGACCAAGAAGATAAATCAATAAGTAAAATAAATAATCATAACCCCCCAGTAAAGATTTTTGACAAAAATATACCTGAGTGGTTGGTATAGTTAGAGACACATGAGTTCTTTATTCTCTTGCACAGGTTTGATGAAAAGTTCAGGCACACTGGACTAGGTTAATCAAACATTTATCAACAGTGAGGATACATGCACAATATACAACATAAAAATACAACACTCAAGTTACACTATGTAAAAATGTACAGATAAGGTGTCCCGGAAGCCTACATTCTAACCAGTCAGAAAAAAACTCAGACTGTTACAAAAGTATTACATTTTTAAGTACTTAATCATTTACCCAGAGTATATTTTACTAAGACAAAGCAGGGTAAACTTTATGATTGCTTTAATCACTGAAACTGTATCCCCTACAGCCAAGCATTCCCTTTGAAGCTGGAAATGTTAACACAGGCCAGGTGTTACCCAATGCATTGAGATTCTTAGAGACACTTCTGTAGTCACCTAAAGCTACAGTAAACCAATACTAATTGTGTCACAGATATAGTATGTAACCTCAATATATAGGACATTTTTAGTTTGTTACTGACTATGCCACTTAACAATTTTAAGTGTGTTATGGCCCCTTCCCTTAGCAACAATTGTTTAAAAATGGTTCAAGTCTCACCTTGTGGTGCTGACACTTTGTTTCACTTGGGGGTTTTAGTTTTGAAGTTGGGATCGTTAAGTCTGGTGTTCCTCACGGCTTGATACTGGGCACACTACTATTCATCATTTACAGATTTCCACCTGGTCAGCTATTAAAACCATTTAATTTTTATTTAGATGTAAAGGATGAGTAAGGTTAGGGTTAGGGTAATACAAGATCTTATGAAGCTGTATTTAATTATTCATAGACATTTATTAAAACTTGATAACTCTCAAAACAGAATCTCAAACATCATTTATAGTGTAAGTTGCCTTTCAAAATAGAAATGTTACATTCATTCACACATATATAAAAACATAAGAAAAGTTGCACTAAAGACGAGGCAATTCAGCCTGTCTTACGTGATTTGTAGTACAGTAGCTACAGTAAGTGAAACTAAAATTATGTATAACTTCTTCTTGAAAGTGCGCATAGTTTGGGCTCGAACTGCCTAGTTCAGAATCCTGTTCAAGATATCACAATATTTTGTTTTAAGGAGCATTTTCATCTGAAATGAATTACCTACTTGCTAATTTTTATTATGCAGTTTCTCCTAAGTTTTAACGTCTGTCACCCATTCAAGTGTCCAGTTTGAGGATTTATTCATTTTGATGAAAATAGTCACTTTAAGAATGAGTACAGTGTATACCTGTGCATCTTTTATAAGTCAACAAAATGGGACATCATTGTAAGGAGATGAATACTTTTGCAAGATATTATACCTCAGTATGTATATTAAAAATGAGAAAGGTATATGATGCAATTTCAGATCATATGAATGATGAACTACAAAAATAACACTAATTCAGTTTCATTAACATTTTATTAAAGTGTGCGCAGGCATGGTCTGGGTTGGTCAAAAAGCAACATATCAAGGTTGGATTCATTTGCATGTTACTATTCAACAGCATTCTTAGAGTAAATAATTTTTCCAATTTAATTGTAGAGCTTTGCTTATATTCTTAATATAGGAAGTATTTCTCAATATATAATAGTATATATAGGTGAGGTGCTAGGGCCATGTGTTTGATGTTTACATATTTAAAACTCCAATGGATTTGAACCTTAACCTTGAAAGTTCTTTTAGTGATTAAAATGTAATTATTTGAAAACCAGTGTATGCTGCCAAAACAATTTATTCTTATCCTTTTTGTTGTATCCTTCTTAAAGTGCATGCTCAATGGATGTGTTTTCTATGGAAGGTCATTGCCTGAGGCATACTACCGCTTTGAAAAAACACTTGCATTTTAATTCTTGTCAAGAAAAAAGTCTGGTTCTTTACAGAGTTTATTTCCTTTTCTGTGCCTGGGAGGATTCAATTCTTATTAAACATATTCTTTTTCCTTTCCTTTTTTTGTGAATTCAATGTATTTCAGCCACACTAAAGTAAGAAAATGAATATTGTGGTACACTTACCACCAATGCTGAACTGTAAAATTTCTTAAGCAATTTGTGCCCAATCATGGTGGCAGATTTGCAAAATGCTCTCATGTTTCTTAGGGATTGCTAATGGATAGCATATTATAATTCTTTCCACAGGTTCTCAGTAGGATTCAAGTCAGAACTTTACTGGGAAACTCAGAGACATTCCATTTCTTCTTCTTTAGCCACTGCAGTGAAGTTTTGACTCTGTGCTTTGGATAATTGACCTGATGAAAGGTACATTTTTTGCCCAGTTTTAGCTTTTTTAGTATACTGAAACAGAGTGAATTTGAGAGAGATTTATTCTCTTCTAAGCAAACCTCCTTTGTGGAGTGACTGGGGTATTGTTGACCCATGGATATTTTTTTTTCCATTTTTCAAAGTTAGGGTTAGGGTAGCATCTTTAAATACTTTCCTCCTTGTCCTGCTTAGTTTGGCTTAGTTATGTCTTGGTGCATTCTTCTGAATAATTGACATCTGAATGATGGATCAAATAGATGTTATGGGATTTTGAAATGTTGTTATACCTTTCTCATGAGCTCTTCCTTTATACAACTTTATCCCTTTGTTTCGAAAGCTCTATGGTCATCAGTCAAATATGTGTTTGAAATTCACTACCAGATTAAAATACCTTACAGAGATACTATACATGTATTTATTCTTAAATTCTGTGAACCACTATTCATGCATGTAGAGAAAGGAGAGTCAACTAATTGTTTGGCTCAATAGAGATTGTTTGTGCAACTAAATTAAATTAGGGCTGTGAAGATTAAAGATCTCTCCAAGCCCATTGTTTCTCATTTCACCTCTGATGGCCACGACCACTCTAATCTCTCCATCTGTGTTCTCAAAGACGGTTTTCCGAACTCATACATCAGAAAGACTACCGAAACCAAAATTATTCTGCAGCTAAGATCACACATTCTCCCTACTCCTAACGACAGACTACTGTTCTTTTAAATTTTCTCCATTCATTGGAAGTTTCATTTCACACCTCTCTACACCCATTCTGACTTCACACCTCTTGATTGGCCTCTCTTTCTGTCCCCTGCTCCCGCCTCACTCCTCCTCCCTCCCAGCCTTTGTTCTCCCGCTACATTACTTTTGCCTACTGCCTTGTCTCTCTAACACCTGAAGAAGGCTCTACGGCCGAAACGTTGTGTTCCCTTTCTTCTTTTTTTCAGCATGGAATAAACCTATTACTTGTTCCTATGCGGATACTAGACTTTAGCCTACGAGTCCGGATCCCTTGGATGTCTGCTCTGCTCCAGGTTTCCCTTTACCAGTCCGGATCCCATGGGAGTCTGATCCGTTCTGGGTTTTATTCCACCAGTCCGGATTGCTTGGAAGTCTGATCCGGTTCGGGTTTTACTCTACCAGTCCGGATCCCTTGGATTTCTGATCCGCTCCGGGATTTACTCTACCAGTCCGGATACAATGGGAGTCTGATCCTGTTCGGGTTTTACCCTACCAAACCAGATCCCATGGAAGTATGATCAGTTCCGGGTTTTGCTCTACCAGTCCGGATCCCTGTGGAGTCTGTTCGGGTTTGGGGTTCTTCTCTACCAATCTGGATTCCTGGGGAGTCTGATCCTCTCCGGGTTTTACTCCACCAGTCCGGATTGCTTGGAAGTATGATCTGGTTTGGGTTTAACTCTACCAGTCCGGATCCCATGGTAGTCTGATCCGCTCTGGGTTTTACTCTACCAGTCCGAATCCCATGGTGGTCCGATCCGCTCCGGGTTTTACTCTACCAGTCCAGATCCCATGGAAGTCTGAAAATGTCCTGGATTTTCTCTTACAATCTGGATCCCTTGGGAGTCCGAGCCGTTCAGAGATTTGTTCTGCCAGTCCGGATCCCATTAGAGTCTGAACCGGTCCAGGTTTTACACTACCAGATTGGATCTCTTGGAAGTATGATTCGCTCTGGGTTTTACTCAACCAGTCCGGATCCCTAGGATCTATTTACTCTACCTGACCGAATCCGATGGAAGTCTGATCCACTCCGTGTTTCGATCTACCAGTTCGGATACTAGTCTATCCGTATACTAGACTTTAGTCTACGAGTCTGGGTCCCATAGGAGTCTGATCCGCTCCAGGTTTTAATCCACTAGTCCAGATTGCTTGGAAGTCTGATCCGGTTCAGGTTTTACTCTACCATTCCTGATCCCATAGAAGTATGATCCGCTCTGGGTTTAGATCTACCAGTCTGGATACTAGTCTATCTGGATACTAGTCTTTAGTCTACGAGCCCAGATCTCTTGGAAGTCTGATCCACTCCTGGTTTTACCCTATCATACCGGATCCCATTGAAGTCTGATCCGCACCTTGTTTTTCTCTTTCAGTCCAGATCCCATAGAAGTGTGATCTGCTCTGGGTTTAGCGGATCACACTTCCATAGGATCTTCCTAAACCTAACAGTCCGGATCCCATGGAAGTCTGATCCGCTCCGGGTTTTACTCTACCAGTCCAGATCCCTGGGGAGTCTGATCTGCTCCAGGTTTTACTCTACCAGTCCAAATCCCATGGTAGTCTGATCTGCTCCGTGTGTCGATCTACCAGTCAGGATACTATTCTTTATTTTACTAGTTTGGATCTCTGTGGAGTCTGATCCGCTCCGGGTTTTACTCTACCAGTCCGGATCTTGTGGAAGTCTGATCTGGTCCGGGTTTCCCTCTACCAGTCCAGATACCATGGGAGTCTGAAAATGTCTCGGTTTTGCCCTTACAATCCAGATCCCTTGGGAGTCTGATCTGTTCCTAGATTTGCTCTACTAGTCCGGATCCTGTGGGAGTGTGATCCGGTCCAGGTTTTACCCTACCAGTCCGGATCCCATGGAAGTTGATCCGCTCCGGGTTTCGATTGACCAGTCCGGATTGCTTGGATGTCTGATCCGGTTCGGGGTTTACTCCACCAGTCCGGTTTGCTTGGAAGTCTGACCCGGTTCAGGTTTTACTCTACCAATCCGGATCCCGTTGAAGTATGATCCGCTCTGGGTTTCGATCTACCAGTTTGGATACTAGTCTATCCGGATACTAGACTTTAGCCTATGAGTCCAGATCCCTTGGATGTCTGATCCGCTCCAGGATTTACTGTACCCATCCGGATCCCATGGAAGTAAGATCCGCTCTGTGTTTTACTATACCATTCCGGATCCCTTTGAAGACTGATCCGCTCCAGGTTTTACTCTATCAGTACAGATCCCTTGGATTTCTGATCCGCTCCGGGATTAACTCTTCCAGTCCGGATCCCATGGATGTCTGATCCGCTCCAGGTTTTGCTCTACCAGTCCGGATACAATGCGAGTCTGATCTGCTCCTGGTTTTTCTCTACTTGTCCAGGAACCCATGGGAGTCTGATCTGGTTCAGTATTCGCTCTACAAGTCTGGATCTCTTGGAAGTCTGATCCGCTCCGGGTTTTACCCTATCATACCAGATCCCATTGAAGTCTGATCCGCACCTTGTTTTTCTCTTCCAGTCCAGATCCCATAGAAGTGTGATCTGCTCTGGGTTTAGCGGATCACACTTCCATAGGATCTTCCTAAACCTAACAGTCTGGATCCCATGGAAGTATGATCCGGTTCGGGGTTTAACTCTACCAGTCCGGATCCCTGGGGAGTCTGATCCGCTCCGTGTTTTACTCTAGCTATCCAGGTTCCTTGGAAGTCTGATCCGCTCTGGATTTTATTCTACCAGTCCGGATCCCATGGTGGTCTGATCCGCTCCGGGTTTTACTCTAACACTCCTGATACCTTGGAAGTGTGATCCACTCCTGGTTTTACTCTACCTTTCTGGATTCCATGGGAGTCTGATCCGCTCCGGGTTTTACTCTAGCTATCCGGGTCTTTTGGAAGTCTGATCCGGTCTGGATTTTACTGTACCAATGTGGATCCCTTGGAAGTCTGGGCAGAGTAAAACCCAGTCCAGATCCAATGGAAGTATGATCCGGTCCGGGTTTTATTCTGCCATTCCGGATACCAAGGAGGTCTGATCCGCTCGAGGTCTTACTTTACCAGTCCGAATTCCATGGAAATGTGATCCAGACCTGGATTTACTCTACCAGTCCAGATCCCATGGAAATCTGATCCGCTCTGAGTTTCGCTCTACCAGTCTGGATCCCTTAAAGTCTGATGCACTCTGGGTTTTACTCTAACACTCTGGATCCCATGGAAGCCTGATCCGCTCCAGGTTTCACTTTACCACTTCAGATCCCTTCAAAATCTGATCCAGTCCGGGATTTACTCTACCAGCCAAGATTCCATGGAAGTCTGACCCGCTCCGAGTTTTACTCTACCACTATTAAGGTTTCTTCAGCCTGAGCTGCGTATCTAGTTAGTGATTTTATCTGACTTATCGTTTGTTCTTGTGACCCCCTGGGTTTCTGACCTACTGCTTCTTATCTCCGACCTCGCTCCAGCCTCACGACGGATTACATTCGCCTAGGAATTCAGTTTTCTCTCTCACACTCCACACAGGATCTTTTCCATACCTTTTTCCCTCAAAGTACGTAACATTAACTTTTTATTTTTTTAAGGAGTGTAATTTATTTTTTTCATGTGATTTGTGATTATTTTGCCCAAATGAAACAGAGCTACTGTCAAGGTTGCTGCTATGTTTGGTTACACAACATGTAATCAGTGGTGTTTTTTTATGGTGTTGACTCTATACAGATGTAACCATTCAAAATGCACGGTACACACCCGTACCTCACGCAACTACCCACAAGCCACTGCGGTGTACCGCGGTGCATGATTAGCTGGCCAAAATGACCGACAGGGGGACTCGTGGTGCATTGGTCGTTAGTGAAAAGATTAAATAATTTAATCTCTTTACTGTGCAAGGTTTAATCCACTAAGTATTGAATATTTATATAGAATTTTACAACTAAAGGGAAATTTTAGTAGCTGAGCATAAACAGAAGAGGAGCATAACGTGTCTGATGATCATGAATGATATTAATTTAGGAACATAAACATATTATGTAATTTGTATATGGCTGGTATTGGTAGTTTAAAGAAAAAATACACACCAGTATTCCACTTTCTTCCTAAACATTTTAAGCATCAAAGTCTTACATGTGGTTATTTTGGAAACATTTTTAAGTGCTCCTTCTGACCATATTAAGTTTATATACTTTGTGCAAAGTGATAATGTTTTAACCTTTTCTGTTAATACGCTCGTTATCGGAGTAAACAAAAGCATACTTTTAGAATTTGATTAATAGGAAATATAATATGGAATCGCGTATCTAAAGAAATTAATAATGATATAATTTTATTCATATACTGTAGCTCAAACAGTAGTATAAGACTTTCTATGGATATGTATACTTCGGTTTCAGTGCTTTCTGTGTGACTGTGTCTGTGGTGTGATGCTTAAGTGACTGCTTTATAAGCCTGAGGTCCAGGGTTCTAACCCAGCAATTGCCATGAGCTTTCTTTTAACAAATAAACATTTCTTTGAAGAACTAAAATAGCAAATGTTATGGACACTACTGTAAATTGACATTTTTTATACTGTTAAATATCACAACTGTTCGAAGCTAAGTCATTTATTAATAATGAATAATTCGAAGCTGCTACTACTGTCGTTATTACTGATAATAAATATTATCGACACTATATTGAATTTGTTGGTCTTTCTAAATATCACAAAACATTCAAAGTTAAGTGATTACCATTTTCCATGAATACTTGCGCTCATTATCACAGTAACAGAAACTCATACTTTTCAGAATTTAATTATTTAAGCAATAAGGCACTAGAGGCCGTGCTACTGTATATTGTGGATATAGTCACAGTTAAAAGGTTTTGTCAGGCCCGACACGATGCAGAGGCCCAGCAACCTATTAACTGT
Source organism: Atractosteus spatula (assembly GCF_055471065.1). Taxonomy (NCBI): domain Eukaryota; kingdom Metazoa; phylum Chordata; class Actinopteri; order Semionotiformes; family Lepisosteidae; genus Atractosteus; species Atractosteus spatula. Next base: position 25,435 of record NC_142717.1, on the reverse strand, counting down.
GACTATATCCACGATATAGCACAGGTCTTGAGTGCCTTATTGCTTTTATAAAATGGTCCCCAAATATGCGAGTGCTGTATAGAATGAAGTTTAATTTAAAAAAATTATTAAACACGAAAATTAAGATGTTTACGTTTCTCCACCTGAGAATATAGTCCCTTGTTGCTACACAATGCAGAAACACAGTCACAAGTACCATTAGCTAGCAAAGAGGACATTAGCTAGACAATATGATAAATACAGGGGAAAAAATCAATTGAGAAAAAAAGAGCTTCTGATCTGTTCTACATGTATTTTTAACGTTTAATTAAGAAGAAAAAAACAAAGCGTACACAAAGATTCTAAGCTGATCACGAGGAAGAAAGATCACCCATTTTTCACACATTAAAAGTGGTTATTAACTATCGAAACCTGTTTTTATAGCTTTTAAAATCATGTAACGTCTAAGTTAAGCAGGAACACAGCATTATATCTCATTTTTTATTTCTTTTTTAAAAACTAAAAAATTAATTTGCCCAGCCTAAAGGTGTTTATAATATAAGGACTATCTAAAGAAATAAATAACAATATAATTATATTCATATACTGTCTGGCAGAATAAACAGAAGAGTTAGTTAATGCAACACAGAAGATAGTATTAATAATGTAGTGTTTTCAGGCTCATGCCCTATCAGCTGATGAACTGAACTCAGGTCCTCACCATCACTCTACAGGGAAGCAGCCAGTTGAGCTACAGTGAGACCTACCTTCAACACTGACGGACCAGGTCCCACCTATTCATATGAAAGGCAGTGACGCCACCATGCTGGCAAGCCCTCAGTCACCTGACCAGTGAATGCACTGCATCAGAGAGAGTCAGTATAGCTTCTGGGAAATACATTTTTCCAGCATCAAAGTTTAACTCGTTCAGAGCGCCCGACAAACTCCAAGCGTTTCATTTTGAACTGAAGACCCTCACACCTGAAGAAGGCTTCACAGCCGAAACGTTGCGTTTTCTCTCTTCTCTTTTCAGCATGGAATAAACCTTTAACTTGTTCCTTTGCAGACTACGCAGGCTGACGCAGCCACCCACCATGAAGTAGTGGCTACAGTGATAATAGAAGTGGATAATGTCATCCCCATTAAACAATGTGTTTATCGTGCAAAATTAAAAACTAAACTGGTAAACTAAAAATTAGGCACAAGAAGAGTATTATTGGACAATGTTGTGAGGGTCTGGTGGAATTTCTCTGTGAACTGAAGAGTTATAGATGAGACACGTATCACCTCTTTTTACACTTGTAAAAAAGAACATTCCACTCAGTGGGCGATGCATTGTTATCTCAATCACCTGCTAATTCGTTTTACACCACGGGAAGGCAGGAGAATGTGATTGTACTGTAGCTGTACGGAATGTGTGTTGCGTTTACAAAATTAAAGTGTTTAAAATGTATAAAAGTAAAAAAGAAACTTAGCTTACACAAAGATTCTTAGATGATCACGAGGAAGTGTATTGCATTTCTAATGGTCTAACCCCATTACCCCCATTAAATGCGTGTTTAATTAAATGCCTTTATTGATTCACAATCTGACAATGCAATGTAAATCGTTATCTTTGTCTTCTAAGTCCCTTAATTAACTTTAAGCATAGCTTTCTCACCATTTAGATTTATTTTTCATACCATTGTTAAACAAAGCAGGAGCGTATTGTACTTCCTCATGGGATCAAATGTGGAAAGATTAGATTGTAAGGCTAGCTGGTGTCTGTGTGGTTCGGGCTGGCTGGCGGTGCCGAAAAAATAAATAGAACATTAAATAGAACCGGTTTAACAGCTCTTAAGCATACTGTAGTTTTTTTATAACACAACTTTGTCAGTGAAAAGACCGAGGGCACTTTTCCTCCCTCCTACATTCTCAGAGTACAATAGGCGAACCTTCGAATGAAAGACAGTCCCCCTTCCCCCCATGGACAGATAGACAAATTTTTTCACTGCCTATTATTAGAGGCTGAGGTCCCTGCTAGCTATTCAGAGGGAAAGGCGGTGATGTCACCACGCTGGCAAGCATGCTCTTTAGATACTTTAGATACTTTTCTTTAGATACACGATTCTGTATTATATTCCCTGTTAATCAAATTCTAAAAGTATGCTTTTTTTATGCTGATAACAAGCAAATTCACAGAAAAGGTTAAAACATTATCACTTTTCACAAAGTGTATAAACTTAATATGGTCAGAAGGAGCATATAAAAAGGTTTCTAAAATAACTACATGTAAGACTTTGATGCTTAAAATGTTTAGGGAGAAAGTGGAATACTGTTGTGTATTTTTTCTTTAAAATACCAATACCAGCCATATACAGTTTGTAATGTAGGGATTTCTATATGTCTTTATTTAGTGGTTAAATTAGTGACGAAGGCTAACTTGTAGCTTCAGTAACGTGTACACAAGAACAATAGAAGTTTTTTTTAAAAAAGAAACAAATGTCAAAATGTTTCCAAAACATTCACTTGTGATACTTTAGCTGCTTAGTTACACGATTCCATATTAATACAGCTATCAAGTGAATTTAACTCACTACAACATTTATCTTTTTACATTAACAGCAAATGGTGTTCTTACTACTGTACTGTACGTATTCTTGGAAAATGATAAAATGTTATAACTTTTTTATGAAGTACAGAAAATAAGCTTAATGTAATGCATACGGCTGACATTACAGATTGCGCGAGCCGGCTTACCAGCACGGTGACGTCGCCGCACTTCCCTGTGGATAGTAGAGTCCACAGCCACTGGGCTGAGAGGAGATCTCCCTTTAGCTCAGTTGGGTGGTTCCCTGTTGAGTGATGCCAGAGGCCTGTGTTTGAGTCCCCAGTGGTGAGGGGCCAGCCTGAGGTGGCAGTGGTGAGTGTCCATACCCATGTGAACCTGAGAGTGCTCATTAATAATGTTACAACAAGTACATTAAAGTCAGAACCCATTAAGAAGTTAAAGACTTTGATACATAAAATATTTATGCATAATTAAAATATTTATGATGAAGGTGGAAGGTTGTGTACTTTTGTCCAACAGCAATCTTGCTTTTATAAAATATTCCAAGTTTTTAATGTTTAATGATTAACATGCTGTAATACACAGTTTAAAATTAAAATTCTAAAGAGTATACAACTTAAATTCTTAATTAGATAAAGATTGTCCCTCAGCAGTGATCGGGATTCGAAACTGGGTGTTTTCTGGTGACAGCTCAAACGCTGTACATGAAAGGTTAAGCTTTATTAGCTCCACCTGGCGGTGATTCCGGATACTATTATCACAGCTGCGGTATGACGTGATTTGACACGTTATGATTTGTAGTGATGCGACACGCCCACCGCGTTTTACCGCAGCGTACCCCGCTCGTTTTGAATGGCTGCATCTGTATATGTGATATACAGTATGGATACATACACTTTGGACATTTGGAGTTATGTAAAGGACACTTTAAAGATCTTGAATAATTTGAAGTTTGACTTCAAAGTCACTTTTCACCGTTTATGGGTTAAGTTGAAGTGATAAAAAGATGGTTTAATCACTAAGAAACTGCAACTAATTGAATAATTGGAGCATATTGCTATTTAATGAGTGTTCTTGTAAGTAATTTGGAAAATAATTTGGCTTTGGGATGGGGAGATCAATAGGTTAGCTGGCTAATACTTGTTTGGTCATGGGAAGCAGGTGTGTGTTGTATTAGAAGCGGTGGGGGTTTGGTGTTTGCACTTTGAGGAGATGTTAGGATTGGCTCCTGGTGAATTAGCTATTCCCCTGAGGTCATCGTGAGGCTTATATCAAGGCAGCCTGGGAAGCTGGGCTCTGTTTCTTTCTGTCTATAGCAAGAGAAAGACCTCTTGAGGCTTTGTGATATTGAACTGGTGGTTTAGTTTTTGGTGTTACTGTGCAAGGTGAGTGGTTTTGCTATGTATTTTTTTTTAATCAAGAGAAGTTTGGAAGGGTTTTCATATTTTTTTTTAAATAACTTTAAGAAATTTAAGTTTGTGAAAGCATAGGGTGAAGTTAAGGTTATTGTGAAATTCCTATTTGCTTTTGCTTAAGACAATTTAAAATTTTCTTACATCTATAGAAACCAGTCTCTTACTCTACTTATAGGATTCTGGAGCATTGTGAAACAAATGATCACAGCTGTGACAGCAGGGTCTGATTTTAGTGTATGAAACTCTTGTAACTAAATACTGTAATTTTTTTCTCTAGTGCTCAAACCAGCAACAAGAAAGAGGATTTATATCCTCACTGAGCAGCTTCACTAGGATGACAGGAAATAACCTACTCCCTCTCCTACTCTGTACAACATGCTGGTGCTGGTCTCTGCTGGACTTGTGAAAGCTGTGCTGGTGCTTGTCTTCTTGGGCTTCCCTCAGTGAACAAGGTGAGCTGAAGGTAAGTAGAGGGGAGATACAGGTCAGGGTCAGTGTGAGGATTTTAAGGCTGGGAGCAGTCTGCACAGCACTTGTCCTGGTCCCCTCTCTGTGGGAGTGGGCTGGTCAGCACTGCTTTACTTCCCTAGTCTCCTTTAGGTTCTGTTCTGAGAAGATCGTGACAAAGAGCACAGTCACTGGAGAGAGGATGCTGGTGGAGTTTCCAGCTGAGATCTTGTCAGAATAGTTTGTGGAAACCTTGGGCTTCTGTGCACAGAACTACTTCTTTATAAGGCTGGTCAGCAGTGGTGTTGATTGTTGTGAGTTAAACTACAGTGCAATGATCAGAGCTCCCAGTTCCTGGCCATCTGAATGCACAGTGTGGAGTGACAGGCTTGGAGAATTGTTCAGAGGAAGCTCACTGGGTGGCTAAAAGGATACTGACTGTGACCTGTTGATGCCAACCTGTAAGTATTGAAGTCTTGTGGTTTCAACAGTTAAAAGTGAAGAGGTGCTGTAAGCAGTCCTTGAATTTCCTGGATGCCCATGGTTCTTGGAACAGTTGCAAAGGTAGTGTCTAGAAGGACACTGTCCCTGGAGAAGAGGTGAATTTCACTCCTGTATCATGTTTTTCACTTGGAGTAGGTTAATTAATTTTCCATATGTGTGGCTTTTAATAACCAGTACATGAGTATAAAGTGCTTTTTTACCCATTAGAACAGGCCCAGTGTTAGATTTTGGAAGCTTTTGGTGATTTACTATCATGTTACATTTGAGGTGTAGGTCTTTTTTTGTTTTTTTTCTCCTGAGTCTTTTCTGGGTGCTGTACTTCTACACTGACATGCACTTGACTGGCTGACATTCTGGCTCTGAAAAAGTGAATTACTGCTTTGTATCTGATTTATTTCATGGGTGCACACATGTAAGTAAATCACTTTGGATACACTGCAGTACAACAGTGAATTGGCACACTGCAGACTCCTTGCTGGTTAAGGCTCTGTGGAGACAGCATGACAGCCAGGTTCTCTTAATGGGTATTGGCACAGAAACTGCCTCTCACAGGAGGAACTGCACTGGATCCCTCCCCTGTGGCAACAATCATGGAGTGGGGGTTTTCTCTTTGCTCTCTGCAGGGTTTTTTCCTGTTGGTTTGTCCTGGATAGGTGCTGCACTGTGAACATTTTTGCAGTTTAGTACAAAACTGGAGCTGGAAGTAAGTAATTATTTACTGTTTCTAAGTGCAGAGGCTCAAATCTAAATCTTTCTCCACTTCAGGTTTTCTGCTGTTGGAAGGGTTGACCAGGCCTTTGCTCCCAAAGGGATGACCTTTATTTGCCAGGAATAACATGCAGATGTGGTGCACTGTAGACTGGGTGCTTTCTCTTCTATGGAGATCTGCTTAAGGAGTTAAGTGTTTCTAAACCAATACAACAGCCAGGGGACCCAGTCAGTTGTTGAGTGAGTTCTCTACCGGCAGGAAAAGGGACCACAGGAGATCATGTGTGGGGCAGCTCTGGGCTTGACATCACTTAAGCATCTTTTAAAGGTAGGAACAGCTTCCTGTTCTGACTAGCGGTCTTTACACCAGCTTTGTGATGACTGTTTCCAGGAGCACCTGAGCCACCTGGCTGGTTGAGCCAAAGCTGACTGTTCCAGGTAGGAGGGGACCCTGATTTTAAAGCCTTCGTTTAGCCTGCAGCTGCTTGAGTTCTTTGTGAGTTATCTAGCCTTAATGGCAGTGTTCCCCTAGCAGAAGCACTGGTAAATCAGGAAATGAGTGCCAAATATTGAAAGTGTTGTACAAGCACTGGGAAAAAATTGGCTACATTGTTTTATGGTACCACTAGAAAAGAATCAGCAGTATGTAAGATTTATTTCATGGGTGCACACATGTAACTAAATCTTACATTGACTGAAATTTAGAAGTGAATTAAGTAAATTGTAAGATGGGGGAAACTATGCTCCTGTCTAGTGTGAGGCAGACTTCCTGATTTAACCCAGTGTGACTGTATTTTTCTAATTCCCTGCACTAAAAGCAATGCTGACTGGAAGTGGTTGTGTACTGTGCCTTGTGAGAATGGAGAGAACAGTATGAAAACTTATGCTTTTTCTGGAGGACTTCCTTGTTCTGGATGTGTAATTGTTTGTGCTTTGTTTAGTACTGCATACTTTGCCCTTGGCTCCTGTGTATTGACTTGTGACTGTATAGGATACTATGATAGTAAACCATTTCTATTTGGTTAAATTTTTAGAACCCATTTGAAAGAACTGAGTAGTGAATGTGAAGCTTAGTTTTACCAAAAGTTTGTATATGTACAAGCTGTAATCTCTCTGATGGTAGAAAACATGATGTGGCTGGAAGGCTTAAATCTATTTACAGTGTCCAAGGAATAGGGTTTTTCGTGCTGTTTGTGCTTTTGTATTTCAATAGTTTAAAATGTTGAAGCTCTAAAACCTTTCCCCTCATGGTGTTCCAGTCAAGGCTGCAGCTGTTAAGTAATGAAGATGGTTGGTGTTTTTGGTCTTGTAATGTTGTGGAACCCAGATTTGGGGGGGACTTGAAATGTTCTTTATGTAAAACCGACTGTAAACTTACTGGAGCCTTAGGTGTGTTGACTTTTTTTTTTAAAGTCTGAATGTCCATCACTATTTGATGGGATATGCAACTTTACAAAATTCTAATGTCAATTCGCTGCACTGTAAACTTCTTACTACTTTTTTTGTAGAAGTACTGGTAGTTTTTAGGTGTACATTAATTGAGCTGTATGTACCCTAGGTCCACATGGAATACTGTAAATGGAATTAAGAAACATATTTCCTTGGATTTAGGAATGTGGAGAATGTTAAACTTCTGTAAATTGACCTAAAGATCTGAGTATTTGTGGGGAGGGGGAAGCAAAGTTGAAGAATTCTAATCTCATGCCTTAGGAAGCTTCCATGCTGATGTCAAGAAGAGAAGCAAGAGCATCTATGTCCTTGGTGAGCAGGGCAAGGACTTGGGTTATTGTTTGTCTGTTTGGGCCAGTAAGAGGCCAGTGTTTAAGGTTAGGATCAGTGATCGGTCAGGATTGGGGGTGGAGTTGAGTTGATCAGGTACATTTGTGTATGTTTTGAGATGGATGCACTGAATTTGAATCTGAACTTAATTCCCTTTTGTTTTGCACTGCATGTGGATTCCAGCAAGCTGGTGACAACTGTCATAATGGAATATTACAACAGGATCCGGAGGTTCCCTGGAAATCTGCTGTGTCAATGGAACTATAAGGAAGGGGAACGCTGTGCCTATTTTTCAGCTATTGCCTGAATCACTGACCTTGGCTGCTCTGTGATGGACAGTTTGCAGGAGTGACTGTCCACCGCAGGAGTCCATGATGCCATTCTGCACCATGGCCCAGCTCTGAGTAAAGGAGGCTAGTTCTGTCCTGAGAATGGGAGGTGATCCACCTGCTCAAAGTTCTCATCAGCCACAACTGTCAAACCTCTGCGTGAGGTGGGAATACTGGTGGTCGATAATCCAATCATCCCACTGCCTGAAGTTCTTGGACCATAGCCTGCATCTTTAATGCTGATCTTCTTATTGCTCTTAACCCAATCAGTGCAACTTTTTGGCCAAGGTAAAGGTGAGTTTGAAGGTAAGTAGAGGGCAGGTACAACTCAAACTCTTTTTGTGAGGCTGGTCAGTAGTGGTGTTGATTGTGTTTGTAAATGAGACTAGTGCAATGATCGGTGCTTCCCAGTCCCTGGCCATCTGAAAGCACAGTGTGGGGTGACAGGCGTGGGGAATCCTGTTCAGAGGAAGCTCACTGGCTGGCTAAAAGGATATCAGCTGTGTGACCTGTTGATGTCCATCTGTGAGAATTGAAGTCTTTCACTTTAAAAAGTGGAAAGTGAAGAGATACTGCAAGCTGTCCTTCTTGAAATTCCTGGATGCCCATGGATCTTGGAGCAGGTACAAAGGTAGTGTCTTTTGACACGGTCCCTGGACCAGAGGTGGGTTTCACTCTTTTCCCCATCATGAAAAGGTGCTTTTGGAGAAGGCTGTGTTAAGCTCTTGGACATCTTCAGATGGATAAGGTCATGCTTTAATGTGCTAAATGTCTCTTTTTTTTCTTTTTGTTCCCTGCTTGGGTGAAGCACTCCCACACTGACGTGCACTTGACTGGCTGTCATTCTGGCTCAAAGACTGAATTAGTTTTGTATGTGATTTATTTCATGGGTGCACACATGTAAATAAATCACTTTGGATACACTGCAGTACAACAGTGACGTGGCGCACCAGCAGCCTCTTCCACTGCAGACTCCTTGCTGGTTATGTCTTTGAGGAGACAGCATGTCAGCCAGGTTCTCTTGATGGGTGTTGGCACAGGAACTGATTTCCTCTCAGGGGAGGAACTGCAATGGATCCCACCCCCTGTGGCACTAGCCCTGGACTGGGGGTTTTCTCTTTTTTTTTTCTCTGTAGGGTGTTTTACAGTTGGTTTGTGTTGGACAGATGCTGCACTGTGTCCATGTTGGAAGTAGAAATGCTGGCTTGTCTGTTTCTAACAAGTGCAGAGGACTTGGTCTAAATTTCTCTCCTTTTCAGGCTCTCTGCTGCCAGAAGGGTTGACCAGGCCTTTGCTCCAGAGGAAGGATCTTTTATCACCAGGAGTGGAGAACAGATGGTGCTGGTCTCCGGGACCTTTCCATGAAGATCTGTTGGAGGAGTGGGGTGCTTGTTCCAAGACAAAGTCAACAGTAACATCAAAGGATCTAGTCAGGTGAGTGGGTCAGGTGTGTCCCTTTCCATCCAGGAAGAGAGGTGGGGCATCTTGAGCATAATGAGCACACTGGGTACATGGGGTTTTAATTGGGTACATTTGGGTACTACGGGTATATGTTGGTTTATTTGGGTACATTCAGGTACATTTGTGTAGACTGCATATCATGTTACATGGGGTACATTGAGTATATTGGGCAAGCAGCTTTTGGCGTGTGCATGGGAGTTGCAGCATACAGTGTAGTACATCTAAAAACTCAATATTACTCTTGACTTTTATCATTTTTTACACTTAAAATGGACTTAAAAGACCCTGTTGTCAGAGGAATGTGGGACAATACGAAAACCTTGCATTATCTTTATTTCATTTCACTGAGAATTGAATATTTGAGAATCTTTGATTTTATAAATTTAACAGTTCTAATTTCTTCTCTCAGTGTCCAAGCTTATAAGGCCTTGGAAGAGAAGCAAGTGGATCTATGTCCTGGGTAAGCAGGCAATAACATTTTGGATTATTTTGTTAGGGTTTGTCAGGGTTGAGGGAAGGGATAAGTTGGTTAGCTAGCTGTTTTGAGAAGGATGAACCTGTAATTTGTAACTTGTGTACTTATAATAATAATTGCTTACACTTATATAACACTTTTCTGGACACTCCACTCAAAGCGCTTTACAGGTAATGGGGACTCCCCTCCACCACCACCAATGTGCAGCATCCACCTGGATGATGTGACGGCACCCATAGTGTGCCAGAATGTTCTCCACACACCAGCTATCAGTGGGGAGGAGATGTTATGTTGAAATAGTGTTTTAAACAAGATAATAGAACTGAAGTTCTCCCCTGTGGTAGGAGCCCTGCACTTTGGGTTTTTGCTTTTGCACTCTTCAGGGTGGTTTTCTGTTGGTTTGTCCTGAAAAGGTGTAGCACTGAACATTATGGTGGTTTAGGTCAAAACTGGTGTTGGGAGAGTAGGAATGTTGGCTGGATCATTTCTGACTAGTGCAGAGGGATCAGTCCAGTTTCTTATTTTTTCTTGAGGAACTCTGCTGTCTGGGGGATGACCAGGCCTTTGCTGCCAAGGGAGGACCTACACCAAGACTGGAGCCCAGATGCAGCAGACTGGGTAGTGAGCTATGTCTGCGAAGATCTGCTTGAGGAATCATGTGCCTGTTCCAATTCCAGAAGCCAATTGACTCATCAGAGGACCATCAAAGCTGCTTTAGAAGTTCCTAACAACACAGGCAGAGAAAGGGAGGGAGGTCTTTGGTGGGTTACTTGTGGGCAGGAAAGAGGTTCAGGTGTTATTCATGGTACAACAAGAGCTGCATGAAGCTCCAAGTGAATCTCTGCACACCAGCCTTGTAATGGCTGTTAGGACTATGGTTTGTAACTTCAGCACCTGAGCCACCTGGCAGGGAGGAGATAGTGACTTCTGGTGCAGGAACAGAGAAAGAGTTGGCGGTTGGTAACTTTGAAGCTGTTTTGCACATTCTAGGCCATTTGAAAAGCAGAGTTTGAGTTTGAGAGACTCAAAAGTCATGCAATGATTTATTTGCATGGGTGCACACATGTATGTAAATCTTGCATTGGCTGTAGAGTAAAACTGAATTGAGCACATAAGGTAGAAATGAATAAAAAGAAAACGAATGCCATCCACTCACTTGGAAAAGAGGGATTGGTTTAGCTGAGTGTCACTCTTTTTTGGTACCTGCACAGAAAGTCCTTTGTCATGGGAGGGGATTTCCTACAGAAGGAAGTAGGAGAAAAATGGGGGTTGTTTGTTCTGTTTTGTGAGAAGGGATATGTAGTTATGCGGCTTTGTAAATTCTTTGCCAGAAAATGTCCTCATGTATTGAAAATCTATATTTGTTTTATTGGTGTGGGATGATTAAAAATGGCTAAATGTACTGAGTCGGTTTTCTTTTGTTTCTTGTATGCTGATTTGTGGTTGTAAAAGGTGCTATATTGAGTATATACTGGCACTGGACCTGCTTTTCCCTATATTGTTTTATTTAGACATCTTGCTCCCTAAATTGTTTCTTTTCACTACGGGGGGTTTAGGTCACACTCTTTGGGTACATTTATTTTACATTTATTTGGGTACTCTTTGGGTACATTCCTCAGCGTAGAGGATGTTTATAAGCAGTTATAATTTTATTTTTAGTTATGTAAGCATTTGTATACATTCCTGTATTATGAAAACCTGTGGTGTTTGTGGAGAAAGTAGGTGAGCTTTAAGGTATATATTTTAGACATTGATGGTGTAAAACACAGAATTGAAATGCTGTTTTGGGTTTATGAAAGTTTTTTTAAATTTGCCACTGGGTGGTTTGTGCATAGTGGAAAAAGTGTAGAATGCACATTTATTCCTGATTTGTTTATATGCTGGTGTGGAATTATGCAGGGGTGTGCCCAGTGTGGAGGTGGAGCCCTGGTAGAATGGTGACCCCTTGCCTTTGTAGTTCCAACCGTCTTGGCTTCCAGCTCATGAGCCCCAGCTGGGCGGGTCCTATAAAGGCACACTGGACACCCTCTGAGAGGAGCAGAGCCACCTCCGTATGATGGTGTTTTTACACCATCAGTCCTGCTGGGGATTGCACCTGTCTAAGGTTTTCATCTTCTGTTTTGCCTGTCCCTTTATGCCCTTTCATAGGGGCAGGCAAACTCATGCATCTTTTTATGCACAGACTGGACCCCACTGAATATCAAAAGTCCAGTCTGGTCACTGCTGTGCTAGCAGTTTTTTTCCCCAAGCTGGACCTCATTAGGTAGGTTAAGCCCAGCTTGGAGGTAACATGGCAGTTACTTACTATTTCTCACTTTTTGTATTGTTTTTGTTCCCAGCTAACCTCACACTGGTGCTTCTGTCTCCTCAGCTGGGGTGTTGACTTTTTACTGGTGGTGCCTCCCACAATACGCTTTCATTTAGGAGTAATTGCTGTATAATTTCAGTTTTTCATTCCATTTCAAGTGAAAATGTCTGAAAAGCAGTTTACTTAAATATGTTGTGTAGTATATCAGGTTTATTGTATTTGCAGTGAATTGGGCTGCTGGCATTAGTAAATCTCTCTTAATGTAACAGTTGATGCCTTTTAAAGGGGTACAAAAGTGTGGGACTGAGTTAGTACAAGTACTGCTGCAGATGAAGCCATTTCATACTGTATGGATTGAGACTGCATTGCAAAGGAAAGTGCTATTTTTGTAACACCTTGTTTGTGAAATATTTATGTAATTAGTGTGAAATTGTTATAGCTGCAGCAGTTTAAGATTACAGAGTAGGCCAACAGCAGGAATATAATAGTTTATGTATGAAAAAAGGGAGTTGTCAGAATTGTATGGAGCTGTGTAGAGGTTGCAGTTTGGGGTAGAGACAACTGATAGCCATGCTGGCAGTATAATGGGTTAAATTCAAATGAGGTTAATAGTCTAGAAAATGTAAGTGTTATACAGTTTTAAACTGTAATTAGATTGTTTGGTTAGTGAGGTCTGGTCTAAATGAGTGATAACTGCCGACTAGGAGGTATAAATCCATTTACAATGGTTTAACCATACAGCTCACTGGACTGATGAAGACTGGATGGGATGCCAGTCCATTCCTCAGGTCTCATCATGCCAAAATGCAATTAACCCACCTCCATGCTCCTGGACTGTGGCAGAAAACCTCACTACTTGGAGGAAACCCACAACCAACTGGGGATAAAATTATACGTGCACTCCAAAACTGGTTCTGAACTAGTTTTCATAAATAAAATGTAATGTGTAGAAAAATAAACTGGTGACACAAGTACCATGTGTACGGAGTGTTTATTTTTACGAACACTGGGTGGACGAGTCCTTGGAAACCACAATGATGTCCTGGAGAGAAGTCAAATTGACTTTGGCACATTGACTTTAGCAATGGTATGTATCATTCATAGGGTACATAAAAATAGACTGGTTTAACATGAGTAAATATCATTTCAAACTGTTGGGTTGCTAGTTGTTTCACAGCAGCCTTTTATTCATCATTTTTAAAAGAATCCAGGGTGTTCAGCTCAAGGATTTGCCATGTAGCATTTTCCAGACCATCATGGCAGTTGTGACATGTCTCCCGTTCTTGCCTCCAAAGTCCTCCAGATTAACAATCAATAGGTATGTGAATCTTATTTTGAAGGAGGTGAGAGGAAATTATGTGAAAAGGTCAGATCCAGATCCAGCTTAAAGTTCAACTGCTTTTAGATGTAATTAAATTGAAGGAAACGGTGACATGCTATGTTCTGAAAGATTTTAAAAGTCAATCCAGTTGTGCCATACTCATATGAGCCATAGGAGATTAGTAGTTATTGTACTTATCAAGATTTTGTTGATTTATTACTCTTCTGTTTTTGGTATGGTAGCTAAACTGTTCAGTTTATTCAAACTATTAGGGCTTCGGGGTCTTTTTCTCCAATCCCAGAGGTTAAAGTGTGTATTGGTTCAGTCCAGCACAGAATTTAAGGACCTTAAAAATTACAATGTAGTCCATTTCATTAGTTAAATTCCAGTTTTTCAAGTATCTTATCTTGTTTTTCTTATAACCTTTTAAAATTAATTACATTATAATAATAATTGCTTACACTTATATAGTGCTTTCCTGGACACTCCACTCAAAGTGCTTTACAGGCAATGGGGAGTCCCCTCCATCACCACCAATGTGCAGCCTTACCTGCATGATGCAAATGCAGCCATAGTGTGTCAGAACTCTCACCACACACCAGCTCTCAGTGGGGAAGAGAACAGAGTGATGAAGCCAGCTCAGAGATGGGGATTATTAGGAGTCCATGATCAGTAAGGGCCAATGGGAAAATAGACCAGGACACCAGGGTAATACCCCTACTCTTTTTGAGAAATGCCCTGGGAGTTTTTATGACCACAGGATCTCAGTTTTACATATCATCTGAAGGACAGTGCCTTTTTACAGTGTAGTGTCCCCATCACTATACTGGGGCATTAGGACCCACCTAGACTGAAAGGTGAGCGCCCCCTGCAAGCCCAAATAACAGTTCTTCCAGCAGCAACCTTAGTTTTTCCCAGGAGGTCTCCAATTCAGGTATTGATCAGGCTCACATCTGCTTAGCTTTAGTGGACTATCATCTGGGAACTGCAGGGTGATATGGCTGCTGGAAAGATAATGAAATAGGTCCTCTTAATTAATATGAAGCTGTTTGGAAGTTTCCACAAATTATAAAGTCAGTAGAAACTTTAACAAGTATGAGTAGGCTATTACAAAAAAGGTAGTAGATTGGGTTATTAAATATCAAGCTAAAAGTAAAAGTACTTTTCTCAACAAAAGTTTTGTAGTAGTTGCCAAGTGAATTTAATCTAAGCACTCCTTCTCTAAAATAAAACTTGTAAGAAAAAACATGGGACTAACCAGCAAATGAAAGATTTGTCCCAAAACCAGTAAAGAAACAGTACTCACCACTCTCCTCAGCTCCTGGACTCTTGAATGAAAACAGAGGCACAGGGAGTCTGCTCTTTTATCCTGTGAGCTGGGCTGGCTCCTCCCCCTCAGAATGTACCAAGTCCAGCGAAGGGTAAAACCTTCATAGCTGACAGCTATAGTGGATGGCTGAAAACAAGATTAAATTAACACGATTAAAGCCAGCAGCCATGTCACCCTGCAACTCACAACTAGCAACCCCCTGAAGCTAAGCAGGTGTGAGTCTGGTCAGTACCTGGATGGGAGACCTCTTGGAAAAACTAAGGTTGCTGCTTGAAGAGGTGTTAGTGGGGCCAGCAGGGGGCCCTCACCCTGCAGTCCATGTGGGTCCTAATGCCCCAGTATAGTGACGGGGACACTATACTGTAAGGAGGCTCTGTCCTTTGGAAGAGACGTAAAACTGAGGTCCTGACTCTCTGTGGTCATTAAAAATCCCAGGGTGTTTCTTGAAAAGAGTAGGGGTGTAACCCTGGTGTCCTGGCAAAAATTCCCATTGGCCCTTGCCAATCATGGTCTCCTAATAATCCCCATCTGTGAATTGGCTTCATTACCCTGCTCTCCTCCCCACTGATAGCTGATGTGTGGTGAGTGTTCTGGTGCACTATGGCTGCTGTTGCATCATCCAGGTGGTGGTGGAGGGGAGTCCCCATTACCTGTAAAGCACTTTGTCCAGAAAAGTGCTATATAAGTGTAAGCAATAATTATTATTATAAATCAAAAGATATACAAACTCAATAGGTCTATTCATTTGAAGGTGGATTCTAAATTTCTCATTTTTGGGTTAAATAAAGTGCAACTGATTGAATCTTATGAGTGGGATGCTATTCATTGATTCTTCCTGTTTTCACTTTTGAGCTTCTCTGTGTTTGGTGATCAAGAGATTTATACAGAAATAAGCATTCAAAGTGCATGTCTAAATATTAATATGGAGTTTTACAACTAAAGGGAAATTTTGGTAACTGAGCATAAAAATAACAGGAGCATAATGTCCTTCAAGATCATATTATCATAAAAGATATTAATATAGGAATATAAACATTATATTTAATTTCTATGGCTGATAGTGGTAGCTTAAATAAACAGTACACAACAATTTTCCACTTTACAAACATTTCATGCATCAAAGTCTTTAACTATGTCACTTACAGTACTGTGGTTATTTTGGAAAAGTTTTGATGTGCTCTTTCTGACTATATTTGTAGTTTAAAATACTATTTTAGTATATATATATATATTTTCTATGAATTCTTGCTGTTTTTATTCCAGTAAAAAAGTGTACTTTTTAGAATCTGCTTAGTAGGGAATATAATATGGAATCATGTAGTAAAAGAAATTAGTAATGATATTAATAGATCAAAATATGATATATTTATATAACTGATAGTATTACCGTAGTCCACTTTCTTTGTAAATTTTTTATTTTTTCTGTGACTCATTCACTCTTGATTCCTTTTGGTACATTTTGACCTGTCTGTTTCAGCAATGATTGCAAGTGCTCTGTTGGTGTAGTGGGTTTGGGAGGGGAGATCTGGGTTCAGTTCTTGTTTAGGGCACAAGTTTGTTTTCTAATAAACAGTCTCATTAAAAAGTAAATAGTAGGTACACTATATTTTTATATAACTGCAAAAAAAGACACACCATGTTCAAACCACAAGCATGTTAAAAATAGGGTAGAGCATGCTACATTACAGTCCATGAGCATTTTGTCAGGAGCTGGTTAGCTCAATTGGTAAGCATGTAGTGCTGATAACACCAAGGTTGTGGGTTCAATCCTCATATGGGCCAGGAAATCCCCTTTTCCTCGGGGCAGGGCAGTGGCTCTGTGGCTGAGGATCTGTGGCTGGCAGAGGAATCCTATGCCATTGGGCTCCTGAGTGAGCCCCCAACCGCTCTGGGGGCACTGTATAAATGGCTGACCCTGTGCTCTGACCCCCAGCTTCTCTCCCTGTCTGTGTGTCTCATGGAGAGCAAGTTGGGGTCTGTGAAAAGACAAATTCCTAATATCAAAAAATCATATATGGCCAATGCAGTGATCTTATCTATTTTCCATTACCTCGATAGGGACACTGAAAGTTTTAATAATTAAATGTCAAATTGTTTCCAAAACATCACAGTTCCATATTAACATTATTATCAAGTGGTATTAATTCAGTACCACTTTTTTATAATAACAGGAAGTGGTGTTTTTACTATACATTCTTATAAAAGGATAAGACATTATGACTTTTTATGAAGTACAGTATATAAACTTTATAATGTTAGAAGCAACATGTTTAAACTTTTCCATAATCCATTGTAAGTCACCAAGTTAAAGATTTTGATGCATAAAAATATGTATGAAGAAGGTGGAATACTGTTGTGTATATTTTATTATTTAGCTACCACTACCATCTACTGTGTGTACATTATTTATATATTACGTTATGCTTCTGGTTTTTAATTTACAGTATAATATTAAACCTTTTTATATTTCCAACTGAGCCATCTTGTTTTTATTAAATCTACCTACTTTTTAAGTACTTTAATATTTAACATGCTGTCATACACAGTATACAATTTCTATTACTGAAAAAAGATTGAACATTCAAAATCAGGCATTTGCTGGTGACTGTCCAAATGTTCCCCAAATAGTGGAGTCCCACAACTGAGTATTTGTAAAAAGTTTTGGTACCCAGCAGATCCTGAACCTCTTAAGTACCCCTGCATTGTCACCCATGCATTCTAAATGGCTGGATCTGTAGATGGGCTGGCTAATACATGTTTAGTCATTGGAAACTGGTGTGTCGCATTATAAACAATATGGCTTTGCTAATTGACCATTTCAAGGAGATGTTGGGATAGGTTCTTGGTGAATTAGCCACACCTCTGAGTTAACCATGAGGGTTTTAAAGACACAGCATTGGGATCAGTAGTCATTCTGTTTCTGGCTCCTGCAAGGGTAGGAGCTCTTGGCTTGCAGCTGTGTTGGCCTGAAGACTGCGGAGAAAGGTGAGTGGTTTTGATGTGTTTGGGTAGTAATTTGAAAAAGTTTGAAGGTTGAAGGTGTTAAGAATATTTGTGCACTGTGAGTTTGAGAAGGTTTTTGGTATGTGTTGGGTGGAAAGGTGGCATATTCAGTTGAAACTTAACTTTCTTCTAAAGACTGTCCAAATGTTACACAAAGTAGTGTAGTCCCACAACTGAGTATTTGTAAAAACTTGTGGTACCCAGCAGATCCTGATCCTCTAAGTAACCCCCAGCATTATCACCCGTGCATTCTGAATGGCTGGATTTGTAGATGGGCTGGCTAATACTTGTTTAGTCATTGGAAACAGGTGTGTGTTGCAATATAAACAATAGGGCTTTGCAAATTGACCATTTCAAGGAGATGTTGGGATAGGTTCTTGGTGAATTAGCGACACCTCTGAGTTAATTATGAGGGTTTTAAAAACACAGCCTTGGGGCTGGTGGTCAGTCTGTTTCTGGCTCCTGTTAGGGTAGGAGCTGTTGGCTTGAAGCTGTGATGTCCTGAAGGCTGCTGTGGAAGGTGGGTGGTTTTGATGTGTTTGTTGGCTTTGAGTTGTAATTTGAAAAACAATTTGAAGGTGTTTAGAATATTTAATGTGAGTTTGGGAAGGTTTTTGGTATGTGTTGGGTGGAAAGGTAGCATATTCAGTTGAAACTAGACTTTCTTTGAAAGACTCTGAAGAAATGTTTACTGAAATCTGGATTTTTTTTGCATCTTTAAATTGAAATGTGTTCACCCATTGGTTATCTTCAATAAGATGAACTTTGTAATTGGCTTTCCAAAGGCTGGTAGATGAGGATTTAAACCTCTCGGGACCTGAATTTGTTAATTTTTCTTGCTTTTTGTAAGCATTCAAAGAAATAAGACAATACAATCCTGGATGAGTGCTTTCACAAAGATGGCAGGTAAGAGAATACACATTTTAGGGGTTGACAAGAAGGTAGTATTTTCAGATCAGGGTCAGTGTTCTGGGGAGATCTGAGTTGGAGAAATTGAGATGTATGTTTGGGGTGTGTAACTGATTTTTGTTGTATATCTAAAGTAATTTTTGATGGCAAGTTGACATTTGGAATAATTACATGATGGTTTTTCCTTTCAGATGGGAGAAGAATGAGGAGTTAAAGGGTTAGGGACTAATTTGGTCAAATGTTTGGTGTTATGTCTGGCATTTAAAGCTTGTTGAATTGTGAATATTGTACTGGAGGTAAAGTATATTGTTGGTGGTATGTTTTTTTTTTCTGTAGGTCTAATCTTTGTGAAGTGACTGGAATACTGAATGAGAGCTGAATTTGACATTGTGGCTTTTGGAATGGTGACTGAAAGAATCTGGGTGCCAATGTGAACTTTGTGTTACCCATGAGGCAGCAAGCTTAAGGTTCTACATGGGCAACTTGGAAGGATAGTGTGAACATGATCAGTTTGAGAGGGAGGAGCTGCTTCAGGTTGGCTGCACTGAGCTTCCTGGATGATGATGAATCTAGTTGATGATGATAATGATGAGTTTTTTTTTAACGGTTAAGAGTACTACTTTTAATTTTATACTTGGTTCTATAGTTTTATAATTGAATATGAATATTTCTAGACATGCTTAGAAGTGTAGGTCTATGGTCTTTGAGTTCTCAGTTTTCAAATTTTAACTGTTTGAAAATTAATTGGTCTATTTTTCTTTCCAGTTTGAATGTTACTGGTAACATTGTTTAGATCAGTACTCTGAAGTTGTGGAAGAAGGTATGCTGACTTACAGTGAGAGTGGATGTGGATTCTGAGAAGAATTGGAGCTTCACTTTTTAACATTGGCTATAATCTCTTATTGGGTCTACTTGTAGACAATGAAGATGTTCTGTTATGATTTGGCTGGATGACATCTGAAGTAACCTTCTTGCTGTTTGCATGGTGGAAAGCTCTCCTTGGCTGACAGTACACCATTGACACCATTCTAGGAGTAATTGTAAGTAGAGCCTTGTATGTATTTGGGTCTGTTTAAGTATGTGATTAGTTTGGTTAGGTTGTGTATTGCAGTGTTACTTTGTATTGTGATTGTTTTTGAGTCATACAATGTAAAACTGAAGTTGGAACATTTCTTTTCTTTGATTGTGGAGGTAGTTTAGTTGTTTCTTAATGGGGAAACTGCACAATTACCTTTTTTTGCAAGGGGTATTCTGTGGGAAGGGAGGTCTTGGTTTTGGGGGAGTGTTATGAATTGAAGTATTTTTTTATGTTTAATATAAATGTAAACTAATCTTAAAGTTTTTTTTTTCTACTTAGGTCATTTTGTGGGAGGTGATGGCCAGATCTTTGTTTCATTGGGTACCTCTATGTCTGCATGGAGTGTGGCGCAGATGTGGGAGATGGTGTCCATCTTCCAAGAGAGGTGTTTGTAGTAAGATTTTTTAGTATTTTTATTTCCTGACCATAATTGGAACAGAAGGTGAAAATGGTGTGCATCTTGAAGAGGCCTCATCAGGAGCAGCTTTTGAGTGGACCTTTTTCCTCTGCAAGTGTTTCAACTTTGGACTTTTTCTACAGCCAAGTCATGTGTCTGGATGGAGTTGAGGAGCCTGTCTGAAGTAGTAATGGACTTTTAAAAGAAGTTAATAGTTGTGGTATATTAAGTAAATATGTTCTGTGTATTATTTTGAGTAAGTGAATGTGGGATCATTGTACCATGTAATGTGGTGTTTTCTTGGATTGTAAAAAACTTGATTATGATGGGGAAAAATGGTTTGTAAATTGTTTTGTATTGTTAAGTACAATCTCCCTAACTGTAAACTTTGTTTTTAATGTTTGTAATGCAATGTACTTGAAATAGTTTAATGCTCACTGAATGTTATGTTGCCAATCATCATGATGTAGTATTGCAATTTGAGCACAATAAAGTTTCTGGGAGTGCTCTTTGAGGATTTGTATTAATGACAAGAAAATGTGGGTATGTTTGTTATACAATGTCATTGTTTTAAGCTGTATGGTATTTTTAGTGATTTGGGAAATCATCCTTTGTGTGTTTTTTTTTCAAATGAGCTAGAATGCAAGTTTAGTTATTAGGTTTTGTTGAAATGATTAGATTGTAATGTTTAACACCCTTTCATAGCTTGAAGAGGCAGGTGGTAAGTACCTTTTTATTTGTGTGTGGGGTTAGGGATAGCTTTTAGTTCATTAGTTCTAGCTTGCTGTTGTTGTTAGCTTGTTATGGGCTAACTTTACTTCTAATCCTAGAACCATACCACCATGTTCTGTGACTTGTTTTGAGTAAGTGAATGTGGGATCATTGTAGTATGTAATGTGGTGTTTTCTTGGATTGTAAAGAACTTGATTAAGATGGGGAAAAATGGTTTGTAAATTGTTTTCTGTCAAGGACAATCTCCCTAACTGTAAATTGTTTTTAATGTTTGTAATGCAATGTATTTGAAATAGTTAATGCTTACTGAATGTTATGTTGCCAATCCTCATGATGTAGTTTAGTATTGTAATTTGAGCACAATAAAGTTTCAGGGTGTGCTCTTTGATATTTGTAATGATGGCAAAAGATGCTTGTTAAGCAATGTTATTGTTTTAAGCTGTACTGTACTTTAGTGATGTGAGAATTTGTCTTGTTTGTTTTTTAAATGAGGTAGTGTGAAAAATCTGAATTGCAAAGTTTATTTTTAATTTGTAATTATTTGAAGTGGTTTAATTTTCAGTGATTGTTATGTTGCAAATCTTTGTGTTTAGTATTGTTATTTGAGCACAATAAAGTTTTGGGTGTGCTCTGTTAGGGTTTATTAATGATTGGAAAGTTTTGGAATATTGTTGTCTAATGTTCTTATTTGAACTGTATTTTTAGTGATTTGAGTTCTGTTTGCAAAATGAATTGGAATGTAATTTATACTTTGAATTTGTCAAAGTCTTGTAAACAGTTATCTCAATACCATCATGGTCTGAGAAGGCAGATGGTGAGTGTGCTATTGTGGTGGTTTGAGTTTAGCCTTTAGCTGTAGTATAATAGGATGGAATTGGAAGCTGTACTCTTCTTTGGACCCAAGTTAAGTTAAGTTAAGTTAAGTTAAGTTAAGTTAAGTTAAGTTAAGTTAAGTTAAGTTAAGTTAAGTTAAGTTAAGTTAAGTTAAGTTAAGTTAAGTTAAGTTAAGTTAAGTTAAGTTAAGTTAAGTTAAGTTAAGTTAAGTTAAGTTAAGTTAAGTTAAGTTAAGTTAAGTTAAGTTAAGTTAAGTTAAAGTTAAGTTAAGGTTAGGGTTAGGGTTAGGGTTAGGGTTAGGGTTAGGGTTAGGGTTAGGGTTAGGGTTAGGGTTAGGGTTAGGGTTAGGGTTAGGGTTAGGGTTAGGGTTAGGGTTAGGGTTAGGGTTAGGGTTAGGGTTAGGGTTAGGGTTAGGGTTAGGGTTAGGGTTAGGGTTAGGGTTAGGGTTAGGGTTAGGGTTAGGGTTAGGGTTAGGGTTAGGTTAGGGTTAGGGTTAGGGTTAGGGTTAGGGTTAGGGTTAGGGTTAGGGTTAGGGTTAGGGTTAGGGTTAGGGTTAGGGTTAGGGTTAGGGTTAGGTTAGGGTTAGGGTTAGGGTTAGGGTTAGGGTTAGGGTTAGGGTTAGGGTTAGGGTTAGGTTAGGGTTAGGGTTAGGGTTAGGGTTAGGGTTAGGGTTAGGGTTAGGGTTAGGGTTAGGGTTAGGGTTAGGGTTAGGGTTAGGGTTAGGGTTAGGGTTAGGGTTAGGGTTAGGGTTAGGGTTAGGGTTAGGGTTAGGGTTAGGGTTAGGGTTAGGGTTAGGGTTAGGGTTAGGGTTAGGGTTAGGGTTAGGGTTAGGGTTAGGGTTAGGGTTAGGGTTAGGGTTAGGGTTAGGGTTAGGGTTAGGGTTAGGGTTAGGGTTAGGGTTAGGGTTAGGGTTAGGGTTAGGGTTAGGGTTAGGGTTAGGGTTAGGGTTAGGGTTAGGGTTAGGGTTAGGGTTAGGGTTAGGGTTAGGGTTAGGGTTAGGGGTTAGGGTTAGGGTTAGGGTTAGGGTTAGGGTTAGGGTTAGGGTTAGGGTTAGGGTTAGGGTTAGGGTTAGGGTTAGGGTTAGGGTTAGGGTTAGGGTTAGGGTTAGGGTTAGGGTTAGGGTTAGGGTTAGGGTTAGGGTTAGGGTTAGGGTTAGGGTTAGGGTAGGGTTAGGGTTAGGGTTAGGGTTAGGGTTAGGGTTAGGGTTAGGGTTAGGGTTAGGGTTAGGGTTAGGGTTAGGGTTAGGGTTAGGGTTAGGGTTAGGGTTAGGGTTAGGGTTAGGGTTAGGGTTAGGGTTAGGGTTAGGGTTAGGGTTTAGGGTTAGGGTTAGGGTTGGTTAGGGTTAGGGTTAGGGTTAGGGTTAGGGTTAGGGTTAGGGTTAGGGTTAGGGTTAGGGTTAGGGTTAGGGTTAGGGTTAGGGTTAGGGTTAGGGTTAGGGTTAGGGTTAGGGTTAGGGTTAGGGTTAGGGTTAGGGTTAGGGTTAGGGTTAGGGTTAGGGTTAGGGTTAGGGTTAGGGTTAGGGTTAGGGTTAGGGTTAGGGTTAGGGTTAGGGTTAGGGTTAGGGTTAGGGTTAGGGTTAGGGTTAGGGTTAGGGTTAGGGTTAGGGTTAGGGTTAGGGTTAGGGTTAGGGTTAGGGTTAGGGTTAGGGTTAGGGTTAGGGTTAGGGTTAGGGTTAGGGTTAGGGTTAGGGTTAGGGTTAGGGTTAGGGTTAGGGTTAGGGTTAGGGTTAGGGTTAGGGTTAGGGTTAGGGTTAGGGTTAGGGTTAGGGTTAGGGTTAGGGTTAGGGTTAGGGTTAGGGTTAGGGTTAGGGTTAGGGTTAGGGTTAGGGTTAGGGTTAGGGTTAGGGTTAGGGTTAGGGTTAGGGTTAGGGTTAGGGTTAGGGTTAGGGTTAGGGTTAGGGTTAGGGTTAGGGTTAGGGTTAGGGTTAGGGTTAGGGTTAGGGTTAGGGTTAGGGTTAGGGTTAGGGTTAGGGTTAGGGTTAGGGTTAGGGTTAGGGTTAGGGTTAGGGTTAGGGTTAGGGTTAGGGTTAGGGTTAGGGTTAGGGTTAGGGTTAGGGTTAGGGTTAGGGTTAGGGTTAGGGTTAGGGTTAGGGTTAGGGTTAGGGTTAGGGTTAGGGTTAGGGTTAGGGTTAGGGTTAGGGTTAGGGTTAGGGTTAGGGTTAGGGTTAGGGTTAGGGTTAGGTTAGGGTTAGGGTTAGGGTTAGGGTTAGGGTTAGGGTTAGGGTTAGGGTTAGGGTTAGGGTTAGGGTTAGGGTTAGGGTTAGGGTTAGGGTTAGGGTTAGGGTTAGGGTTAGGGTTAGGGTTAGGGTTAGGGTTAGGGTTAGGGTTAGGGTTAGGGTTAGGGTTAGGGTTAGGGTTAGGGTTAGGGTTAGGGTTAGGGTTAGGGTTAGGGTTAGGGTTAGGGTTAGGGTTAGGGTTAGGGTTAGGGTTAGGGTTAGGGTTAGGGTTAGGGTTAGGGTTAGGGTTAGGGTTAGGGTTAGGGTTAGGGTTAGGGTTAGGGTTAGGGTTAGGGTTAGGGTTAGGGTTAGGGTTAGGGTTAGGGTTAGGGTTAGGGTTAGGGTTAGGGTTAGGGTTAGGGTTAGGGTTAGGGTTAGGGTTAGGGTTAGGGTTAGGGTTAGGGTTAGGGTTAGGGTTAGGGTTAGGGTTAGGGTTAGGGTTAGGGTTAGGGTTAGGGTTAGGGTTAGGGTTAGGGTTAGGGTTAGGGTTAGGGTTAGGGTTAGGGTTAGGGTTAGGGTTAGGGTTAGGGTTAGGGTTAGGGTTAGGGTTAGGGTTAGGGTTAGGGTTAGGGTTAGGGTTAGGGTTAGGGTTAGGGTTAGGGTTAGGGTTAGGGTTAGGGTTAGGGTTAGGGTTAGGGTTAGGGTTAGGGTTAGGGTTAGGGTTAGGGTTAGGGTTAGGGTTAGGGTTAGGGTTAGGGTTAGGGTTAGGGTTAGGGTTAGGGTTAGGGTTAGGGTTAGGGTTAGGGTTAGGGTTAGGGTTAGGGTTAGGGTTAGGGTTAGGGTTAGGGTTAGGGTTAGGGTTAGGGTTTGGGTTAGGGTTAGGGTTAGGGTTAGGGTTAGGGTTAGGGTTAGGGTTAGGGTTAGGGTTAGGGTTAGGGTTAGGGTTAGGGTTAGGGTTAGGGTTAGGGTTAGGGTTAGGGTTAGGGTTAGGGTTAGGGTTAGGGTTAGGGTTAGGGTTAGGGTTAGGGTTAGGGTTAGGGTTAGGGTTAGGGTTAGGGTTAGGGTTAGGGTTAGGGTTAGGGTTAGGGTTAGGGTTAGGGTTAGGGTTAGGGTTAGGGTTAGGGTTAGGGTTAGGGTTAGGGTTAGGGTTAGGGTTAGGGTTAGGGTTAGGGTTAGGGTTAGGGTTAGGGTTAGGGTTAGGTTAGGGTTAGGGTTAGGGTTAGGGTTAGGGTTAGGGTTAGGGTTAGGGTTAGGGTTAGGGTTAGGGTTAGGGTTAGGGTTAGGGTTAGGGTTAGGGTTAGGGTTAGGGGTTAGGGTTAGGGTTAGGGTTAGGGTTAGGGTTAGGGTTAGGGTTAGGGTTAGGGTTAGGGTTAGGGTTAGGGTTAGGGTTAGGGTTAGGGTTAGGGTTAGGGTTAGGGTTAGGGTTAGGGTTAGGGTTAGGGTTTAGGGTTTAGGGTTAGGGTTAGGGTTAGGGTTAGGGGTAGGGTGGTTAGGGTTAGGTTAGGGAGGGTTAGGGTTAGGGTTAGGGTTAGGTTAGGGTTAGGTTAGGGTTAGGGTTAGGGTTAGGGTTAGGGTTAGGGTTAGGGTTAGGGTTTTAGGGTTAGGGTAGGGTTAGGGTTAGGGTAGGTTAGGGTAGGGTTAGTAGGGTTAGGGTTAGGGGTTAGGGTTAGGGTTAGGGTTAGGGTTTGGGTTAGGGGTTAGGGTTAGGGTTAGGGTTAGG